>NW_022436957.1:9200222-9381187 GCF_009761245.1 Sapajus apella
TTCCTTCCTTCCTTCCTTCCTTCCTTCCTTCCTTCCTTCCTTCCTTCCTTCCTTCTTCCTTCCTTCTCTCTCTCTCTCTTTCTTTCAAAAGGTTTTCACTCTGTCACCCAGATTGGAGTACAGTGGCACCATCACGGCTCATTGCAGCCTCAAGCTCCTGGGTGGGCTCAGGTGATCCTCCCAACCTGTCTCCTGAGTAGCTGACACCACAGATGTAGGCCACCATGCCTGGCTAATTTTTTGTTGTTGTTCTTTTTCTTTTCGTACAGATGGGGTCTCGATACGTTGCCCAGGCTGGTCTCAAACTCCTGGCCTCAAGCGATCTTCCCACTTTTGCTTCCCAAAATGCTGGGAATGCAGTCATGAGCCACCTTCAGCCCTTTTTTTGAACGATGCCTAAGGCCTATCCTGACTGCTGTCTTGTAGAGTCATATATACGGTAACAGCTCTCTGCAGGCAGAGAGGGGCCCACCTGTCCATCTGAGAAGTCGCCACCAAACAGGCAGAGTCCAAAACAGCACCAGGTTCTCCATCTGGCTGCTGTTGCTGGAAACCAAAACAGAGCCTCTCCTGCTGGAGCAGAAAAAGACCCGAGGCCCCAGACCCCGACTCCTGAGTCACAGGGATAAGGAGGCCCCCATGCAACTCTGTTGGTGTTAAGCGGATCTGTTTGGTTTGAGCAGCAAACGAGCTGAATGAATATTGCTTCTTCCTAGTCAGAACTGCTGACTGTTCATTTTGCCATAGTCTCTCCATTTTCTTCTCTCTTACCCAAAACACATATGATAGCGGGTGCCAAGCTAGCGTTTATCAAATTCCTTTGTGTGTGGATCATTTCCAGTAATCTCATGAATGCCAGCTTCTAGTCCCTCATGGAGCAGAGATGAGAAGTTGGTAAACTTGACTAACCCCAAACCCCAGCACCCAGGTTCCTAGAATATTCCTTCTTAAAAACTGCCTCTGCCTTCTTTTTCCTGCTTTGTACTTCATTTGTCCCATGATAAACTGGTTCATGTGAGAAATTCTGTGTGCAGGAAAATGTGCAACTCAATAATTGAGAGGGCTTCCCCTACCCACGTGAAGTTACCTCAAGCAGTTCTGTCAAAATTAATTTAATTGCTCAGAGCCATGTTCCAACTCCAAAGATGTCAGACAATTGTTTCCTTCCAGTGACGAAAACAAGCCCAAAGCTCATTCATCTAGAAAGTACTCCCTGCGACTCATATGATATACATTCTTTGGAGCGATTTGGAGATTTCTTGTACCAATGTTTGTGGCCATGTTTCATTAAAATGTTTGGCTTTTGTTTCAGGAACCTATCCCAGAAAGCTGAGAAGATACCCAGAATGAGAGCTGTGTTTTAAAAATGAGTATAAGGTCAAATTGCTGTGGAGGAATTGAAGAATAGTTGGTGCTATGCATGTAATCTTTTCAAGAAGATAATTCATGATTTCTCTTTTTTAAACTTGCTTTTTTCCCCCTCAATTCGACATTTTGTGCCTGGCTGCCTTAGGGGTCTCATGTTTCTGTGGTATATTTGGACTACAAATTGAGGGACCCAGAGCCAAAAGTTAGACATAAATAAAGTTTATACTACGCAGAAAAGAAGCAGAGCTCTGCCCCAAAGAACTGCTCATAAGCAGGTAATGGTAATTTTTTTTCTAGAGAATAGAACATTCGATGAGGCTTGAAAGTTATTACATAAATCAACTCTCTCTGCTCCCACCAGCTTTCTCTTCATGACAGCCACACCCACTCGGTGCAAAAGTGGTGCTGAATCAACTTCTATGGAGATTGAATTACAGTCAATGTATGCACTGTGAGATCATGGACCTGTGTGATCACTTACTTTGGCAATAACTTTCTACTCCATGTGAACTCTTCAACCCTCATATCACTGTTTTAGGGCGTGCCAAAACTAAGAATAACTCCTAATTTGTCTCGATGGCATCTTCCTTGTTTTTTTAGACAGGATCTCATTCTGTCTTCCAGGCTGGAGTGCAGTGGAGCGATCTTGGCTCACTGCAACCTTCGCCTCCTGTGTTTAAGTGATTCTCTTGCCTCAGCCTCCCTAGTAGCTGGGATTACAGGTGCCCAGATGGCATCTTCTTTTTATTCTAACATGATGAAAATTACCAGACACTGGAGACAAGAGTGTTGTCCCTTTATTCCCCATCACATGAAGCGACACTAATGTGAAGTGCTCTTGCCTCTGCCAAAAGGTGATACTTTTCCCTGTGTGAAGATTCCTGGGCTGTGGAGGAGATGACTCCCTCCACACCGGGACTGATGATAGGGTTTGCCCACTCCCAAGAGTAAGGATTTGGTCCCAACCTCACACAAGTTCCAAAGGCCAAGAGTGGTGCATCTCCTTTCACTACTCCTGGGCCCATAGGTAGAGAGATTATTTTGCTCCGAGAATTTACTTTTCCACAGACCATAGGGCAATAGCTACACAAATCAATTTTAGTCCACATCAGAATCGACCCTGCCAGGAAAGAATTTCTTGACATTATCTGTCACAGTAATTGAAGCATGTCCGTGTTTCCTCATTTTAATTTGAGCATCACCCCCAAGTAGCAATGTTGCCAACTCAGTCCCTGAGCATGAAACCACCTGCTTGGGTTTTAATTTACATTCTCCTTTTAGTTCTCCCCCTTCCACCTGCAGCGAGCAGAAATAAAAATCTAGGCACCTGCAAAGGATTCCTCCTTAACTATACATAAACCTGCCACCTTTGTATAATAAAAGAAAAAAATGATTGTGCGCTTTAAAAGCCTGGTGAAGACAAGAGGAGCTCAGAGAAGGGGCTCACCCACAGCCCGCCGTCCCCACCCTCTTCCAGCCCCCATCCATCTCCCAAAGAGATGCTATCCACCAGTGAGCAGGGCGAATTGCAAATGGGATAATGACAAGACTGTGGGAGGAGGCAATTTCCAAGATCAGTTCCACTGAGACAGACTCAAAGTGAAACCCCTGGGGCTATGCTATTATGACCTCTAACTAAAAAATGGTGGCAACGGATCTCTCTTGGCCTCTATGTTCTTGTGCGTAAGGCACTTTACTCAACACAGTAGACAATGATCAGACAAGGACAGTGTGTGCATTTCAAGAAGCCTACATCCAACACAGCTTCAACAATCTGTTATTTTTAGAACATGATTAGGAATCGTCTTCGACTGCCCAATTTCTGTTTCCTTCTAATCAGCTTCTTGAAAGACAGTACTGTATTCGTAAAGCAGAATGTTAAAAGCACACAGAATACTAGGAGAGACAACACAGTCGTTGTTAGGAGGGCCTAAAAGATAGAAAGAAAGGGCAGGGGATGGTCTCTGGGCCTGTTTTGGCAGGTATCATGGGTCAGGAGTCACTTAGGGCAAAGTTTACCAGTTGGAGAAATTTCTGCTGTGCTGAGGGCCATCACACAAGGTCTGAAAATGGAACAAGCCTGAGAGTAGATGTGCTGTGTATACAGCAATGTGGAAATCACAGCCACAGGTGAAGCATTTGCCTGTAATGACCATACTTGAGCAGTCTGCCATAACGTACATAACATATGTAAATTGGAAGTTAATACACACCCATTAGGGTCAAAGATGTGAAGTTGTGTGGACTCTAAATGGAAAAGGTACTATGATTGGAAAATAATAATCTAGGGCCAGGTGTGGTGAATCACGACTGTAATCCCAGCACTTTGGGAGGCCCAGGCAGGTGAATCACCTGAGGTCAGGAGTTTGAGACCAGCCTGGCCAACATGTGAAATTCCATCTCTACTAAAAAATACAAAAAATTAACCAGGCATGGTGGTGGGCACCTGTAATTCCAGGTACGAGGCAGGCTGAGGCATGAGAATCGCTTGAACCCAGGAGGCAGAGGTTGCAGTGGGCTGAGATTGTGCCACTGCACTCCAGCCTGGGTGACAGAGAGACTTAATCTCAGAAAAAAAAAAGAAAAAAATAATAGCCTAGCCAAGGAGGCAAGATTAAAAGAAATAAGTACACACAATTATAATACATATCAACATGTATATGTTTGTTTAGTCTTGGCAAGGTCCTTGGTACTCAACCTACAAAGACTCACTTCTTAAAGAAGAAACTGGGACATTTTTGGTTCTCCACTACCTTACCTTGCAAGGTTTAACGGGATAGCCTAAGAAGAAAAACCCAATAATCCTAGAAATCACAAGGACTATTGGGAAAAAAGGGCATTTCAGAACGGCTACATTCTCTCTGGCATGTTACCTGATTAGTTTACGGGTTTGTTTTTACTCCTAAAAGATTAGTTAGAAATTACACGTGCATTTCAAATTTGCTTAGAATGTAAGCTGCCAAAGGGTAAGGATGCTTTCATTTGCTCTTTCTGTAACTCTTCCTTGTATAATTACTTAGCTCTGTATTTAGCAAAAAATGAAGGGTGATCAAGCAAAAGCAAGTACACTGCAAGGAAATGCATTCCAGAAACTCAGACTTCTTCACTTACTTTATTTTTTTAAATTATGTACTCTCAGGCCCTAAAATTCCATCCACTGCAATGGGATCTAGAAGCACTGAGGCAGTGTCCTGTCCTGAGTGCAAAACCAATAGAGCATGTTTCTTGTAGACTCTAAAATAGTCAAACTCTTAGAAGCAGAGAGTAGAATGCTGGTTGCCAAGGTGGAGGAAAAGTCGGGAGATGTTGGTCAAAGGCGATAAAAATTCAGTTATAGAAGATGAATAAGTGCTTGGAGTCTAATATACAGTAGAGTGACTACTGTGTTGTCACAATACTGTGTTGTATACTTGAAATTTGCTAAGATGGTAGATATCAAGTGTACTCAGTGGAAAAAAGAAGAAAGAAAGAAAGAAAAAGAAAGAGAGAAAGAAAAAGAGCAAAAGAGAGAAAAAGGAAGAAAAGAAAGAGAGAGAGGGAAAGAAGGAAGAAGGAAAACAGTATGTGAGGTGATAAGTGAATTTGGTTGATTGCAATGATCACTTCACAATGTCTACATATATCAAAACATCAAGTTGTGTATCTTAAATATATACAATCCCTATTTATCAGCTATACCTCAATAAAGCTCCCCAAGATATCAGGTGAGCACATTTCTTCACAATTTTCTCCAAACCAGCCCTGCCTTAAGTACATCAGAAGCTCTGGTATGACACTTTGCCAAACCAACGCCAGGGATTCACCAGCCTCCGCTGCCTCTTCTACACACGGGTAGAGCACACTGAATACCGACAGCTAATAGGCCACTCTCTCTGTCACCCTTGAGCATTTCTCTCTCACAAGGTGGGCTGTGTGCTTACTTCAAATCAGTTGTATTTGTTCCCACAGCTGTGTGGGCCAGTTGTGCTTGTCACTTGAATCCTGTAATTTTATTAAAAGTGGTACTTTGTGATGGTGTGATGGTTTTCAGGCAAGTGGCAGGAAGCACACATCATGCACTACACAGAAGGGGACTTGGAAACAGAGGCAAAATGTATGACAGCGCAGCCAGACAGCTCAGAGGAGACACGGTCTAACCGCTCACTCCTGCAATGAATTCAGACAGTCCCCAGGAAGGCTGAAGACAACACTGCAAGGGCTTCCTCTATGGCCTCCACATCTCTACCACTCTTTCCAGCATCTTTAAAACCCACCAGCAGGGAGCTCTGTCACATACCCTGGAACAAGACTTTGAGAATCAGATTTAGGGCCCCAAATTTAAAACTGCAGTAAGTCATATGGTTGATTGGAACTTGTTAAAAAAAAATAATTTTTCTTTGGCTTACAAATTGGAGAAGAACATTTGTGTTTATAAAAATGACAAACTAATTAATTCATAGCTATCATTTGAAAACACTCAAAGGGGAAAGGTCTGTGTTTGCATTTTGAAAATTTAAAACAGCGAAATTTTGGGATGCTACTCCAAAGCTCCATTAAACCAATATTAATGAACATTTCAGCAAGATTGTGTGATGTTTCTTAAAGAAAATGGCATTAGTTTTTTTTCCACATTCAGTATTAAATGTAAAAATAGTATGTCAAGTCAATAAATAGCAGAAAATCATTCTGAGTTTAATTTTATCTCACACACATGTGAAATAAATGAAGCGTGATGTGACAATCCAATGTTATCTATCATGGAGAAAGAAAAATAGACCTTGGTAGAATCTTGGATATTTAAAAATGATTGTTAAAATATGAATATGTCATAGACATTGTACTTACATTTTAAATGTTCCAAAGTTAGCTACTCAAATGCCTTCCATTATTATAGTGCCCTTGGAGTAAGAAGTGGAAATATGCTTTTAGGATTATCATCTCTTCCTGGGAGGCATCACAGAACTGTTATTTCCAAAATGTTTCCTTGTTCTTGGTACACTGTAGAGTCTTTTAAGAACAAAGAGTTATTCTCAATTCAGGCTGGGCTAAGCTGCACCAACTGAACTCCAGCATTATTTCAGAAATTCTGTATTCAGTAGGGAGGATGGAACAAAATAATTAGGAGATGGGGCCCAGAGACCTTCCGGGAAAGATATTCTTGCTGTGTTCTATAGCTTTTTCTGCTGCTTTATTTTTCTGTCTTTCACAATTCCTCCCACCCACTCTTCATGCCAGCAAACAGATGATCTGGGAGAATAGGAATATTGTATGATCACTAGTTAATTTATTTGAGATTGCTGTCCAGGCACCACGAGTCTGACCACTCAGGGGTTTCCAGTGAATTTTGGCAGCTGCTAAGCACAGTTAGTTGCCCATAAGAACTATTGATTCTGCTTCGTTTTACATACCACATATGACAGGGCATAACGCACCATGACTGGCTTACATTTAGGCTACTCTCTGTATTGAATCAGACACTGTTAATCACTTTCAAGTTCTAAATTTTGCATTGTGCATATGGTTATTTAAACCTATGTGGTTCAATGAAAATGCTCCCATCCTGTACAGACTAGCCCAAGGGGGCACTACATGCAATGCTACCAGAGGGTCAAAACATGACACTGGCTCTTTTGTTAAATGACTAGTTTGAAATGGAGGCGATTCATTAATTTAACATTTATTCAGTGCCTACTAGGCAGCAGGCCATAAGTTAAACTCTGGGCATTTTTAAAAAGGAATGCCTGGTAGCTGCAGTAGCTAACATACAACACATTTGTGCTTTATGCAAATTCATAATCCAGCTAACAAACAGACTCCCAGGCAAATGTATTGATGAAAGTGGTATGAAATAAATGCCCACAAAGAGCCCAGAGGAGGGAGGGACATTGGGATCAAGCCTTTGTTGCCTTCATATATGAATCTTTTTGCAGACATGTTTTCATTTAAAATAGCTAGGTCAAGTGGTAATTTTATTAGAAACTGTCAAACAATTTTCCAAGTGGCTGTTATGTACCATGTTATATTTCCACCAGCAGTATATGAATTCCAGTTGCTCCACATCCTCACCAACACTTGACATCGTCAGACTTTAAAATTTTACCCATTCTCATGTACGTAGTGACATCTTGTTGTGGTTTTATTTTACATTTTTCTGTTACCAGTATGTTGAACACCATATTTACATGCTCATTGGCCATTTGGATATCCTATTTTATAAAGTGCCTGTTTAAATCTTTTGCCTATTTTCTAATTGATTTTTGTCCTCTTTTATTGATTTGGAGAAATTTTTTATATATTCTGGTTATAAACCCTTTTTTGGATATATATATTACAAATATCTTTTTCCAGAAATGAATATTCATTTGTACTCAGAAAAAAAAAACCCAAAAAACTTCAGGATTACATTCAAGCAAGCACTGTTGATAAGGATAGAATAAATTCTACAAGTTTTCTTTGCTGACTGCCCAACATACCTGCATATGCTATAAATGCAATGAAAATCTGATGTGTGATAAGAGACTGAGTTTTAATCATGTGTTTGGTGGCTATTCAGTCCTGGTCATAGCTGAACACATATTGGTTGAATAAACTAATAACTGAAAAAAAAGGTGCTTTCTAAAACTGAAATTTACTTAAAACTAAGCCTCCTAAGTGGAAAAATGCCATCACAGCAGAAATCGGGAAATTATTTTTAATTTAATTATTTGTTTGTTCGATGAATATCTGAGGGTCTAAGATATTTAAGCTCTGTAGGAGACGTAAGAAACATAAAAACAATAATTTTCTTTCAATAGTAACTTACGATTCATAAAATGCCCCTAGAAATTGTATTGGAACTTGAAAACTAGCTTCTTGGCCAGGTGTGGTGGTTCACACCTGTAATCCCAGCACTTTGGAAGGCCAAGGCAGGAGAATTGCTTGAGGCCAGGAGTTTCAAACCAGCCTGGCAACACAGTGAGATCCCTTCTTTACAAAAAATGAAAAATTAGCTGGGCATGGTGACATACCTGCAGTCTCAGCTTCTTGGAAGGCTAAAGTGGGAGGATCACTTGAGCCCAGGAATTTGAGGTTGCAGCGAGCTATAATCACACCACTGCACTCCAGCCTAGACAAGATCACAGCCTTGCCCCTCCAAAAGAAAAGAAAGAAAGAAAAAGAAAACCAGCTTCTCAAAGTTGCATTGCTTACTTGTTAATTCAAAAAGTTATGTATCATGTGGCTACCATGTGCCAGAACTAAAGTTTTAGGACAAGGTGGACAGTAAATAAATACCTGAATTATGTAATTGCATGAAAACCATAATCTCCCATCCCTCCAACAGTGTTATCCACCTGCCTCCATGATGCTTGTGAACTTTGGACAACCGTCTTCTTTGTTTGCTTTAATTTTACTTATTTTTTAAAGTGATATCTTCACGTGGTTCGAAAATCAAAATGGTATAAAAAATATACATTGAGAAGTCTTACTAGCATCCATAAGCTTGTCTGTCCTCCTATTGCCTCATTCCTTTTATTAGTTTCTTGCATAGACTTCCGATGGTTCCTTACGGAAATATGTACAAACAAATGTATGTTCTGATTTCTCCCTCATTCTTACACAGAGTTAACATGTTATATGCTGTTATATAAATGGGCTAAAGGGGGCCCCTGGATAGTGGTCCCCATGTTGTTTTCTTCTTCACAGTAGGCTAAGACAATTAGCTCAAAGACTTCTGGCACTAAACTCAAATTCATATACATATAATTGCCTTAAATATTGCCCAAATAACCATATTTTTAGCTATTTAAAGCCTGCCTGTCTTGCACATCCAATGAAGCTGTACCCAACATCTGCTAGCCATAGAGACAATGAACCTTGGGGATACAAAGGACACCAAGCCACTGCTGCCCATTCAAGTTCTCTGACCCACAGACTCCCCACCTTGTTACTGAGTAACATCACCTACCTGCAGGAGCCAGTTCTCCAGTTTCCCAGCTCCCTTGGGAATGCCCTTGTTCTCTTCCTCTTCTGGGTGGTGCCTCCATGTTGGTCTTTCTGAAAGGTCTCCTGGTGTGAAGAACTTCACTCATGTATCCTAACCAGTCACTACCCTAATAAAGTTCATTTGTGCTAATGTCATTTCATGGTCATGTCCTTTCCTTGATCACCTCTGAATCCTCTATCTCACCATATATACTCTGCCTTTTCATTTTGATTTTTTTTAACTCAGCAATATATTTTGGGCAAGACTCCTTCACTCTTTGATATAGCTGCAAATCACTCCACTGCATTTAAACAGTCCCTGCTGATGGTTGCATGGATAATTTCTAGTCTTTTGTTATTACAGTGATGCTGCAATGAATCACCTTGTACAGTCAACATTTTGTTCATGTACAGGCAGATCTATAGGATACATTCCCGGAAGATGGATTGCTGGGTCAAAGGGTAAACAAACACATTTATATTTTTGAAAAACTTTGGCAAATCGTTCCTCTTAGCAACCGTACATGAGAGTGTCTGTTTTCCCATAGCCTCACTATTTACCAATCTGTTAGGTAAAAATAAGCAAACTTGAGTCTTGGACTCATTACACAGTAAAGATTGCTAACATAATATTTGTCAACATTTCTGTCTCTCACTGAATTGTGACACCCTTAAAGTCTGGAACCATTTCTTTTTTTTTTTTTTTAAGTTTTTCTTTTTTTATTTGTGTGTTTAAAATTTTTATAGATGTTGCCAACTTATACTCTTACCAAAAGTATATGGGAATACATTTTTCTACATCCAAGTCAAGAGAAAGATTAACCTTTCATCTTTGCCAACTTTTTAGGTAAAAAAAGGTTTTAGTTCTTACTCATCTTCATATCCTGTTGCTTAGCTAGCAAAGTTCTTTGCACAGAATAGCTTCTTCCACTTCCCTCTCTCCCCCTCAAAAACATATTTACTGAGTTGAATCAATCACCACTTTAACCTAGAGAGGCCCCCTTCAGACCTTCCCATCGCGATCTGTGCCGCCCCACTTTCAGCTGACTGCCAATTTCCTCTGGAGGCTGGGCCTGCTCAGCCCACCCATAGAGGGAGGAGAGGCTGAGATTGAATGCGCCACCGTTTCCAGCAGCTCTCAACCAATGCCTGAAGGGAGATGGTGTTTAAATAGCCAGCAGGCTCTTCTCTTGGGGGTATACCTCTGATGTATGGGGTGATCTATGTTGAGAGCTCTTCCTGTGTTAAAGCCCTGTTGTTCCGTTGTCCATCCCTTTGTCCATAGCAGGAAGTAGCTTGATAATATAACCTTGAATGACTCCCCTGCCTTTCCTTCCTTTCCAGGCTCACCTTCTCACTCCATTATTGGAGTTTCCTTGAATCACCTCCCAAGTAAACAACTATCACTTTCTCAGCATCTGAAATAAAGATAATATCTCTCTTTCTCTTTCTTTCTTTCCTTCTTTCCTTCCTCCCTTCTTTTCTTTCTTTCTTTCTCTCTTTCTTTCTTCTTTCTTTTTCTTTCTTTCTTTTCTTTCTTTCTCTTTCTTTCCTTCCTTCCTCCCTTCCTCCCTTTCTTTCTTTCTCTCTTTCTCTCTTTCTTTCTCCTCTCTCTCTTTCTTTCTTTTCTTTCTTTTCTTTCTCTTTCTTTCTTCCTTTCTTCTCACTCTGTCACCCAGGCTGGAGTGCAGTGGTACAATCATAGCTCACTGCACAGCTCACTTGGCCTCCCTAAATCTGGTGATCCTCCAGCCTCAGACTCCTGAGTAGTTGGGACTACAGGTGCATGCCACCATGCTTGGCTACTTTTTTTTTTATTTTTAGTAGAGATGAGGTCTCACTACATTGCCTAGGCTGGTCTTGAACTCCTGGCTTCAAGCGGTCCTTTCACCCTGGACTCCAGCAATCCACTTACCTCGGCCTCCCAAAGTGGTGGGATTACAGGCATAAGCCACTGTGCCTGGCCAGCTTTCTTTTTTCAAATGAAGAAACCTAAATACTAAGAAAATAAGTGAAGTGCTCATGGCACAGCCAGTGAATGAAGAAGGTATATTCCCTGGCTTCTAGAAATGTGCTGTTTTAGGAAATGGATTTTGTCTTTATGGATGGTAAGTTCAGCCATTGAAACGTGAGAGAGGAATGGAAGAAGTGTGTGTGTGTGTGTGTGTGTGTGTGTGTGTAAATCAGTAACAGCACAAGGTTACATAAAAATGAATACAGCTAGTGCTCGACTTACGACCACGATTGGTTCCGACAGACCAGTCATAACATGATTTGGTCGTAAGTTGAGTAGGCTATATGTACAGTACTGTGAAATGATGTTATAAAAATCTTTAAGTCATATTTTATCATAATTTTCTTTCATTATTGTTATATATCATAATTTTCTTTGTTCATTTTATGCCATTTGTATCATCTCTACACCATTTTGTTTCTTATTTTTACATTCGTCAGGTTTAAGTAAAACACTGCATTACCAGTACAACTGGTTTAATATTTGCAAAACATACAAAATTACAAAATACAGGTGCATACAAAAATACAAAATACAGGTGTAAAAAATACCATAGGAAACATTTTCCCAATTGCAAAACATATCAAAATATATAAACATGTATGAAACATTTTGTTGGCCACTGGTGCTTGGCTGCGGATAGTTGATGTCGTCATCTGAGGCAGCAGTTGGGGTTACCGGAGTTGGTTTTTTCATAAACATGGTGAGCTTTGTCTCAATTTTATGTTCCTTTTCTTCTTCATAAATTTCACGATACAGACGAAACACATCGTGCGCCATCCGTTCAATCCTTGCAAATCGTTCGATGTTTGGGTCCATCGCTTCGAAATGTATAAGAAATTTATTGGGAGGGGTTTGATGAAAAATATCCAAGACACAAAACACAAATTGCTGTACCGAGTCTGGGATAACAGTTGAAATGGTGCACAAGGATATGGTAGTGCTGCCGGAAGCTGGTCCGCACTGTCGTACACCCAGTTGGGAAACGTTTGCGCTGCCAGACGCGGAGCAGTCGTGGCTAGTGATTGTGGTCGTAAAGTCGAATGGTCGTAAGTTGCATAGGTCGTAAATCGATCAATACCTGTAGTAAATAAACAAAACAGCTCTCACCTATGGTGCATATTATGAGCCAGGCAAGTACTTTTTTGTGTGTTTGTTCATTTAACACAAAACTCTACAAGTTAGATGCATTATTATCATCATTCCCAGGTCACAGATGAAGAAAATTGAGATACTGAGCGTTTAAGTAATTTGCCAAATATCACACTTGCCAAGATCTGACTCCTGGATTTGTGCTCATAACCATCAAACTACAGTGTCTGCAGGGACTGGCCAGAGACGTTCTAGAAGTGACAGATTACCTTTGGCTTTTGGCAGCAGGGGTCTTGAAAAGAGAACATGGGATTATGCCTAATTAAGGACTAATTCTTCCTAGGGCCGTCAAAGAACTCATTTGTGTCAGCAAGAATAATTTCCAGGGCAGAAACTAAATATTCAACTAAAAATGACTTAAACCACAGGGGTCTACTGATAAATCTCACATAATCAGAGGTCTGGAGGCAGGCGGTTCCAGACTTGGTTAATTCAGCAGTTGAATGACTTCAAAGCAGCAGTGACTCACATATTTATTCTTTATTTCCCATCCAATTCTATCTTCTTTGTAGTTCTCTTTATTCTCTATCATGGTCTTGCAATGGCTCCCTCAGCTCCAAGTAGCAAATATCATAAAAGGAGGGAGGAACTTTGTCCCAGAATCTCTTAGCAGGTATCGTCTTTGGTCCCATTAGCCAGGAATGGGTCATGTGCTCTGGACACAGGGGAAGCTGGGAAAGTGAGTCTCCGGCATTGTCTGTCTCCAGCATAGAAGGCAGGTTCTGCTGGAAACAAAAAAGTGGAAGGAGACTGGCAGTGGGAAAGCAACCAATCTTGATGCTGTATGGCTTAAATCTCATGCTGAAGCCTTCTTTTTGGTTGTGCTGTTTGGAAAAGCCAGAACCCAACAGCTTTGCAAAAATAATCGTGGGAAAACAACTGGAGATGGTGCTCAGGTTCTGGCCAGAGATGACACCATCTATTGATGTCATATTCACAGCAGGATGCCAGACAGGCCAGAAACCAGGACCTGAAGTAATCAGTACCTATTCTGAACAGGGAGGCACCACATTGACGATATTTAGGAAGCCTCAGAGACTAGCTTCCACATGCAGACCAGAGCCAGGACAACTGGGATTGCTGGCCTCAGCCATCAATGGATATTTGATGAGTATTTATTCTACTTACGGCAGTGTATTAAGAATTTTGGGAGAAGGGTGATACCGAGATATCAGATGTGCATCCTGACAAGTGGCACATGCCTATAATCCCAGCTACTCAGAAGGCTGAGGCAGGAGAATCACTTGAACCCAGGAGGCGTAGGTTGCAGTGAGCCGAGATTGTGTCACTGCACTCCAGCCTGGGGGCAACAGGCGAGACTCTGTCTTAAAAAAAACTTACATGCATGGTTCACAGTATATTTCGTTGGACAGCACCCTTCTAAAAAGACACTTCTAGAGAGGATGTCTCTGTTAAGAGGGTTTCTCTTTGTGTAATATTGTTTACAAAACCAAGTTAAACTCGAATTAGTTAAAATTCTGAAAACCACTAAAAGGCCTCAAGGAGATTTGCAAAGGGAAAGTTTTCTTGGAGGTGTTGCCTTGAAACTGCTTAAGGCAGAATGCTGCCCAGAACACACTCAGGCTTTCTTGTGACTGGTGGCTCTAGGCCAAACTACAGTACATGTAAAAATAACTCTGATGAGTTCATTTTTCTGAACTTAAAGTCAAATGGGCTGTTGGCTCTTTTCACATAGCCTGAATCTTTTATGACCAGAAGATATAAAACACATTTTTAAAAGCAATAACTAATGCAATCCAAGTCATTAAAAAAAAAAGCTTTTGGGTATTCAGCAACTTGGGGTTCCCCAAAGATTCTAATGATGATATTTATATTTGTATAAATATTTTAAAAGTTTTTTACAGTTTTTCTTTAGTATTTCCACTTGAAAGTGACTATATATCCCCATGAGGCAATATGAGCTGTTGTTTTATGCACATTTTACAGATGCGACACTGTCCCAGGTCTTCTTAATTCTGTTTAGTGTTCTTTTGGCTATACCCAGTGTGATGGAGCCAGATCCTACCCACTCATGAGAGCCAATTGTTCATATCTCTGCACAGCTCAGCAGTCACATTATGTTAGTAGCTTGAAATCAGGCATGGTTTGAGCATTTGTACCATGAGAATGGGCAAAGGCTACATAGTCAGTTTACTTATTTTGGGGTTTGTGTTGTTTATTTCTTGAGCACCAGTTATTAAACATTTAATGGCACACCACTAGATACCTCCAAGAATGAGAAAACTTGAGGACTAAAAGACATTTTTAAGTAGGTTTTCTGTTAACATGAAATACCATACAGAATACCATACACAGAGTAATTTATAATGAATAGAAATTTATTTGGCTCATGGTTTGGTTCAGGAAGCTGGGAAGTCCAAGAGCATAGCATAAGCATTTGGCAAGAGACTTCGTGCTGCATCATCCCACGGGAGAAGGTGGAAGAGCAAGGGAGTGCAAGGCCGACAGAGCAAGAGGGGGCCAAACTCACTTTAATAACAAACCAACTTTCAAGATAATGAAACCACTCCCGTGACAATGACATCAGTTCATTCACAAGGGCAGAGCCCTCATGACCTAATCATCTTTTATTAGGCCCCACCTCACAACACTTGCATTGAGGGTTAAGTTTCCAACACATGAACTTTGAGGGAAACAGTCAAAACACAACAGATACATGATACAACACAGGAACAGAAACACAAGTTCTCTGAGTTCAAGAACTGAATCCCATAGAGATAGATTCTTTTAAAATGAAAAGATCGATGCTACCTTCCTTTTGTATATTGCAAGAAATTGATTATGCTACTTCTTTAACCTGACAAGGCAAGGCCCAAGCCATTTAAACCCAAGCCAGCAGCCAGCCCTCCTGCAGAAGAAATGAAAGTCACCTTTTCTGCTCCAACACAATCGTATGCTTCTGTCTTTCAGTTGTTTCTGTGTCTCTCTCTGTCCCTTTTTCTGTCTTTGTGTTTGTCTCTATCATACATCTACAAATACATACACCACACACCATTTTTACTACGTAAGTTACTATAGCAGACAGTTAGAAATTCAAGAAACCAAATAACGCCTTCATTCGAGGAAAGGTGGAATAATATACTTCATTTTCTTTTATGGAAAAACAATCAAGCACTAAATTCACTGATGAGGGGGAAATCATTGAAACTGGAGAGGAAAGGGGATACTGAATGTGCAAAACATCTATATATACCTCAAATCAAATTACTTCAATCATCTGTGATTGTCTTGTATCAAATCAAGCCATTTTTTCCAATTACTTTATTATTCTCCAACAAGAGAGCCAGATTAGATAATCACATATGAATTTCAGATTGCACTTGCTAACTGACGTTTGCCAATAGCAGTCACTTCAAAAAAGCTGCTCTAAGACAAACTATTCCAAATGAGTGGTTTGCATACTGGGGAGGTCACATTAAAAAAAAAAACTCATCTTTTCCCTCCCCACACATCAATGAACTCAGTAAAATGTTTAGCAGATGGCTCTAACTCTGAACTTTGGTTAATTCTCCTCCAGTTCATATATTAGAGAGCCTGAAAATCAGATGGTGATGAAAAAGGAACGAAGAACCAGAAGTCCCGAACTGTAGGACATCAGTCCCCAAGTCTAGCAGGTATCAGTGCATTAGGTCTCAAACTGTAGACCATTAAAGTATGGCTAAATGTTGTCTTTTATTACAATGTCGTTATTTTTAAAAAAGCTAGCATTGAAAAATTAGAAGGCTTTCAATAAAAATATGGATTTCTGGATTCTTCTGAGTAATCAGAAGCTGTCACAATGGGCAGACACTCCATCGAAGCCACAGTAGATAGAGCTTCATTCACTTATGCCACTTTCTTGCCATGGAGACATTTGAATTTGCACCCTGCAATAGAAAAACAACAAAAATGCGTCTTATCACTCTAAACCGAGACGAGGTAAAGGAATAAGTCACATCGTGTTTTCTTTTTTTTTTCTCAAGACTTTCTATATTTACCGGCTGTTGTTCCCAACCAAGTTTCTCAGGACTTAGGGGACACTCTAATGCCGCCATGATTCAGAATTACCATTAGGGGCTCAATGCTTCTATCTGCCCTTCTGGAATCAAAAGGTTATGCAAGCCAAAAGCTAAAAGCTTTCTCATCACTCCTTTTTGGACAACACCTGATGCAAACTGATGGGAGGCTGTTTATTGTTTTTATTTTTCTTACTTAGTGTGAATATCCATGCGTGAAGCTACAGAAATATTAATATGTTTGACTCTATGGTGTTGCCCTTGATCTTGCTGCCAGTGTTTGGTAATAGGCAAAGGCACCATATTATCTTTCAAAAATCCCCTAAATCCTGCTGTCTGAGCACATGTAGCCATGAAGATTTCCAACAGAGGCCATGGAAACCGTATATATAAAGCACTTGAACAGTGCTGTCACTTAGGAAATACTAAATGAGCATTTGCTATTAAAGCTATTTGCTAATAACACTGTTTTCAATCCTTAAACGGTTCATGAATGGAGAACATGCGGAAGAAATGTAAAAAAATGACAATATTGTGGACTAAAGCAGCGGGCACAAAGGAGGCAGAGAGAATGGTACAGCTACCTTGCCTCAGGACTCTGGAGTAGATGTTCAGAAGAGATGGTTGGAATATGGACAAGAAAGTCCAGCTTCTTCCCAAGTTTGTAAACAGAGGTACAGAAGAGAGGCAGTGGCAGCCCCTGACTATGGTGTTGAAAGCTGAGGCTCCATTTGTCTCCCACTGCAGGGAAAGTGTACCATGATTTGTTCAGAAGGAATTTGTGAAGGAGAGCTGTTCTCTGTGGGACACTGTGCTCTCAACTTGGGTGTTCTCCCTTCTTTTTTGTGCTGTGCTTGAGGGAGGTGCTTTGTGCAATCTGTAAACTTTCAAAAATCAAACCTCCCTAAAACCCAGCATCTACACACTCAAACATAAAACTGGAGGGCCCAAAGCTGCCCTTGGTCTGTCCCCAGGTTGTTAGGGAGGCTTTGTGGTTAAAATAGGTCAGGGGAAGGAGTAGGTCAAAGAGAGGCAATGTCTAAGAGGCAATAATATACAGCTATGTAAATCTTCATCAGCCAAAACTCTCCGGAAGGACAGGTATAAGTGCACAATTGTTCTTAAACAAAGCAAAGACTCATAATTTGTCTTCCTAGATTTCCTTAGTTCTGTCTTTCCATGTGTGTCTCTACCATACAAATACAAATAAGCACATCATTTTTACTACATAGGTTACTACAGCAGAAGATTAGACATTCAAGAAACCAAATAACCTCTTGCGGCATCCTGTAAAGCAGATGCTACTTTGTGTGACCTGGGTCTAACTAGGCTTCTCCCATGGGGTAAATCACGCATTCATAAACATTAACTCTTTCTAATCACCAGTGGCATCTTTGACGGTTCCACCATGTACAAAATGTGATCTAATGAAGAGGAAAGAGTTACAGAGCCTCCTCTGGCTCTCTCTACTTCCTCCAAGGTGGTGCTTCAGGTGCCAGGGAAAATGTGCATATTCTAAGGTGCATAACCACATTTCCATGTCAGAAAAAACAAGTCAAGTGTCATTCACAATACAAAAGATATAGAATCAACTTGTGTCCATCAACAGATGATTGGATAAAGAAAATGTGATATATATATATATATATATATATATACACATATATAGATATAAATAGATATACACACACAATGGTATACTATTCAGCCATTTAAAAAGGGGAAAATCATGTCTTTTTCAGCAACATAAATGGGACTGGAGACCATTGTTTTAAGTGAAACAAGTCAGACACAGAAAGATAAATATTGCATATTCTCACTCATAAGTGGGAGTTTAAAAATGTGTACACGTAGATATAGAGAGTGGAGTGGTAGACACTGGAAATTCAGAAAGGTGAGAGGATGGGGGCTGGTGGATGATGAGAAATTACTTAATTGGTACAATCTACATCACTCTGGTGTTGGATACCCTAACATCCATCTGACTCAGCCATTATGCAATCTATGCATGCAACAAAGTTGCCCTTGTATCCCATACATTTATACAAATAAAAAATAAAATAAAAGGCAAATCTAAGCATGCTTTCTTTAAAAAGAAAAAAAAACAAATGGGTATCTGTAGTCCTGTGAAAGGTATAATAGAGTAACAGGTTGCCCCCAGCGGGGAAGGCAATCTGTCCGCTCTGACTGGTCTCCTCTACAGCCGGTGCCCTGGGAAAGAGGCACCCTTTTCTGACAGTGGCGTTGGAAGAGCAACTACACTCTCCAATTTCCTATCAGCAGCCTTTCTCCTACACTGTAGATAGTCTTCGCCAGCCTTGCAAGGTGTAATGACTTGCTGTATTAAAAGGAAAGGATTTATGGTATGAACTATTGTTAAGAAGAATTATCCCAAACGAGAAAAAAGCAGATCGGCTGTTGTATGCCTTAACAAAGTCATATTAGAGCATTGTCTGATAAGTTTCCCCTTAGGATCAGCCGATGCTCTAGGGTGAGGTAGGATTTTGGTTGACATACTACTTACTGTTGATTAGAATCTGTCAGGAAAAATGCTGGAAGACTTTGAAGTGAACAAAGAAAGATTTCTGGATGTACTGTCTAGCTTATTCTTCCAGGCTATATGTGCCCTTCATTGTCTTTGAACTATTTTACAACTCTGTTCATTGTAGAAAACTGATAATAATTCAAATTATGCTTGTTCATGGAAATGCAAATAAAATTGTCCAGGCAATTTAATTGATAATTGCCTTATGGATATTGACCTGTTTTACATCTGTTTATAAATTCATCTCAGTATTCCTGGTTGCCAATATATCTTTTAAATTATCCTTTGAACTTCTTATGACATCTAAGTTATTCCCTCACTAATTAATTAGTTTATTTTATATTTGTTCAAAAGTTATGGTTTTACCTTTAAAAAATTATCCATTAATGGGCCCAAAGATTTTGTAAAGTTAGATATTAATTTTTAGAAGCCTGACAAAAATGCAAATATGATTGTAAACTGAACAAGAAGAAAACAAAATTATTCTGTGAAGCTGACCTAGACCAGGGGATTCCCACCAGCGGGAAGACTGTACTTAGGCCCTGCAAAGGCAGGAGAAAGGAATGACTAGGGAACTGAATGGTCAATGTGATGCGAACCCATAGAGCAAAACAACAAGGAAATATAGGGCAGTCGTCACTGAATCTTATCATCATGCTAAGGATTAATATAAATGCGAAAGCTCAAAGGCACTGCAAAAGGAGTACAACTGCAACACGCATGCAATCACTGAACGGCACTGCGTGCTTCAGAAGGAAGAGCTACTAGAGAGTAGAAATTAATCTGTGCATTTTTTCTATGCAGCTATGACAGATTTGCTTTCCTCCTTGTGTGAAGAAAGATTCTAGATAATTATTGGCTAACTTGCTCTGATAGTATTCTGTTTCACTGTGGTATGTTTGAAATGCTCAGTAGGAAGAAAGTTTAAAACCCACTTACCACCTTTTAAGAGTCAAGTGGGCCTAGCAGACTGTAAGATTATGGGCCCTAGCAAAATAGAGACTCCATACTGATTTCCTATTGATCAAGGAAGGGAAAGAGAATCAAAATAAATAAATTATTAACATCTTTACTCAGATAGTGTTTGTTTTAGTTCACTCAGGCTGTTATAACAATATACCTTAGACTGGGTAATTTATAAAAAACAGAAATTTATTGTTCATAGTTCTGGAGGCTGAGAAGTTCAAGATTAAGGTGCCAGAAGATTCAGTGTCTGGTGGGGGCCTGTTCCTCATAGAGGGCCCCTTCCAGCTGTGTCCTCATATGGTGGAAGAGGCGAATGGGCTCCCTCAAGCCTCTTTTATAAGGGACTAATCCCATCCATAAGGGTGGAGCCCTGATGACCTGATCACCTCCCAAAAGTCCCACCTCCTAATACTATCACACTGGGTATTAGATTCCAACATTTGAATTTGCCGAAGTAGGGGGAAACATTAACATTCAGACAATAGCAGTTTCTTTTCCTGATTGAAAGGAAATTATAACAAGATGAAATATGAACATTTTATATACATAGCATGACTTCGGTACAGTTTAGTGAAAACTCTAAGTGGGAGAAGAACAAACCCACATTCCCTGGTGACTTGCTCTGGACTACGGATGGTCAATCTTTGTAATGTCACCCTTTCACCTACAAAGATGTGTCAGGAAAGAAATCTTAGCTAAAAATTCTTGATCATGTTTAAAAGTTTTTTAATTTCACAGCTTCTGCTGATTTTTTGTGCTGATGGAGGCTATTTTATTTATAGCAACAGCTGGCTGTGCAACGTATAAACCTAGAATCTACATGTGAGAAACAAAGCTGTTCTTATTAACAAAGTAAAAGTCTGTGTATTAGTCTGTTCTCATGCTGCTAATAAAGACTTAACCAAGACTGGGTGATTTATAAAGGAAAGAGGTTTAATTGACTCACGGTTCAGCATGGCTGGGGAGGCCTCAGGAAACTTACAATCATGGCGGCAGGAAGAAGCAAAATGAGAGCCGAGTGAAGGGGGAAGCCCCTTATAAAACTACCAGATCTCCTGAGAGCTTACTATCATGAGAATAGCTTAAGAGAAACTGCCCCCGTTATTCAGTTACCTCCCTCCAGGTCCCTCCCCCCACACGTGGGGATTATGGGAACTACAATTCAAGATGAGATTTGGATGGGGACACAGCCAAGCCATATCAGTCTGTCACCATTGAAGACAAGGAAAATCCTTGTGGACTGTATTGACTTCAGGAAAATGATTTTCTTTCTTAAAATGTATCTGAGGTATAATGTCTATGATATACTTTGTTTATCCTTGGGAAACATGTTTTGTTCAAGAGCTATACACAGGGGGCCAGAAGGAAGTCTGTGGAAATGTATTTTTACCTCATCCTAAGGAAGGGTGTCAAATGAGTGCTAAAGTCCATCCATTCTGGACTGTTCTGCTAAAGCCCTGTACCCTCCTCTAGTGTTATTTAAACTGAAAAGGTCAGACTTGGGGAACTATTTTAGTTTAGCATATTTTATCTATCGGTTACTCAGGTGGCAAATAACAATGGATTGTAAAATTAAACCAAACATTATGAATTAGGAAAGGAGTTACCTTGGAGAGGGGTGGTCGAGATTCATACAGTAAGTAAAGAAAGCTCTCTGAAGATGGAAGAAGATTGAGATAATGGCCCGGAGACTGGGATGCACAAATCTGCTATAAAGAGTTTAACATTTTGGTTTTCACTGGACTCTCAGAAGGGTTGTATTAACTGTCAAAAAACAAAAGTTCAACAAATTGAGTTTAATGGTCTAATTGGCTTTTATTAGTGATTCATGAATCAGGTAGTATCTCATCTATGAAAGAGAAGGGTGCTTCACCAGGCATGGCAGGACAGTTTGTTTTTGTAAGGTAGCTTGAGCTAGAACAAGGAAACAGCATAGTGAAGAAAAGCAGACTGGCCATTTCACAGTTACTTTCCTTAGAGCATTAAAGCAGAGGGAACTTCTTTATCATGCCAGCTAAGATTGACTGGGCACTTTATGATTGCTTGCTATGAATCTCCTATGTTTTAGAAAACTGGACCATTTCTAAGTTCACTTTGATGACATAGCACCTAGCACAGTGACTCCATGTTTGTTTGGTCTAGTCTTTTGGAGCCTAGTGCAGGAGCTCAATCCAAAACAATGGCCTCCCATACATTTTACATAATATAACCATGGTTTCAAGTCCTCTGCCTCCAAAGTTGTAAATCCATCTTGTTATCCTAAAACATTCAACAGTCAATAATACAAGACATAAGAAGAGTGACAAGCTTGTCTGTATCATCAGTCCTTGGAGCCCAGTGTGGCATTAAGCGTTGTGTCTAGAGAGAACAGTAGTACCAGGGTTCCAGTTGGTGGTCAATGCAGACGCAGAGGCCTAAAGTGTGGCTAGAAGTCCATGTTGCCATGGAGGTCCTGGCCTGCCCCAGAGTGAACAAGGGATAAATCCTGTTTTTTTTTTCTAAGTTAGCTGGAAGGAGGTGACCTTTGGAAGCTAGGCAGATATTTGCATTTCCAGTAACTCTAGACAACACACCTTACCCACCTAGTTTCTTTTCTGACATTCACTAGTCATGAGATTTTATATATATATATATACACACATACACACACACTCTTTCTCTCTCTCTCTCTCTCTCTCTCTCTCTCTCTTTGATATGGGAAGAGTTGTAGAGTATTTGAAGACAGTATTCACATTCTCCTGTGTTCTTTTCATCTCCAGCTTCTCTAAATAGATGAAGGTCTATTTGAGGGGGCTGCAATCAAGAGTGGTGGGCTTAAGGTTCAAGGAATGATAAAGGTTGTTATTTAGGGGCCAGCCGTGGTGGCTCACACCTCTAATTCCAGCACTTTGGGAGACTGAGGTGGGCGAATTGCTTGAGCCCGGGAGTTCAAGACCAGCCTTGGCAACATGGTATTTTTTTCTACAAAAATTAGCTGGGCATGCTGGCACACACCTGTAGTCTCAGCTACTCAGGAGGCTAAGGAGGAAGGATTGATTGAGCCTGTGAAGTTGAGACTACAGTAAGCTGTGATCATACTATTGCACTCCAGCCTGGGCAACAGAGCAAGACCCTGTCTCAAGAAAAGAAAAAAAAAAGTTGTCATTTAGGAATTACTCACAGGGCAAGGCCATCTTCACAGATGAACAGGTAGTGTGATTTGACGTTAATTCACAAAGTTCTCCAAGCGCCCAAATATCTTTCTCTCAGGCTCTTTCATGGTTCCTAAACATCCAGTTACTTATTCTTTGCAGTCTCACTTGCCCCTGGGCCCTATCGCCTGCAAGTTTAATCTTGCACAATTCTTGAGCCATAGTAATCAAAGCTGGTAAAGCCTGAGATTGGTCCTGTGGGAGTGCCCAGGGTAAACTCGGTTGTGGTTTTTATGTTCATTAAGCTGTAGCTATTCTCCAACAACAGTTCTGTCAGATCAGTCTGGCTACAATGTTCTGGGTTTCGTTTTTCTAATTGACCCTCCAATTTTCTCTAGCAGAAATAAAGTTCATCTCTAAACCCCAGTAAGCCAGGGTCTTTATTCCTGTCCAACACCATTTAATACTAATAGTGATGGAGTCTCCTGAACAACCATGACCCTGCCCTGTCTACACTACTGTTTGAATGGAGATATTTCTCTTGCTCTGTCCTACACACTGAAGAGGACAGCCAATGATTTTACCAAAAGTCTGAAAAAAGTCCGAATTTGATTCATCCTGGGGACAGTATATTTTGGACTTCTGGCTATCCACTTTGTGGACCAGCTCTTCAGCCCTATCAATTCATATACTTCTAGCCTTAAGCCCTTCCAGTTTCTTTCTCTTCCCCTGGGCCTGTGATATTTTTCGCTAAACATCTTATTCAGCCAGACCTTCTGAAATATGGCAATGGGACTCATGAAAAGGCAAATCAGAGAGGTATAACCAATCGGAATTTTCATTCCCCAAGAAACAAGGGAGGGAATTTGAATTCCGAGGATAAACAAAAAGGAACTTCCTAGAGCAATTATTTTATTTGAAGCATTGGTGAAAAATTAAAGATATTTAAGTGATAAACAATCAATAACACAAGTTATTGGTAAAATGCAAATGTTGCACATATTTTCAAAATAAAAGCAATTTATTGCGGTGAGAAACCATTTCTGGTAGTCTCTAGCCTTCTAGACATATACCTCATGCCCCCTCAGCTGTTAGGTCTGCTTGGAATCTATATCAGTTTTCTATTGCTATATAACAAATGACCACAAACTGGGCAATTTAAAACAACATGCATTTGCTATCTCACAGTTTCTGTGGGTAAGGAGTCCAGGTATGGATCCTCTGCAAGATTGCAATCAAGGTGTCAGCTGGGACTGGGTTCTCATCTGAAGGTTCAGGTGGAGATGGATCTGTTTCCAAGCTTACATCATTGTTGGCAGCATTCAGTTCCTGGTGAATTGCTGGACTGAGGATCTCAGTTTCTTGCGGGCTTTCAGCTTCTCACTGTGTGGTCCTCTCCTTATTGCAGCATAAAACATGGCAGCTTGCTTGTGTAACATCATTACATGCGTGAAATCACATCCATCACACTTGCTGTATTCTATTGCTTAGAAACAAGACATGACCTGTCAATATTCAAGGGGAGGAGACTGTACAAGGGTGTGAATCCCAGGAGGTTGAAATCATGAGGGCCACCCTAGAATCTGTCTTCCATAAGTGGAAAAGTTTGAGAAGCGAAGTCTTAAGCCATTACTGGCCATTAACATCTCAGCTGTAATAACTTACCAATAAAGAAACAGCAGAACTAAAGACTATTCCCTTGTATGGATCAGGAGACAATCTATTCACAGGGGAAGTTGACACTATGCCAGCTCAAATAATAATAATAATTGCGTGTGTGTCTGAATCCTCTTTTTCTCCTTTTTTTGAGACAGGATCTTGCTTCATCACCCAGGCTGGAGTGTACTGGTATGACCATAGCTCACTGCAGCCTCAAACTCCTGAGCTCAAATGATCCTAAATTCTTTTTATTTCAAAAATAAAAGCACTAGAATACAAAGCCCTTGGCAGTACAAAAATGAGGAAAGGACAGAAACTATAGGAGGTGTCCAGAATTGGTTGGAAAAATGAATAAGAAAACAGGAGAGAAAAGGTATTCAGACTCATCTCCTCTCTGAATACATAAGCATCCTGCCCCATCTCTGACCTTACTAAATACAAGACCCAATTCATTTTCCTTGCTAGATTGTATCTGACTCCCAAGATCTGATGGTATTGCTCATCCATGAGGTAGTGTAGCATGGTAATAACTTACATGGACTCTGCTACCCACTGCTTGGCTCTGATTCCTGTACTACCCCTTCTCAGGTAAATTATTCACACTCCTTGTGAATGCTTCCTGGCTGTAAAATAGGATCTTAGTAATGTCTGCTTTGAAGAGTTGATGGAATGAAATGAGTTGCAACATGGACAGTGCTTAGAACAGTACCTAGACACAGTAAGTGCTTCATAAATTGTAGCCACTACTATTATTCTTTTTTTTTTTCTTGAGATGGAGTCTTACTCTGTCGCCCATGCTGGAGTGCAGTGGCATGATCACGGCTCACTGCAACCTCCGCCTTGCAGGTTCAAGTGATTCTTCTCCCTCAGCCTCCCAAGTAGCTGGGATTACAGGCATGTGCCACCATGCCTAGCTAATTTTTGTATTTTTAGTAGAGATAGGGTTTTGCTATGTTGGCCAGGCAGGTCTCGAACCCCCGACCTCAGGTGATCCGCCCACCTTGACCTCCCAAAGTGCTAGGATTACAGGTGTCAACCACCACGGCCAGCCTACTATTATTCTTTGAACAGGTATTGATTGGGTACCTGTTATGTGTATATTTAGAGCATCTGTTTCACCCACTGAATTAGTCTAGAGCCACTCACAGATTTCAGCATGTGTTCCTATACTTGACAATGTCATTGTGATAGTGTTAGCAATGTGGTGCATGGCTGTCTCAAACATTTTCTCTTTTTAAAAACAAAGGAATCTGGCTGGGCATGGTGGCTCACGCCGGTAATCCCAGCACTTTGGGAGGCTGAGGTGGGTGGATCACTTGAGGTCAGGGGCTCTAGATCAGCCTGGCCAACATGGCAAAACCCCATCTCTACTAAAAATAAAAACATTAACCGGGCATGGTGGTGGGTACCTGTGATCCCAGCTACGTGGGAGGCTGAGGCAGGAGAATCACTTGAACCCAGAAGGCAGAGGTTGCAGTAAACCGAGATTTTGCCACTGCACTTTAACCAGGGTGACAGAGTGAGACTCGGCCTCAAATAAATAAATAAATAAATAAATAAGGGGATCTAATGCATTACAAAGTTCTATATTGATCAACAATTACCGTAATTAATTTAAACAGAATTTAATCGATGTTTTTCAGCCATTAATTTTCTTCTTCTTTAAAAATAAAGAGGAAGACTCTCAGTCCCTCATCTTTCATTAGGAGTGTAGTCAGCCTCTAGAATGCCTGGGCTGTAATTTAAAATCATCCACATCCACAGTGGTAGTCACCTTTTTTGCATTCCCACCATGAAATTCAACCTCATGTTTATTCATTTTCTGTCTCCTTTAGAGTTTTTTTTTTTTTTTTGTGCTTTGGGCTCTGGGGTACATGTGCACATCCTGCATCCTGCAGCAGGATTGCTGCATAGGTACATACATGCCATGGTGGTGTGCTGTCTCCGTCCCCCTCCTACCCTCCCACCTCAGCCCCGTCTCCTACTTCAGGCATTTCTTCTGGTGTTATCCCTTCCCATCCTCCCTGCCCCCCCACCCCGCTGTCCCTCCCTTCCCCTCCCATCCCCCACCCCCACCTAGCCCAGTGAGTGCTGTTCTCTTCCCTGTGCCTTAGTGTTCTCATTGTTCATCACCCACCTATGAGTGAGAACATGCAGTGTTTGGTTTTCTGTTCTTCTGTCAATTTGCTGAGAATGATGGTTTCGAGATTCATCCATGTCCCTACAAAGGACTTGAACTCGTCATTTTTTATGGCTGCATAGTATTCCATGGTGTATATGTGCCCCATTTTCCTTGTACAGTCTATCATTGATGGGCATTTGGATTGGTTCCAGGACTTTGCTATTGTAAACAGCACCGCAATGAACATAACGTGTGCATGTGTCTTTATAATAGAAAGATTTATAATCCTTTGGGTATATACCCAGTAATGGGATTGCTGGGTCAAATGGAAATTCTATTTCTTGATCCTTGAGGAATCGCCACACTGTCTTCCATAATGGTTGAACTAATTTACACTCCCACCAACAGTGTAAAAGTGTTCCTATTTCTCCACATCCTCTCCAGCATCTGTTGTCTCCAGATTTTTAAATGATTGCCATTCTAACTGGCATGAGATGGTATCTCAATGTGGTTTTGATTTGCATTTCTCTAATGACCAATCATGATGAGCATTTTTTCATATGTTTGTTGGCCGCATAAATGTCTTCTTTTGTAAAGTGTCTGTTCATATCCTTCACCTACTTTTCAATGGATTTGTTTGTTTGTTTTTTCTTGTAAATCTGCTTTAGTTCTTTGTAGATTCTGGATATTAGCTCTTTGTCAGATGGGTAGATTGCAAAAATTTTTTCCCATTCTGTTGGTTGCCAGTTCACTCTAATGATTGTTTCTTTTGCTGTGCAGAGTCATGATAATGGTTCCAGTATTTATTTATTTAGAGACAGAGACTCACTCTTTCACTCAAGCTGGAGTACAGTGGCATGATCAAGGCTCACTTCCTGGGCTCAAGTGATCCTCCTGCCTCAGCCTCCAGAGTAGCTGGGAACACAGGCACACACCACCACCCCTGGCTAATTTTTTAAAAAACATTTTGATACAGATGGGATCTCACTATGTTGCCCAGGCTGGTCTGAATGCCTGAGCTCAAGCAGTCCTCCCACCTTGGCCTCCCAAAGTGCTGGGATTACAAGTGTGAGCCATTGAGTCCATCCCAGTCTCAGTATTTAAAAGCATTTAGTCATAGTAATCTGTAGGGCCCAAAGAAAGCTGTGAAATCTGGTGCTTGTTACTCAGTTTGGGGATATATATAACTCCTGACATGGCACACCCCCCCCTGCTCAATCTGCTAGCTCTCAAATTCTATTCACAGCTATATTTTTGTCTTTGCTTTACAGAATTCCTCACCTATTGCACTTCTGCAAAGATTGATTAAAGCAGTGTTTTTCAAACTTTAATGCACACACCATCCTCTGTGGATCTGGGTGGAATCATATTCTGATTCAGTAGGTCTCAGGAGAGGCCCAAGGGTTGCATTTCTGACAAGCTCTCAAGTAATGCCCATGCTGCAGATCAAGGGACCACACTTTGAGTAGAAAGATTTAAAGGACAGATGGCAAACCCAGTTACAAAATCAAACTCAGATGAGCCTATTGAAAGATTCCAAACCAATCTCAACTGTGAAGCCTGCTTTCAAGGCTGAAATTCATCCCTGACTACCCTGTGAGCACTACCTTCATGGCATCGCCAGACCAGAGGAGTCCTGTGGGTGATGGATTCTAAGGAAACGTGTTGGTCTCATCTATAATCAGCCTTTTAAAGGCAAAAGCTGTGTTTAAGCCAAAGCAGAACCTACCTTATAGTTTTGGTTGCAAGTGTTGGGTTTTGGATGCGGTTGAGTTTTGGAGAGGGTCTGGTGTCCACTGGAGAATCATCTGCAGAATTGCTTGATGTGTGGGGGAAAAAAACTGTTTCTACATCTGGAGTCACCGAAATGTTGTTCTGTTTGTGCTCAGAAGAGAAAGTGGTTCCCATTCTCCTGCTCTGATTTCGAGATGGTTTCCTGAGGGTGGCAAATGTTTTCTCACCTTCTGCCAAGCACAGAAGATGACCACAAATGGTCCTGGCTTTGAGCTTTGATCTTTCAGAACTCATATTAAGTGGTTGAAAAATATGCCCCATGAATCAATCAATGGGTCCAAGAGCTTTGAAGCTAATTCCTCAAAATGGGAAAGAGACGATGACTAGGGCACAGGTATGTTTG
This sequence comes from Sapajus apella, assembly GCF_009761245.1. Taxonomy (NCBI): domain Eukaryota; kingdom Metazoa; phylum Chordata; class Mammalia; order Primates; family Cebidae; genus Sapajus; species Sapajus apella. The sequence continues at coordinate 9,229,274 of NW_022436957.1, forward strand.
AAGTAGCTCATCTCAGTAAGCCTTGAGAAAAAGGGGCATCCCACAGGGCTTTGAGATTACTATGTCACAGCCTGCTTGTAATCAGAATCACTGGCAACTCTAAAAACACTGATGCTGGAGTCTCATGTCAGCTGTCTGGGGTGGGTCCAGAGAGTTCTAATGTACAGCCAAGGCTAAGAAACAATGTTTAGATGAGTGGTTCTCAAAATTGAGCAGGCATCGAAATCACCTAGAAGTCTCTAGGAAACAGATTATTAGGTCCTACCTGCAGAATTCCTAATTCAGTAGGTTTAGGATAAGCCTGAAATTTTGCATTTCGAATAACAGGTGATAGTGATGGGGCTGGGCTTGTACCACACCGTAAAACCATTGTTCTCCATCAGGGATCAGCCAGCTATGGCCCTGGGTCAAATTCAACCCTCCACCTGTTTCTGTATAATAAATAAAGCTTTATTGAACACAGCTGGATTCCCATCATTTACATAATGCCTACGGCAGAACTGAGTTCTTGCAACTACCTATAAAATGTTTTAGACTTTAGCTGGTGCATCACCATCAGGTGGAGAGGTTGTAAAAACACAGATTGCTGTGCCTCACCCAGGGTTCCTGATTCAGTAGGTGTGGGGCAGGGCCTGGGAATTTGCAGTTCTAACAGGTTCCCAGATATAGTGATACAGTGACAACCCAAGTGATTTTCCTAACTCTCTACTCTCACACAGTTACTCAACACTTCTATAACCCCAGACATGTAAAGGGTTTTTTCCCCATACACAAAGCAATTCTGCAGATGATTCTGCAGTGGACACCAGCTGGATGTCCTTTAATTCTATTCAGTTCCAACACTACCTGGAGACAGGGTCAGATCCCAGAGGTTGAGGGCTCTGTCCCACAAGACTGTCTCCACTTAAGATGCCATTCACAAGTTGAGGTTGTAGCCTGTGCTTCTGACTGACCAGGGTTGCTGTAACCCTCTCCTTGAGTTCAATTAATTTGCTACAGTGGCTCACAGAGCCCAGGGAAACACTTTTAATTATATTTACCCATTTATTATAAAAAGTATTACAAAGGATCCAGATGAACAGCCATATGGAAGAGAAGCATAAAGTGAGGTATGGGGAAGGGGCATGGAGCTTACATGCTCTCTGCGGGTGCATCACCTTCCAGGAACCTCCTTATGTTCAGAAATCCAGAAGGCCACCTGAACCCTGTTCTCTTGGGTTCTTACGAAGGTCTCATTACATAGGCATGATTGTTTACATCATTGGCCATTGGTGATCAACATAAAGTTCAGTCGTTTCCTCTCCCCAGAGGCCAGGGGGGTGGCTCTGAAAGTTCCTACCCTCTAATCACATGATTGGTTCCCCTGACCACCACCTGAGGCAGTACAGAAGCCCACCAAGAGTCTCCTCATTAGAACAAAAGATCCTCCCGTCACCCAGGAAATTCCAAGGGATTTAGGAGCTCTGTGTCAGGAACCTGGGTCAAAGGTCAAATATTGGAACAAAAGATCCTCCCAGCACTCCAATTGTTCAGACAATTACAAGGATTTTAGAGGCTCTGTGCCAAGGACTGGGGGCAGAGACCGATATGTGTATTTACTATTATTTCACAGCAGGTGATACTGATGCTGTTGGGCCGGGGACCACTTTGAGAACCATTGAGTTGGTTCTTTGTAATATTAATAGAATTTCAACTTTTATTTTCGATTCAGGGATTACATGTGCAGGTTTGTTACATGGTGATATAGTTTGGCTCTGTGTCCCCACTCAAATATCATGTCAAATTGGAATCTTCAGTGTTGTAGGAAGGGTCTGGTGAGAGGTGATTGGATCATGGGGGTAGACTTCCCCCTTGCTGTTCTCGTGATAGTGAGTCCTCACGAGATCTGCTTGTTTAAAAGTGTGTAGCAGTTACCCCTTTGCTCACTTCCTCCTGCTCCAGCCATGGCATGTGTCTGCTTCCTCTTCCACCATGATCGTAAGTTTCCTGAGTTCTCCCGAGCCATGCTTCCTGTACAGCCTGTGGAACTGTGAGTCAATTAAACCTCTTTTCTTATAAATTACCCAGACCCAGGCAGTTCTTTAAAGTAATGCAAGAACGGACTAATACACATGAGTATATTGAATGATGCTGAGGTTTAGGGTACAATTGATCCTGTCACCAAGGTAGTGAGCCTAGTACTTAATAGTTCTTCAGCACTTACCCTCCTCCCTCTGTCCTTGTCTTATAGTCCCCAGTGTCTCTTGTTTCCATTTTTAAGTCCGATGTTTAACTCCCACTTCCAAGTGAGAACATGCAGTATTTGGTTTTCTGTTCCTGTGTTAATTTGCTTAGGATAATGGCCTCCAGCTGCATCCATGTTGCTGCAAAGGACATGATCTTATTCTTTTTTAATGACTGCATAGTATTCCATGGTGTGTATGTATCACATTTTCTTTATCCAATCCACCATTGATGAGCACCTGGGTTGATTCTATGTCTTTGTCATTATGAATAGTGCTGGATTGCTGCTGAGTTTCAGTATTATCTTTGGCATTCTGTAAAAGTGGACTTTCTGATGAGCTCTGAGTGACTAAGGAGAGGAGTATGAATGGTTATGTGGTGGGTCCAATGAAGACCAGTTCTGTCCTTCCGTTGACTGGAATGCTTTTTCATAAATTTCTGTCCAAGTGAGTGAGAGCAAAAAAGAAATGCTGAGATGTTACTTTGCGATTTGAATCAGAGAGAAACTCTAGTTGCAAAATTCCAGGGTTCTTTTTACAGGCACTAGATTGAAAGTCAGAATTAAAAACAGAAGACAAGTTATTATCTTCTCAGGGAAGCTGTAATTAATGGTGACTTGACTTTGTCCAGAAGCTCAGGCTGGCTGGAGCAGCTGTTTTAGATACAAAAATGGTTTGCAAAGCAGGAGAAGTTAGATAGGGCAAAGAGAAATCAAAGTCATACTGAAAGTGGAAACTAAGAGTTCACAGAGGTAGAGACTGATGGCCAGGTGCAGTGGCTCACGCCTGTAATCCCTGCACTTTGGGAGGCCAAGGTGGGCAGATCATTTGTGGCCAGAAGTTCGGAACCAGCCTGGCCAACATAGCAAACCCTGTCTCTACTAAAAATTAGCTGGGTACTCAGGAGGCTGAGGCAGGAGAATTTCCTGAACCCAGGAGGCAGAGGTTGCAGTGAGCCGAGATCGCACTCCAGCCTGGGTAGCAAGCGCGAAACTCCGTCTCAAAAAAAAAAAAAAAAAAAAAATTAGCTGGGAATGGTGGCACATGACTATAGTCCCAGTTACTCAAGAGGCTGAGGCAGTATGATCACTTGAACCTGGGAGGCGGAGGTTGCAATGAGTCGAGATTACACCACTGCACTACAGGCTGGGCGACAGAGTGAAACTCCATCTCAGAAAAACAAAAAAAAAGATTGACAACAGATGAGTCCTGTGAGTAGCAGCCTTAGTGAATTCACGTGTTTCCTATTTTAATTGCTTCCTAAACTTTGATCATATGACATCACTTTCAACAATGTGGTTAGCAAGCTTTCTCTCTCCGTCTATTGGCTCTGCTCTCTTTCGTGTTCCCTGCATCCTCAGGCATGCATTTGGTGGCCCCAAGATTTGCCAGGTTACATCTTCATAGGATAGCAACCCTAATCAAAAGAGAACTTCTGTTTCCCAGGAGTTGAAACCTGAGTCCAGGGATTGGGTTTAATGAAATTGACTTTATTTAGTCTTGCCTGTCCCCAAGTCATTCACTATTGTTGTGTAGAAAACTCTCATTGTCCCTGGGAGATAGAATGGTGTCAACCTTACCTAACTCTCTTAAACTAGGGAGCGGCACAGGGGCAGTCCCTAGAAGACAACCAAGGGGAAGGGAAAGAAGCTGGGAAGTACAGTCGCAGAGGTCCACTTCAGTCTCTCTTCACGGAGGAAGTGGATGTTGCTTTCCTGAGAGGCAGGAGCCGTGTTCCATGTGAGCCTTCATTTTTAGATGCTCAAGTGTGGAGACAAGCTGGGTGCAGTGGCTCATACCTGTAATCCCAGCACTTTCAGAGGCTGAGGCGGGCCAACAGTTGAAGCCAGGAGTTCAATATCAGCCTGGATAAAATGGTGAAACCCCATCTCTACTAAAATTACTAAAATTAGCTGGGTGTGGTGGCAGGCACTTGTAATTCCAGCTACTCAGGAGACTGTGGCAGGAGAATCGCTTGTACCCAGGAGGTGGTGGTTGTAGTGAGCCGAGATTGTGCCACTGCACTGCAGCCTGGGCAACAGAGTGAGACTCCATCTCAAAAAAAAAAAAAAAAAAAAGTATGAAGCCAATATCCAGAGGGCTTTGAATGGCAAGAAAATGAGAAAGAGCTTGGACTTTTCTGTTACTGGTGGAGAGCTACTAACAAGCCTTTGGAGCCATGTAATGGTGTAACAAAATAATACTTTGAAGGAATTAATTGGATTTGTTTTATGAGCAAGTTTGAAAAGCAGGGATATCATTTGAAGACTATCGAAGTAAGTCAGAAGTAGGGTGATATGAACAGGGCTATGAAACTTACAGGAAGAAAAGTACTTAGCTGACAATCTTGTAACTCCAGGATGTTAGTAAACATTAGAGACAGATGCCAACTCCATGCATTCATTCACCTGGGCTGGAATTGATATGCTGCAGGTTTAGATCTGCCGTGCTTGGCTGGGACACCCACCACTGAATCAAGCTCTGGTCCTCAGCCTCCATGGGCACTTCTGCTCCTGCCAACCCAGACTCCTGTCCCACTCTGCTTCTGGGCCCAGGCTCAACCTGGATCACCAATGTGTGCTTCTGCTCATTTCTGCCACCCAGAGATGTTTACTTTATTCTTAGTGTGGTGTTATGTCTTCTAATATTATTTTCATATTTTACTTAATATAAAATGTTTGGAGCCAAGGAGCCCTCAAACTATCGGCTTACAATGCTGTCTTCACTGAAATTCAGCCCACTTATTCATTGAGAATTTCTCTGAGCATTTCATAACATGTTCGCATCCTGGTTGCCTAATGTTACTTCTTTGTCTTTTTTCAATAGTAAAGGGAAAAGCAGAGAAACTATATATATATATAATATACAAATGTATATGCATATATAAAAATTTTTTAATTTGTAAAGAATTTACTTTTAAAATATACAGTTGGACATATATATATATATATAAATTTTTTTTTTAAATACTGTGATTAGAACCAGAGCTGTAACGAGTCATAGTACAGTAATATTCAAAGCATGTTCTATGAATTGTGAATAGTGTGTTAGCTGTGTAATGGAGAGGACATGGAGAATTTTACTAAAAATATGAGAAAGCTTATGGTTTTCATTAGTGGAAGGAATGAAACCAGTGTAATGTGACCTGGAGGCGAGGGAAAGTGTCAATCAGTATTACTATCGAGTTTGCTGCTTCTGTTATCATTCAATAGTGGGTCTCGCTAAGCAGTTTTCAGATGTATACTAACAAGGATATGACCCTCTACCTGGTGGCAACACTCAGTGGCTGTCCTGCTGTATCCCCATTAGTGCCTTTGGCTTTTGCTGTCTATTCACCCACAATATGCCTGCGTGGGTGAGCTTAAAGGAAGGAAAAACTGGATAGGTTATATCGTGGGTGTACTTTTGCAAATGTGGTATTTCAGCAGCCTGGAGAATTACCAAGGCAAAAGAGATGATTCTGCAGGCAAATTTAATTACTTTTAAATAACGAGCAATTCCAAATTCCAAGTCTCAGAGGAGTTTCTTATCTTCTTTCTCAGGCATTTAAGCAGGTTGCTTTCACTTGGAAATCTTAGCTCAGGGGAAAGAATTAGAGCCGATTTAGAGTTTCTTCAAGTTTTTTTTAAATTACAGAGGTACTACAGACTTTTAAAATATATTCAAAACAGTGATTTAGAAATTATAAAACGTGAGTCTTCTGCTTGCCAAATGATTCCTTCATCTCATTTTCTGGGGGAAATTGTTAAAACCTTTCATTTCATTTTCTGGGAATATATCTATATATCTGTAATTATATATGTAACTAGAGCAGTGGTTCTCAGCTGGGGGTAATTTTGCCCCCCAGGGGACAGTTGGGAATATCTGGGGATATTTTCGGTTGTCATAATTGAGAAGTGCTATTGGCTGAGTAGAGGCCAGGGCTGCAGCTAAACACCCTACAACGCTCAGGACATCCCCATGACAAAGAACCATCCTGCCCAGAATGTCAAATGCCATAGTTAAGAAACCCTAACCTACACATTTTCTTCATATAAGAAACCCTGAAACAGGTATTATGTTTTAGAAAATAATTCTGAGACATAAAGGACCATTATTTCTTAGATGTCCTTATGGGGACTCTATCCACTAATAATCCAGAAATATTTTCTTTATCTTTGTTAAAGTCCTTAAATAATTTTTACAGCAAGCATTGAAATAACATTTACTCCCACTTTCACTCAGTCACTTAGGCAAAGAATGTCACCTTGCGGATTCGGCCAGGTTGTGCCCTACCTTGGGGAAAATCGGGACAATAGGTTGGAAGCCTGAAGCTGCTTAGATGAATAGCTCTTTGGCCATCACCGAGTCAAGATAGGATGTCACTGGGGACAGGGGGCTCCTGGCTGGTACTAAACGAGATTCAAGGCACAATCAGCTCATAATGGCAATCTTATCTGCTTAATACCTAGAAAAAGCCAGCAGTCCCATCTGCACCCACCTCCCACACCTCCAAAAGACATGGTGATTGGGTTCCTTTCTGCTTTATCATAAGCCCTTTATGCTAATTTTGATCTGACTGTCACTTGAATAAAAATGTCAGGAGGTGGGAAAAACAAGAAGTTTGAAAGAAGCAGAACCTAAAGGGTTTCCCCCCCGCTTAGGCTGTTCCATAGACTGTGTGCTGAGAACCGCATCCCAGTGTAGAATTCCTATCTTGGAAGAGGGAGGACCTTTCAGTCCCAATTCAAGAATATGAACAGGGGCTACTTTGCCAATGACAATAAGATGGTTGCTTCTGAGAGACTTCCTTCCTTTGTTTCTTTCTTCCTTCTTTCTTTCCTACTTTTTTTCCTTTCTTCCTTCCTACTGTCTTCTTTCCTCTTTTTCCTTCCTTCCAGAAAGTCATATCTTAGAAAACCTCAAACTTCTTAGGAAACAAAATTTTGTAAAAGTGCAAATATATAAAATTTAAAAATTTTGGTATGTACCATTCTACATAATGGAGCGTATAGGAACAAGACAGAGAAGAATCAAGTTTAAGGCCATTCATAGCTGTTTTGAAAACCTCATTCCATAAATAGCATGTACCCTTCTATTTCAAATATGTTAACTCACCAATTAGCATTTTGTTGCCAATTGATATTTATTAAGAACTTAATGGAGGCCTAGCATTTTACTGGATACAATGCATATTTATTCCAGGCAAGTAGACATGAAAATCCTTCCTGTGGCCTGTATCAAATGCCATAATGTGTCATGTATGAAATCCAAATATTCTTTATCCTGAGCTTTATTTAAATCTTCATCATTGAAAACAGGTGTGTGGTTGAAGAGACAAATGCAGACCTAAGAACAGGGCAAGCAGGCTTTGATTCTAAATCTCACAGTTCGCTTGCAGTAGGACATGGCTGCATTTTCCTGGCACAAAGATATCCAAAGTTTACCCCAAGATAATATCATTCATGACATTTTTCTTCCAGATTTTTGCTTCCTTCTTTTGGCTTCTAAGGTAATTAAAGGAAAACAAATATATTTAAAATCCAACCACTTCCCAGCACTCTCACTGCCCCCACCCCCCACCCCACCCCAATCCCACCCGAGATTAGATAAATTTTCTAATCCTGTCTCTACAAAAACAAAACTAGTAGTTCAATTTAAAACATAAAATGAAAGAAGTGAAATGACATGATTTTAGCGATATTTTCTTTAACCTCGTATATCAAAAATACTATTTCAATAAGAAATCAATATTAAAAGGATCAATGAGATACTTGGCATCCTTTTTTACACTAAGTCTTCAAATCCCATGTGTATTTGACACTTAGAGCACGTCTCGATTTGGACACATTTCCAGTGGTCAGTGGGGCTGCTGGCTACCATATTGGATGGCACGGATGGAAACATTCTGTGTAACTGCCTCAATGGCCCATGTTAATGTTACTATTCACTCATTCAAGCAAATCACATTTTTGAGTGCCTGCCATGTCTCAGGAAATGTTCTAAGGTTTAGGACACAAACAGAACAGACAGATTTCCCTTCCTATCCAGAATTTCTATTGTAGTGAGGAGACATAAATCACGAACAAAGTAAGGAGTGAAATATTTGCAGCAGGTAAGATGCTGGGCAGTGCTGTGGAGAGAGGGGTAGTAGGGAAGGGCCGGGGTGGGGATGACTGCAAGTGTCAGAAGATGGTTCTAGGAGGCCTCAGAGGCAGTGGCCCCTGAGCTGTCTGACGGAGGTAAGGGAACAGGCTTGGGACATTGAGAGGAAGAGGGCTTCAGGCAGAGGAACAGCAGGGGCACAGACCCTGAGATAGTGTTTTTGGAGTGTCCTGGGATCTGCAAGAGGGCCGCTGTGGCTAGGGTGGGGACAGCAAAAGGCAGCGTGGAAGGTAATGAGGTTGGAGAGAGAAGGGGAGCAGCGTAAGGGCTTGGTGGGACTTTGGCTTTTACCCTGGACAAAAACGGGAGCCTTGAGAGAGTTTAAAATGGAAGAGTCATAAGACATACATTTTATTAGCACCTCTGGTTGAGCCCAAACCTTGCTGCAAATCCTCGTGCAGTCCTTTTTTCCCTCCATTTCCTTCTGCACATTGCCCTGGGCTGCAGCACTAGAACGAACTACAGAACTGTGGTTGATCTCTTCAAAGAAGACCCTCATGCTATCCTCTGTTCTGTAGCAGCTCCTTCTTTGGCCATTCTGCCATGTAGACAGACAGAAGGACTAAACATTCAGCTCTCAGGAGAGCCGCCACGTGGGAGGAAAAAGATCAGTTCTGGGCAATGTCTTCCATAAAACAGATGTCTCGTGGAAATCAAATACACCTCCTCCCCAGAGTGTATTCCATTTGTTCAGATTAAAATATCTTCTCCTCGCTGAAACTAAGACATCATCCTTCAAAGGCTTGTCTCCATGTTTCAACATGGAGGCCATGAACAATGCCCTCTAGAGCATCATTTTTTTGTTTTGGTTCATAAAATTATGTTGTATCCTAAAGTATCTATCTATTGTGTCTTAGATTCAATAAAATACTGTATTAGCCCATTTTACAAATAAAGAAACTGAGGCATGGAAACTGCCCAAGCTAACACAGTTAGTAGCATTACAATGGAAACTCAGAGACGGAATTCAAATCCAGGCACTCTGATCCTAGAGCCAACATACTTCACCTATGCTATCTTGGAAGGTAATTATAACAAGAATAAACATAGCATTTTCTACGCTTAGCATGGCATTGGTGAAGTTTAGTGAATAGTATGTAACTAGGAGACAGACAAACCCCTATTCTCTGGGTCCAGACCCAGCATGCTTAACGTACATTACATTACTTACACAAACTTAGCATTCTACGTTCTGTGGGTTTACCTTCTCTGATCATAAGATGATATGAATTAGAAAGTTCACAGGAGCAACAAGCTCAATTGCTTTTTGATTATAAATTCCAAACAGCGTGTGCTGCATTTATCTAACTGGTAACTGAGCAGAAAACTGGTACATCCTTTACTTACTGATGCAATGAGACTGCTTTCCTTAGCAGAACTCATTCAACTCTAGATTTCATCAATCTTCTGCAAGGATTAAAACTGGAATAGGGAAAAGTGAAATGAAGAAATTAGAAAGGAAGTGATTAGATTGATTTTTATTTTATTTTATTTATTTTGAGACGGAGTCTCACTCTGTCGCCAGGCTGGAGTGCAGTGGCGTGATCTCGGCTAACTGCAACCTCCGCCTCCCAGGTTCCAGTGATTCCCCTGCCTCAGCCTCCCAAGTAGCTGGGATTACAGGCATGGCACCACCACGCCCAGCTAATTTTTTTTTGTATTTTAGTAGAGATGGGGTTTCACTATGTTGGCCAGGATGGTCTTGAACTCCTGACCTCGTAATCTGCCCACTTTGGCCTCCCAAAGTGCTGGGATTACAGGCATGAGCCACCACACCTAGCCTGATTTTTTTATTAATATAGAATGGAAATATTACAAATTCTGGAGGCAAACAGAACACTTATGGTATGAAAAAATTGTTTTAATTGTAAAGCTGTTTCAACCACTTCTTAAATGATACCCTTTTATTACTACCAGAAAATGCAGCAAAAAGAAAGGAAGGGAGGGAGGGAAGGAAAGAAGGAAGGGAGGGAGACAGGGAGGAAGGAAGAGAAAGCAAGGGAGAGAGGAAGAAAGGAAAGATTTGTTCAGGGGTAGGTTGAAGTTAAATGTAATACTTACTACATAGTCCACCGCCAAGAAAAGAGGAAATGAGTTTAACCAGATGAGATATATACAAAAATAATTACAGCTCACAGATTTAAACTTTGCTCACCAGGCAGCTCTTAGAAATCCTAATTTCTAACTTGGGGCTAAAAACCAAAAATCACTTCTAATTTTTTAAGAAATCAGGGTTTGGACTCCAGTTGTCTCGCATTCTAAATTCAATGCCAAATGACAGACTTAACTGGTTTAAAACATCTCATTCTTACTTTCATCATTCTTTCTTTGATATGAACTATTTTGTGGATCATGAAATGTAACAAAATCGAGAAAAGTTTGTCTGTTGATAAGGTAAAGGCAACTCTCTGGACCAACTGGAACTTTGTTGGTTTGGATTTGACTAATCATCACTTCTGCATATTCAGTTACATCTTACCTCGGTTTGTGTGGTCACATGGTATACTTCAAACAAAGAATCATTTTATCAATTGAGCCAAACAAAAAGGGATAAAATACATAGAAACCTGTTCAGAGTCAAGATCCAGCTTGTAGAACTTGAAATAAAAATGATGGCAGAGGACAAGAGAATAGCTATCATTTATCTGACACTGAATGCCACATCTTCTCATTGAATTCCTACCGTAACCCCCTGAGGTAAATATTATCATCATTTCCATTTTACAGATAAGAAACTCTATCTCAGAATAGTTAATAATTTATTTAAGACTACACAACTAATAAAAGGCAGATCAGGCTTCAAACCATTCTATCACATATGACTCACTATATGTGTAATTATTTCTAAACATATAAATATGAATTTCAAAACATACCCCAATGATTTGGGGTAAAGGATCGTTGGCCTGTATTTTATTAAGATTCCCACTTATATTTCTAGTGGTCCAGGTGTTAGATTTCAGTGAGGTAGAAAGTCCTACCATGTGGTAACAGAGTTTATTTTCTGCTATGGGGTCAGATAACTAGAGTGTTTTTCAGAATCTGCCTCATTAGAATTAACTGCATAAAGGCACTGCCTACCCATATAGAGATGAATATTTTTATATTTGAGAAAAAGACAATACATTGTATATAATGTCTATTATTAATTCCCTCAGCAGGTCCTGGGGTAGCACTCTATAATCAAACACATTAACATTTCTGCAATGTAATGTATGAATATTCACCCTAAACGGGAAAAAGACTATAAATAGCCTCAGGATAATTGAAGTCAAATTTTGCTAACTGATGAAAAAACACTTCAGGTTTTCAAAGCATTTAGATCATGGAATTGTGCATAAAGAACTGTGAACCTACATATTACATACTTCTTTGCCTTTAGAAATAGGATTCTGAGTGATACCTGTCACTGGCTCCAAAACGTTCTCCCTTTTAAACAAGGCCACTTCTCTGAACAGGATTAAACAGGATAAATATTCCCTTCTCTGCTTTGCCTATAAATATACAGTGCAATTAGCTTCCACTCTATGGGGCCCCTTCCCAGCATATGCAGCTCAGCTATGCACCATCCTCTGTGAGACCATGAGAGCTCCGATGGATGGATTGCATGCAGTCTGCTTTTTACTTTTCTGGGGTCCTCTCTGCAACCACCCTGGTAATGCCTATTTTATATTTATACCTTCTGGTGCCAGTGGTGTATGCATCTGTGTCCCCTTCGCACAAGACTACATAACCACTTACCTAAAAGGAACTGGAAAGTTCACCTAGCCTAATTCTCTATCGTAATAGCCTCTAAGATGCCCCAATGGAAACAGCTGCCTGGTATTAACACCCTGGTATAGTCCTCTCCAACATTGTACCATTGTTGGTTCCTGTGATCCACAGAATACAGGAGAAATCATAATACATTGCTTCAGAGGTTAGGTTATAAGATACACCGTATGCTTGCACTCATGCTCATGCGTTCTCTCTCTCATCATTAAGCTCCAGGGAAGCCAAGTGGCAATGTCATGAAGACACTCAGTCAGCCCTAGAGAGTCCATGTGGTAAAGAGTTGAGGCCTCTTGCCACGTGACTGAACCATGTTAGAAACAGAACCTCCAGCCCTGGTCAAGCCTTAAGATGACTGTAGCCCTAGCTGACATCTCAGCTTCAACCAAAAGGAGACCCTGAACAAGAACCACTCAGCTAAGGTGCTCCCCAATTACCAACCCACAGAAACTCTGAGATAGTAAGTGTTTGTTGTATTGAGCCACTACATTGTGAGAGTATTTTGTTACACAGCAATACATAACTAATACACTGTCCTTTTTCATAGAAGACCAGATGGTATCTTAGAGACATCAGGAGATGCTCCAGAACCTCCCAGTTCTGTGAATCCAAGGGCCAGCCCAGCTCACTCTGTTACGTGGAATGGGCAGGAGACCTCTGAATTTAATTTGCCAGGATCTTCTGCTTTTTTCATAGACACTGGAAGCCCATGGAAAATCTGGCCAATAACTCAGCTATGAAAAGTTTAGCACAGATGTCCTGATTCTGAAGGGATACTGCCCACTTGCTAAATTTCCCAAAATAGCCCTTGTTTGTAGGCTTGTTTTTCAGGAGATGGCTTTTGTTTTTTCCCATAATGGTGAAACTTTCTAGACTGTAGTTGTTAAGTCAGGAAAAATGAGAAAGTGTTTAACCCCCTTCCTTTGCCTGGTGTTGAAGAGCATGTTCTTAATGACTAGACTACTATTCTATGAAGGGTTTTATGACAGCATTGACTCTGGTCTAGCCTTCCTGATTGCATCAGACCCCAAAGCTGCAGCTGTCCCCCTGCTTAGGTTACTTGATGAATGATTGCATTCCCTGTTCTAATGCTGACTGCCTTGTCTCCCCAGCTGCAGTTTACATACAGGATATACTTCCTGTCTGAAGCCCCCATCTGCCTATCATATCTCCATATGCCACATGCTTATATATTTTAGGTACAGATGGAGACATTAGTCTTGTAATTCATCACATGGGAAAATGCACAGGCTGGGTATTTTATTTCAGCTTAAGTATTAATTTCTACCATTGCTACTAGAAGAAAAATCCTAAAACATCAATGAGAATTTTAGGTAAAATATCTGCCACCATTTAATATTACTGAATCATTCCTTTTAAGATTAAAATGAGACATGACACATCCAAAATTATAGAAAAATACACAAACCTGGTATGGTAGATTTATTTTCACAATGTCTCCAATTCTTCACCCCTTTGCTCTTTTACCTGCAACTTTGCTATGTGTCTTTCTATATAGGCAGTGTCTATCCCCATCCCTTGAGGCCAAGACTTGGAATGGGTACACACTCACATCTGCCACATTCTATTGACAAACCAAGTTACAAGGCCAGCCTAGATTCAAGGGATGTTGGAGCTCCCATTCTCTCTCAGAACATTTCACCTTGCATCCACCATGTTAACATGCCCAGGCTAGCCAATGAGCAGCTGACAGCCAGGCATATGAGAGAGCCCAGCCAAGATCACAGAACCACTGACCTGACGTACATCTGACCACGAATGTGTACATAAACACAGCAAAAACAACCACCCAGCCATCTTATAGACTCATGAGCAGTAATAGTTGATTTTTATGTCACTGAATTTTGCGGTGATTTGTTGTGCAGCATTATTGTAGCAATCAGTAACAGATGCACATAGGCCAGTTTTTGTTGTTGTTTGTATTGTGTGGCATGCTTGGGACCCCAAGCAGAAGCCAGGCTATGAGAGAGGCTTTCCAAAGAGGGTCTAAGGAATATCTTTTCCATATCCTGTCTGAGGAATGTAAGCCTGGCCGACTATCTGAGATCCCAGTTAAAGGGAGGGGCTTAGTTACTACCCAACAATGTGCAGACTTCCAGATGATTGTCCTGTTTCCAACACAGTACCATTACCCTTGACTGAATTTAGTGTCCTTCCAGAGTCTAGTCCCACTGATTCAACATTTCCACAGTACAGACCTCCCACCCTCTGCTAGGGGGTGGGGTCTAACTACTTCTTATACAGATGTTTAACAAATCTACTTGCTTTAAGCAGCACTTGCCTTCCATTTCCAGAGGTGTCTAGTTACATGCATTCCTGAGCATTTGTTGGGGGTTCTTGTTATGACTTGAGTTGGTTTTCAGCTTTCCATACTGCCAGGTTGGAATTCTCTGGGCAGATGAGGCAAGACCCTAAGGCAGAGCTAACCATCAGACTTCCTTCCATCTGCACAAGATCAGGAAGAGGCTAGGCTGCGGTGTCTGGGTTCTCGAGGTCATAAGTAAGGGTGACCCACAGGGAGAAAAAGGCTTGTTTAAAGCAATGTGAGGGAGAATAGCTGTGGAAGAGACAGTGATATGGTTTGGCTCTATGTCCCCACCCAAATCGCATCTTGAATTGCAATGCCCTGTGTTAAGGGAGAGACCTGGTGGGACGTGATTGGATCATGAGAGCAGTTTCCCCCATGCTGTTCTCGCTCATGAGACCTGATGGCTTTAAAAGTGTTTGGCAGTACCCTCTGCTCTCTTCTGTCTCTCTGTCTTGCCTGCCACCGTGTAAGATGTGCCTTGCTTCCTCTTTGCCTTCCACCATGATTCCAAGTTTCTTGAGGCCTCCCAGCCATGTGGAACTGTATATTAATATAGAGTTCCACATGGCTGGGAGTCAATTTATAATTAATTGTTTGTAAATTACAAACAATTTTGTTTATAAGTTACCTAGTCTACTATCTTTTTTTTTTTTTTTTAATTGAGACAGACTCTTGCTCTGTCGCCCAGACTGGAGTGCAGTGGCACAATCTCAGCTCATTGAAACCTCAGCCTCCTGAGTTCAAACCATTCTCCTGCCTCAACTTCCTGAGTAGCTGGGATTACAGGTACACACCACCACCCATGGCTAATTTTTAGTAGAGATTCGTTTTCACCATGTTGGCCAGGCTGTTCTCAAACTCCTGACCTCAAGGGATTTGCCCACCCGGGTCTCCCAAAGTGCTGGGATTACAGGTGTGAGCCACTGCGCCCAGCCTCAGGTAGTATCTTTATAGTAGTGTGAAAATGGACTATGCAGATAGTCTTTAAATTTAGCTTCAGCAGCATTTTCAGGGACTAGCAGAAAAAATGCTAATTTGAAGTTGGTGAACAAAGGTCTGCATTGATGAAAACTCGCACCCATTTATAGCTCACATCTTCCCAATTCTATCACAAAGGCCTAAAGTTCCTTTAAGTCCTAAAGCTATCAAAATGTATTTTGGGGCCTGAATTTTTCCAAAAGTTGAGTTTCCATAACACTGGTTATGGTTAGATTCCATGTGGGAAATGTTACCTGCTTAGCATTTTAATTAATTAGTATTCTTGTTTGTGGTTTTCTTTTTCTTCAATGCTATTTTCTGAGTATTGTCCTGAAAAATAAAAAAGAAAAACATTCATGCTCACTGCAAAGTATTATTTCCCTCTCTTCCTCTCATAATTCGTACTCCAGATGTCTTTTTTCACTGGATCTGTTTCCTCAAATAATCATTTGAAAGTAGATGGTATATGAAGAGGAAACTATGTCCCACACTAAGGTGATCAGACTACCTCTCCCAAGTATCTATTGAGAGATACACAAATTGTTTGGGATCAATTACACAGTGTTGTTATAGTCAGTGCACTCTTGATGTCTTACAGGCTTTTGTGGAGTCATCCAGGAGACCCATGCTTCAAGGTCTGACAGGGTTTTTCCCCTAGCTACTCTGTATATCCTCAGTCCTCTGACCTCATTGCAGTTCTCATTTACAATGTTTTCTTAAATAGGTAGAAATGTTGTTTCCTGCTCATTTTCCTTTTGTACATTTGGCAAATACTATCTTGGCTTCCTCAGTGATCTTGTGTCTGGGTCTTCCCTCGTCTTGGAACTAGAGCTGACATTTTAATTGTACTATAAATTCCAACCCCATTTCAAAGTATAAGCTACCACATGATTTACTTAGTTCTTTTTCTTTTATTAAAGGTGAGGGGTGGTTTGATAAAAATTTTTTAAGATTAGGGGTGATTAGAATGTTTATGCTATCTTTGCTCCGTGCCTTGATGCATAAAGTATTCTAAATGGCTCCATAGTTTGCTAAGATGAAATAGGTATAAAACTTAAAACTTGGGCCTTGTGAAAATACACATGGCCACAACTAAGGGAAAAATAGACAAAAAGAAAAATTTATGCAGGCTCTACTCCAAAGCTGAACCCAAAATTTGGCACTGAGCTTTCTGATGGCCCACTCAAAAAGGGAAAATATAGTCAATTGCTTGATTCATGTTGTCTAAGAAATAAAGCCTGCCAGTAATTCTGAGGAAGTAAAGTTTTTCCTAGCACATAGATCTAAAAGAACATTTCCATGCAGGTCTTCACATGGGGCACATCTTCATCACTTCTAGAATAAATGTGATTGCTGCTGTGCTAGGGGTGTTTATTAAAAGATCCCTCTGTCTGAAGCTAACAAATGTAAATATCAACGCACTTCCCGGCAAAAGCAATTTTTCATGCAGGCCTCTGACAATGTGATCTAAATGTTTAGCTCTCCAGTGGTCTACCAGGAATCAAATGTGGAGTGTCCAGAGATGAATAGTCAGCTCATCCTTAAAATAAACTTCCATTAATATCATTTCTCTCAACAGAGTTCATCTTTTCATCATAATGTGTTAAAGCAGGAAATACCAGTAGACAGTTCTGCAAAGGCTAAATGAAAAGGAAATTAGCTTAATTTGCAATGTAAGACTTTCAGGTTTATTACAAAGAATGTTAGGAGAGTGAGAACTGGCTTTTATAGTGGATTCCTATGAGAATACATTTTTTTTTCTCCAACACAACACCAGTGGAAGGTTTCTTTCTTTCTTTCTTTTTGGGAGGTGGGGGATGGAGACTGGCTCTGTTGCCCAGACTGGAGTACAGTGGCGCAATCTCGACTTACTGCAACTTCTGCTTCCCGGGTTCCAGTGATTTTCCTTCCTCAGCCTCCCAAGTAGCTAGAATTACGGGCATGCGCTACATGCCTGGCTAATTTCTCTATTTTTAGTAGAGATGAAGTTTCTCCATGTTGGCCAGGCTGGTCTCAAACTCCTGACCTCAAGTGTGATCCACCCACCTCGGCCTCCTAAAGTTTTGGGATTGCAGGTGTGACCCACCATGCCCATCCCAGAAGATTTTTGAAAAATATCGTTTTTTAATCATTAAGTCTTAAAGGACAGAAAAACGTACATGAGCCCCTTCCCAACCCTACAACATGGTGATTGTGACAATTCATTTCCATTGTGTGAAAACATACAACATTTAATGATGATTGTCAACTCCTATGCTGGGTAGGGTAGGTGCAGCAAAAGGAAACACATTAGAAAAGATGGCTTCTGGCCAACCCAGAGGTAAATTTTATTTGGGGGATGGTTCAAGTTTCATAAGCCTAGAATCAAACTTGCAACCATCTCTTTAAGGTTCTGTGGGAACAAATAATTCCACAGCCCAGCGAGACGGGAGAGTATCCCAGGAATAGACCCTTCACTGAATCTTGTTTCCACTTCATGATAGAGAGCTCCCTAGGGCTGCCTTTCCCCTTGATTTTAGGGCTGGAGGAGGAGCTTAAGAAGCACCTTTGGAGCTCAAATTTGGACATTCTGTGGTCCTTTTCCACAGAAGAGCTAACTCTTGGAATGAGATCTTTGAACATTCCATACAAGCCTCCAAAGACCAAATGACCCAAAACAAACGCAATTGATCCCTCTAATGACAATCTTGAACCCACTAACCATTTCCAGTCTCAACAAAACCAAATTGCGTACTACACCAGCAATTCTTTCTGGTTAAAAGAAGACCAACCATCTTCCAGTTTCTCTTGCCTAGAACCTCTTTCACCTAGAATCAATCTGTAGATTAAATTACCAACTAGTCAAGGAAATGTTCAAAAATATAGGTGGGATATGACAAATGTGGAATAAGTCTTAAGGCAATGTGGAGAATGGGTTGCCCAAATTGGAAGAGAGTAACTTGCTGAGAATGTTCTTTCCATATGCCCAGCCACACATGTTCATCTACAAGAAGAGTATCTTTGAGGTGAATTGCTAATTGTCTTGGGTCAGGTTCCTCAGAAACAGAGCATAAGATGGTGGTTCTTGGGCAAGTAATTTATTGGCAGATGGCTTGCAGGAGAAATCTGTATGGGAGTGAGGGAGGCAGGATTGGAGGAAAGCAAGGATGTGGTTTCAGGAGAAGTCTAGCATCTCTCTGCCTAATCACACTGGGAGCTCTAGAACATAAATAGGATAGAGGAGTCTGTCCCATCTTGAGGCAAGAGGGCTTTGGTAACCTGCATCTGTCATTCATTGGCATCCAGCCACTCTGCATTTATGTGGGTAAGGAGACCCCCAAGCATCTGCAGTGAAAGCAGCTTCAGTTGCCCAAGGATAGCTTCAGGAGTAGGTTTCAGGTGTGAGCTCTTAGCTGCAGCACCTATAGCAGTTTAGTGAAAGGAACCCCAAGAGTATCAGGCAAGACATCAACAGCAGTGGCTAAACTAGTGTTTCTCAAACTTGAGTGAGCACCAGGGTCCTCTGGAGCACTTATTAAACACAACTTGTTGCACCTCACCCCCAGAGTTTCTGATTCAGTAAGTCTGGGATGAGGCCTAGGACTTTACATTTCACAGGTAATGCTGATGCTGCTAGTCCAGGGACCATGATTTGAGAACCACTGTGCAACGCTAACATTTTTTTAAAGCAGTAAATTGCCTTGGAAAGCTAGGTCACAGACATCTTCACTCACTCAGTCTTTACGTATCCTCATATTTACAAAGGTTAAATAAAGTGAGGTCTGATTATAAAAAAAGGAAGACAGGTTAATCTTATCAGGCCATTGACTCAGTTAAACAATTGCCACCTTCTGAACAGCACCATAAACCCCAATTCTCTAAAGAGAATTTCATTAAAGAATGGAGGGGCCAGGCGCCTAATCCCAGTATTTTGGGAGGCAAAGGTGGGTGGATCGCCTGAGGTCAGGAGTTTGAGATCAGCCTGGCCAACATGGTGAAACCCCATCTCTACTAAAAATATAAAAATTAGCCAGGTGTGGTGGTGCACACCTGTAATCCCAGCTACTCCAGAGGCTGAGGGAGGAATATCACTTGAGCCCGGGAGGCAGAGGTTTCAGTGAATCGAGATGGTGCCACTACACTGCAGCCTTGAGTGACAGAGTGACACTCTGTCTCAAAAAAAAAAGAGATGCTGTACCATTTTTCCTGAAGACAAACCCCTCAGTAGTCCAGCAGTTGAGTGGGAAAAAATGCTGGCTAGGGAGTTAGGAGGCCTGGGTTCCTGCTCTTCCCTGAATGGCTGTGTAGTCACTGGAAAGTAACCTCAATCTGCTACACTTCAGTTCCCTCAAATATAACATAGACACTTTAAAGTTGATATCCAGGCCCGAGTTGTTCTACCAGTTCTACCAGCATTTAGCTCTGGGACCCTGGGCAAGCCACATGGGTCATAGGCTTTAGTTTCTTAATCTGTTAAATGGGTACACTCAGTAAAATCCTTACGGCACTTCCACCTAGCCTTCTTTGAGTGTTCTACCCAGAATATATTGATGACCCAGAAAATAAATGCCAAGCTCTTTCTCCCCATCTGAAAAGAGTTGGTAAAAAGTAATAACACCTAAAAACACTTGTTTGAGTTTCCTTTGTGTTACAAAAAGAGGATACCGAAAGAGTCACTGCTCTCATGGTTGATGCTATCATTTGATACAATCACAGTTCCTGGAATCTTGTGAGCTGGGATCACCAATTGCCAAGCTGACTCAGAGGGCCTGACAGATCACAAGACTGGGGCACTCCTCATAAACTTCAAGGCTTTATTTTAATCCTCTGGGACTCCACATGGAAATCCATAATGGTTTCTTCAAAAGGACGTGGTCCATTGTATGAAGGCAACTTGGGAATCCCTAATGAATGGATTAGGAGCACAATGGACTGCATCACACAAATGGAGGCACTCCTGTTTAAAAATCAATACACTGGGTAATTCAGAACAGGCACTGCAATGCAGACCTTGAAGGTCATTGTGAAAGAAACTACTATGCATGCAGTCCCTCTGTTCTTCATATCGATGACGGAAAGTCACACAGTGTGCATGGAATGCAGAATTTTTCTTTATTCAGCTGTTCAGTTGGACTTCAACAGTTGGACCTCTCTCTCTCTGTGTGTGTGTGTGTGTGTGTGTGTGTGTGTGTGTGTGTGTGTTGGTGGAGATATTAGCTTGGTGCAAAAGTAATTGCAGTTTTTGTCATTGAAAGTAATGGTAAAAACTGCTATTACTTTTGCATCAACCTAATAAATAGTGACAATAAATGTCTATTATGTGCTATGTAAATGTAGCCATGTGCAAAGTGCAATGAAGACAAAGCAGGATAAGGAGGGTGGGGAGTGCTGTGCCAGCAGGACTCTCTGCTTGAGAGTCAAGCAGGACTCCCAGATGCAGAAGAACTTTGAGCAGAGCCCTGAAGGCAGTGGGGGATGAGCTCTTTGGTTTCCAGGAGGAACAGTGTTTTAGGCAGAAGTGACAGTGGAATCCTTGAGAAACAGTGAGGCCTGGGGGATAGAGTAGAGTGAGCCTGAGGTGAGGGGCGTGCAAGGACATCAGAGCAGATGATGAGAGGAAGGTGCGCAGTACATGCTGGGGCTTCACTCCAGTGAGATGGGAGCCCCCTGCAGGGTTTGGGACACAAGAGTGACATGACCTGATGCTTCTTTGGAAAGGATACCTCTGGTTCTATGTGGAGAATATGTTGTAGAGAAAAAAAAGGGGGTGGGGGAACAAGAGACAAGTGAGAGGGCCAGAATCTAAGCTACTAAGATGGCTGATACCCCTGCAATTGAAGAGAAATGTCATATTTGAGATACGTCCGTATTTCAGAATTTGAATAAGCAGAATTTGCTAATGATCTGGACATAGGATGTGAAAGAAAAGAATCAAGGATGAATCCAGTGTGTTTGGTCTAAGATAGTAGAAAAATGAAGCTGCCATTTGCTGAGATGAAGAAAACTGAGGAGGCCAGCATGTATTAATAAAAGGAGCGTAGAAAACAAGGATTTGATTGGTAATATTCTAAATTTGAATTGCATCCTTAACACCCATGGGAAGATGGATACATGAATCCAGAGTCCAGAAGAGAGGTCTGAGCTGGAGACATAATATTGGGTGGCATCAATTACATACTCCACTCTTTCTAAACAACAGCATATTCTAAGCACCAGTGATAAATAACATATTCCAGCCAAGAATATCTAGATTTGTAATAGTATTCTTTTCTAACATAAAATCTGTAGACAAGTAAAATACAAAATTATAATGGTTTTAAATAAACCATCTTCAAATAAAACCTGTGGGTACAATTCTGTAGCCATGACAAACACAGCCCAACTATAGAGTAAGGGTCAAATTAGGCAGTTGGTAAGCTAGACTCAGGAACAACTAGGCCTCCTCTATCTGCACTTCCATGCCTTTGTGTAAAAAAGGAGTGGAGAAATTGGACTTCATCAAAATTAAAAATGTTTGTGCATCAAAGGACATTTATCAAGAAAGTGAAAAGACAACCTACAGAGTAGAAGAAGATATTTTCAAATCATGTATCTGATAAGGGTCTAGTACACAGGACATATAAAGAACTCCTAGCACTCAACAACAACAAGAAAAAGACAAATAGCCCATTTAAAAAATGGGCAAAAAACTTAAATAGGCATTTCTCCAAAGATATACAAAGATATATAAGCCCCTAAAACTATGCTCAACATCTTTAGTCATTAGGAAAATGCAAATCAAAACCATGAGAGATTACTTCAAACACATAGGATGACTGTAATCAAAAGAATCAAGTAACAGGTGCTGATGCGGATGTAGAGAAATGGAAACCCTTGGACATTACTGGTAGGAATGTATGATGCAACCACTGTGGAAAACAGTGTTACAGTTCCTCAAAAAGTTAAACATAGAGTTGCCATATGGTGCTGCAATTCTGCCCCTAGGTATATACCCAAGAGAATGGAACAAAAGCACTCAAACAGATAAGTGTACACCAATGTAAACAGCAGCACTATTCACAATATCCAAAAGGTGGAAACAATCCAAATATCCATTAACAGATGAATGGATAAGCAAAATGTGGTATATAGATATGATGGATATTTTTGGCTTTAAAAGGAGTGAAATACTGACATGCGCTACAACATGGATGAACCTTGCTTATGATAAGTGAAAGAGGTCAGTCACAAAACATCACATATTACATGAATCCATTTATAGCAATAGGTAAATTGACAGAGACAAAAAGAAGAATGGCTGCTGTTAGGTGCTAGGGGGCGAAGGAAGAATAGGAAGTGATTGCTTAATGGGTATAGGGATTTCTTTGGGGGTGATGAAAATATTTTGGAACTAGACAGAGGCGGTGGTTGCATAGTATTGTGAATGTACTAAATGCCACTGCACTGTTCACTTTACGGTGGTTCATTTTATGTCATGCATATCTCATCTCCATTTAAAAACAACCAAAAACTTGAAAGGATCGGTGAAGGGGAAGTTTTGAAAAGCAAATGACAAGAGGAACCCGCCTCTGCAGCAGGGAGCTATTCTTCCCGAAGTTCTCATAAATAACCCTGGGTAACTCTGACACAGACTGTTAAGTCAACAAAACAATCTCCTTTATGCCAGAACAGCCAACACTTTCCAAAAAAGCAAGCATCGAAAAAAGTTGGCTGTTGCCCTGATTTACATCTACTGAATTTTTATGTATTCTGTTGCTTACCATGGTTGAAGTGTTTTGAAAACAACTTGTAACCAACTAAACAAAATAGCCTGATTCTTTGTTTACCAGAGAGAGAAATGAAGGCAACTGCAAGGCAGAACTGAGCAAACTGTGCCTTTGAAAGCACAGACCGTACAGGGAGGGACATGGCTGCTATTTTCAGACTTGTGTGGGTGTGAGGATAACAGGCCTCTGGAAACAGCTGTTTAACAACAGAATGTGAGAAGTCTCCCAGGACTAGAAGACCCACCCTCTACAGTGAACCAAGGGAAAGTTCATGAGAGCCAGGGGAGTTCAATACATTAAAAACAATTGGAAACGGGGATTCAACTCTAGGGTTTGAATGATCTGCAGTACTTAGCAAGGCTTTGCCCGCTCTGTTCAAAAGAACAACTCCAGGAAACTGAAAAGCCAAACCAGAAACAGATAAGGTATACTTTCTGAAAGAATAACTACCCTCAAAGCCGTTTCTGCAGGGATCCAGCCTCCCTCGTCAGGCCTGACAAACTGCTTGCTTCTGGAAGGAAACAGGCTTGGGTAGATGGACAATAGACTCCTGGGCAAACTTTTCTTTCAGGATCCAGCATAAAATGCAAACTCTTTGTTACAATGAAGGAAAGAAGATGGTTTGTCGACTGAACTTGCTTTTCTTTTTGTTTTAGTGAATCTTGAAACGCACTTTTCACAGCTTGTCCCCATGCTTTGGAAAGTAAAACCAGTGCATTTCCACCCGGCTAGAGAGAATATACTATAAATAGGACCCAAATAGTGGTTCATTAAAAGCTGGATGACAAGCTGAACCTTATCTTTCTGTTTTTCCCTCAAAAACCATATGTCCTACAGGGAAGACATGTTGTAATTTAAGGTACAATTATCCTAAAAATGCTGTATCTTTAGCCATCCTTTGGTGAACATTTTTAGTATTTACTCATTCTATCATTCATTTAAAAAATCTATATTCATTGCTTGCTGCATGTTAGAAGTCATGCCAGGTGTGGGGCTACAGTGAGAAGCGAAACAGACACCACCGTTTCAGGGAATAAATGACGCACAGAGGGATACAGACAACTACTTATCCAGTTGACAGCTAACAAGGAGAGGAACATTTTCTATCACCCAAGTTCAAGATCTCCATCCTTAATTTTTTATTTTCTGGTTTTTTTTTTTTTTTTTTTTTGAGACAGAGTCTCGCTCCATCGCCAGATGCCAGGCTGGACTGCAGCGGCGCGATCTCGGCTCACTGTAACCTCCACCTCCCTGGTTTAAGCGATTCTCCTGCCTCAACCTCCCGAGTAGCTAGGACTACAGGTACACACCACCACACCCAGCTAATTTTTGTATTTTTAGTAGAGATGGGGTTTCACCACATTGACCAGGATGGTCTCGATCTCTTGACCTCGTGATCCACCTGCCTCGGCCTCCCAAAGTGCTGGGATTACAGGCGTGAGCCACTGCACCCGGCTTATTTTCTGTTCTAAAATTAAACTCTATCCATGATTAAATACAGTGGGACCACTCCCTAGAAACATGGGCCCCCAAAATCATCAGAAGGCAGTAGTCTAATTATCCATTTCCCAAGGTCACAGGATGATTCCTGTGGTTCAGGCTGAATAGAACTCATTACAGTTCTCAGGTTCGCCCCTTTGGGTGTCCCACAAAAAGCTCCTAGAACAAGAACACACGTGCATCCTTCCAAACATGACTTACAATTAAATTTCCAGAGAAAAGTAGCAGCTCATCCCTAGAAAACTATGAAGTCTGCAGAGACATAGCCCAGCTAAAAGATGCACACAAATTATATTATTAAAATGTATGTAATTTATGCAATCAAATTGAAATAGGGAGATTTCCCGGCAAAATCTAGTTACTTGACCACAGCTAAAGCCTTCCTCAGTAACAATAGGTACCACTTGCTTTATATTCACATAACTAAAAGAAACAGTTTCCTCAAACGGATACTTTGCCTCAAATATAAATCCACATCTCCGTTTCTTAGGTAGCAAAATATACCCATTAACAGATAACTACCAATTTACTCAGTATTTGCTCTTTGAGGTCCCCAAAGCTGTAACTAAGGTCCAGTCCTAACCAAGAGCACCTTATTATACTGGTTTACAAGATTTGCAGGTGGCACAAAGCTGAGTGTGGGACAGGGAGTGGCTGAAAGAACTCTGTTCAAAGTAAACCTAAGCAAGCTGAATTCAGGCACCAATGTTACCCAGATGACAAGTAACTGCCAACTTAGGGTCCTTTACTTCAGGTGGAAAATATTAACTGCAAAGGAATCAGATTGGGAAGCTGTCACATAGTAACAGTACATAGGACTCGAGGTCTAAATTGACAGTAAGTTCTATATGAAATAACTTAATGGGAAGATCACAACTTTTGGGATTACAAAATGGGGTTCCCATCCTCTATTTAACTTCTATTGTGTTCAGTTGCTTTAAGCAACATTACTATAGCCATTTGAGGGTATTTTCTCTCTCTTCAACACTTGAAAAACATAAGTCATTCTTTACATCTTAGCATGAAATTAAAATATTGAATATCTGGGATGGAGTATAGAGGCAGCTGTCTTGAGGTTAAGTGGTCTTAAGCCAATGGAGCAACAACTGAACAGTTTATCACAGTAAACAATCAATATTCCCAAATGTAAATTTCAGAATGGCTGTGGGAGACTGTAGGGAAGCTTAGGGACAGGGCTACACAGGCTGCAGAGCCTCCAATAAAAAGAATTTGTATTAAAAAAATTAAAGACGCAACCTTATTTTTACAAGGGACAATAAATATGCATGGCTGGTTTTATTGATTTTCACTCAAAATGGAGCATTTACATTTTGGAATTTCATTCTGTAAAGTTTCATTGGTAATTGATAAGTCAGATCTGAAACCAGAATTTCATACACACTCTCTTCTTCTTTTAAAAAGAACATTGAATATGCCATTGTCCAGGGTCTTCTCCTTCATTGTCATCCTCTCCATTCCTCTCCTCTTCTTCCTTCTTCTGCTGATATCAGTCCCAAACAAATAAATACCTTGCATTTGCTGCCTTTGCACTCTTGCAACAAATACTTTGCTTGTGTTGCAGAATCCACTTAGGAAAGTTTGCAAGTGGAGAGCAGAGATCAGAATGAGGCACTGGGGAAATCACCTGAAGTGATGCCTTGCTCAGGATGCCAGACAGCTTAGGGAGATAAGCTCTGTGAAGCTGTCCAGCAAGACAAGAACGATGACTGACCATTTACATACTGGGCAGCCTTCCTGTCTGGGTCATCAGCCTGGATTTACTCCCAGTTGTCAGGAACCCCAGGGGAAGTGATATCCATTCAATTTGTCATGGACAACTGTTCAGATCACCCAGACAGCCTTCTCAATTTCTCCCTGGCTGGGGGCATGAGGATGATCAAAGACCAAATAGGTGCATGCAGAGTGACCTCCATTCTGTCCCTAATGGGATGAGCCTGATGATTAGGATCAGGCCTCCGAAAGATCGTGGGCCATCTTTGACAGATTCACCTTAGATGCCTGGGCATCCAGAACTTTCAGAGATGATAAATCAGCTCTGAAGAAACAAAGGCTGGCACTATAAAACAAGAATGGGTGAAACGTCAGTGCCACACTAGCGATGGTGCAGTGCAACAGAGTCAGGAAATATGTCCAGTTCTTAAAATTCTGATGTCAAATCTGCTGCCAGCAAGAGCTTTCTGATAAAGTAATCAACAGTTCTGTGTATGGATTTCTTACCAACTCTATAATCATACCACCTGTTTACTCCAAAGGAGTGATGTCAAGTTAACCCCACAAACAAATCTTTTTTTGTTGTTGTTTTGAGGCAGTCTCACTCTGTCACCCATGCTGGAGTGCAGTGGTGTGATCTTGGCTTACTTCAACCTCTGCCTCTCAGGTTCAGGTGATTCTCGTGCCTCAGCCTCCCTGGTAGCGGGGATTACAGGTGCCTGCCACTACAAGTGGCTAATTTATTTTAGAGACAGGGTTTCACCATGTTGGCCAGGCTGCTGTCAAACTCTTCGTCTCAAGTGATCTACCCACCTTGGCTTTCCAAAGTGCTGGGATTACAGGTGTAAGCCACTGTGCCAAGCCAGACAAATTTTATCTTAACACTACTTATTTATGCTTATAAAGACTTTGCAATTTCTGCACTGGGCAAATCCAAGGCCATTTGCTCAGCTAGGAAAGTGCATTTTCCCTATATGGTCTCCTAGACCTTAAACAACCTTATTACATTACCCATACTCACCAAGTACTTTACTTTTAAAATAATTCTCATTTGGTTTTCTCATCAAACTTAAGTGGAAGAACTTTTTATCACCAGTTAACAGAAAAGTTACTAAGGTTTACAAAGGCCCAGCCAGTGAGTGGGAGACCTGAAATGCAGCTCTAGTTGGGCTTGACCCCAAAGCCTCCAAGACAATAAGGCCACCTCCGCCATTTTGGTAACAGATAGTCTAGTTTCCGCTCTTCCATGGATGAGGACCATAAAACCAAGACACTCTACCACCCAGAAAAAGAGATCATTGATCCCCACCATCCAGAATAAAGGCAGGACACTCAGGTCGGACAGTGTCTTTATCATGACTGCCACTCACCGGCATCTGTGCACAGATATGTCTGTGGAAAATCTTCCCCACAGTTACCAACCCTACATCATGGGCGTGGAAATTGCTGAATGTCTCTTTAGGCAAGACCTGACTTAATAATTTGGTTTCTTAAAGGCTGTCTAGGAGAAATCAGGGTACTACACAGAGTCTCCATCTACTGCCCCGGAGCTAAATCCCCCTGGATTATGTCTTAGCAGATTTGCTTTCAACCCCTCAAATTCTTTGACATGAAGTCTTTTAGACGCAAGAAACAGATGCTCCCTTAGCCTGCCAAAATAAGAGAAGTTTAATACTGAAGTGCACCTGCAGCAGGGAAGGGAGATGGAAGGTCTTAGATGCCGAGATGCTTCTCTGACCATCTCAGAGCCTGAAAGTGGAGGAGGATTTCAGAACCTCAGACTGCTCTCCCAGTCCCCAGATCTTCATCCAAGTTCTCCACCATTAACACAATGCAGCTGGTCTCCAAGGATAACCTCATCCGTCTGTGCCTGCAACTTACTCATCCTTCCTGTATTACTGGTTCAAAATCCTGAAGGGTAAAATCTACCTGGCCTAGTTAATCTGTTCCCAGCAGGTTCCACCTTAAGGCTCTGGCTGGCCTCTGGATTGACTGATTCCTGAGCCCATCTACCAGCAGAGAACAGCTTGAAGCGGCTTCCCAGGTTAAGGGTGGATGTTGAAAAGGAGCAGTTTCCATGAGAAGAGGAAAATTGGCGTTGGCAGGTAACATACCTGGGGCAGGCAGATTTGTGACAAGAAGCAAGAAATAGCTGGACATGGTGGTTCTACCTGTAATCTCACCACTTTGGGAGGCTGAGACAGGAGAATTACTTGAGCCCAGGAGTTCGAGACCAGCCTGGGCAACATAGTGAGGATTCCATCTCAAAGAAGGAGAAGGAGAAGGACTCTCTTGTTTTTTGCCTTAAAGTTTTCCCAAAAGAAGTCTGTTCATTAGAAAATTTACTGAGTATAGCTAGCAGGCTGTGATAGAACTGGGAGGAAGGAAGAAAGTGCTAGAAGAGAAGGGCTACTCTATAATCTCCTTCAGGAATCTTGGAGGGAGATAAATAGCCCAATATTTACTAAATTCTAGCTAGGGACCAGGCCCCATGTTAGGCATTGTGAGAGCAAACAGCAACCTTTTATAGCATGGACTCCATGCCAGGCAATGTAGGATGGGGCTTTATGCATGGAAACTCATTTAAGCATCTCAGCAAGGCTGTAAGGAAGGTATGATTACTACTGCCACTTTACAGATAAGGGAACTGAGGCACAGAGTGGTTTAGTGACTTGCCTTAGGTCACACAGCTTGTAAGTGACAGGGCTGAAATTTGAACCACATTTGGCTCCCAAGTCTAGGCTTTAACCACTACATTGTGCTGACTCTCCACTTGTGTAAACATTGCCATGTCATCCCCACAGCCTTTCTGACACAGTTATAATTACTGACATTTAACATACAAAGACACAGGCTCAAAGAGGTCAACTAATTTGTCCAAACCCTCAGCTAAGACATGCCAGAGCTATAACTGGGCCATGAAGTCCTTGTTTCTGTCACTCTCATGCTGCAGCCCCCGCTCGGTACAAACAACAGAAATCATCCCTCTGTCTTCATTCAGTCACTCCTGCAAGACATTGAGCAGGCTGAGGTCCAGCACTCAGCTCAGCCCAGGAGCCAGGCTTTTCCGTATCCACCCCATGCACCAACATCTCCCTGAGTTTTTCCTGATATGTGATTCTCACTATCTCACTCTCACTTCATTCCAGTCTCTTCTGATGTCAGCTTCTCACAAAGGCCTTCGTTCCCTTCAGTTCTCCACTCCCTGACCCTGCTTTCTGTGCCTCCAGGCCCTTGTGAGGACCTGACATTCTGTTTCTTCATCTATTGGCTCATGCCGTCTCCACCAGGGGATAGGAACTGCGACCTCCCGCAGGGCAATGGAACGGCCCTACAGGGAGAAACTGCCTGTTCTCTGCAGTATTTCCAGGGCCTGGTACGCTGCCCGATGCAGCAGGCACTCAGACGTTTGGGGAGTGAATTTGTATTTCCCACGTCATCATGACAGCTTTTCTTGCAATAAAGATTCCTAACTTCTGCTCTCAGCACTACACCTGCAACAACATTTCAGATATTTGGTGCTTGAGATCGTAATGCCTAATATTTTACAGTTGGCACAGACCCTGCAAGTCATCGAGTTTCCCCATATCACCAGATTGCTCAAAAGCAACACATGTTCATAGTCACCTACCAGCAGTAAGCACAGTGCTTGGCACTAGAGAGATACAAAAGCAGTCATATACTTACCTGGCAGGGGAGATACCATGAATACGAAGGTGGTTTTCCCAGGGCGAGGCTTATCCATTGCACTCTGGATGTGCTGACCCCTGCAATTTCCCCAAATGTGGGAAACTCGACTGTATAATTTGTGGTAGTGGGGGACTGCGTTCGCGTTTTCCCCTGGTCTTTAAAAAAACAAAAAACAAAAAACAAAAAAACAGTCATTCAAGTTGCTCCCAAGAAGAAACAGAGATACACAATTAATGTTAACACCAAGAGGCCAACATGATGTATCCATGTGACTCCAGGGACAGAGAGGGGTGGCACTTAACCTGAGCGGAAGAGAGGGTATTAGGGGAGACTTCATGGAGGAGGTGATTCCTATTTGGAAGAAAGATTGTGAATTGATCCCAAAAAGAAGGAAGGAAAGGGTTTCCAGGCAGAGGTCAGAGCAAAAGCAAGGCACAATACTACTTCAAATAGTACAACCGAATGCATTTCAGACAGGTGAGTAGGAATGGTCACCACACCAGAGCACATTAGTAAGGTGCACAGTGAAGTTCTGTTTTGACGAGTGGAGTTGGCACAGGCTGCAAGATGACCAAGGAGAGGGGTTCCCAGAATAACTTCAGCTGTGAATGTTCAGCTCAAGAGAAGGCTAGAGCAAAGAATCACTGCATTAGAGATGAGGAAACTGATTCAGAGAAGTAAAGCAACTGGATCAAGATCACACTGAAATTTACAGTAAATGAAGTTCTGTCCTTCTCTCCAGCAGCGCAGTGATCCTGCCATCATCTGGCTGCCTTCCATCAAGTCAAGCCTCCATGCTGCACAGGAGAAGACGTCCCTGCTTGGACACCTCACCACCTGCACTTCTCAGGCCGCCCTCTGTTTTTCAGTAGCATAGAGAGTTCGCCGTGATCATGGGAAGGCCAAGGCTTATCCGGGGATTGGGCTAAGATGCTGTCATCACTAACTTGACTTGAAGAGTCATTATATGTGGGTGACTGCCCACACACCAGTAATTATTCATTCAACCTGTTAAAACAAAATCCCCTGTAATAGAACAGGCAATGTTTCATTCTGAAGGATGTCAGATTTGATTAAAATATTGTTCCACATGTGTAAATATAATTATAGGTAGAGGAATAAATATAAGCATAACACAATAAATTTTCTCTAGTGTTTCTGATTTAGAATCTGGAAAGTCACCATTTTTATAGAACCCCAACTTATCACTGGCACATACAGAGGACAAGTAGCAGTCTTGTAAAAGCCATGGTGGAGACAGATACCATATTCCCTGGGAAACAAAGACCAGACTGCTGGTAGACTCTCAATATTTCAAAATTTGTTCTTCCTTTCTTCTTCTTCTTCTTCTTTTTTTTTTTTTGAGACAGAGTCTCGCTCTGTTGCCAGGTTCCAGGCTGGAGTGCAGTGGCACGATCTTGGCTCACTGCAACCTCCACTTCCCGGGTTCAAGCAATTCTCCTGCCTCAGCCTCCCAAGTAGCTGGGACCACAGGCGCGCACCACCATGCCCAGCTAATTTTTCTATTTTTTAGTAGAGACGGGGTTTCACCATGGTCTCAATCTCTTGACCTCATGATCTGCCTGCCTCAGCCTCCCACTTCCTTTCTTCTATAATAACAGAATGCCCAGGCTTTATTTGATTCATGGCCAGTGGGATAAGAGAATAAATTATGTGCCAAAATAAGCAAGGCACAGAGGGATAAATATCACATGTTCTCACTAATATGTGGGGAGCTAAAATAAAAATGATCTCATGGACACAGAGAGTAGAATGATGATTACCAGAGGCTGGGAAGTGTAGTGGGGACAGAAGGATAAAAGGGAATGGTTAACTGTGTGTATATATATACATGGTACTTTAAGTACTGGGATACATGTGCAGAATGTGCAGATTGGTTACATAGGTATACACGTGCCATGGTGGTTTGGTGCACCCATCAAGCCATCATCTGTATTAGGTATTTCTCCTGAGGCTATCCCTCCTGTTGCCCCCCACCCCCTCGACAGGCCCCAGTGTGTAATGTTCCCCACTCTGTGTCCATGTGTTCTCATTGTTCAACTCCCACTTATGAGTGAGAGCATGTAGTGTTGGGTTTTCTGTTCCTGTGTTAGTTTGCTGAGAATGATGGCTTCCAGCTTCATCTATGTCCCTGCAAAGGACAGGAACTCATCCTTTTTTATGGCTGCATAGTATTCCATGGTATATATGTGCCACATTTTCTTTATCCAGTCTATCACTGATGGGCATTTCGGTTGGTTCCAAGTCTTTGCTATTGTGAATAGTGCTGCAATAAACATATGTGTACATGTGTCTTTATAATAGAATGATTTACAATCCCTTGGTTATGTACAGACACTTCTCAAAAGAAGACATTTATGTGGCCAAGAAACATGAAAAAAAGCTTATCTTCGCTGGTCATTAGAGAAATGCAAATCAAAACCACAATGAGATACCATCTCACGCCAGTTAGAATGGTGATCATTAAAATGTCAGGAAACAACAGATGCTGGAGAAGATGTAGAGAAATAGGAATGCTTTTACACTATTAGTGGGAGTGTAAATCAATTCAACCATTGTGGAAGGCGGTATGGTGATTCCTCAAGGTTAACTGTATTTTTAAAAATACAGTTAGAGCTGGACATGGTGGCTCATGCCTGTAATCCCAGTACTTTGGGAGGCTGAGGTGGGCAGATCACCTGAGGTCAGGAATTTGAGACCAGACTGGCCAACATGACAAAACCCGATCTCTAATGAAAATATAAAAATTAGCCAGCATAGTGGTATGCACCTGTGATCCCTGCTACTTGGGAGGCTGAGGCAGGAGAATTGTTTGGACCGGGGAGGCAGAGGTTACAGTGAGCAGAGATTGCCCCACTGCACTCCAGCCTGGGTGACAGAGTGAAACTCTGTCTCAAAAATTAAAATTAAAAAAATAAAAATAAAAAATACAGTTGGAAGGAATAAGATCTACCGTTTGGTATCACACTAGAGCGATTATAGTTAATAATTTATTGTATATTTCAAAATAACTAAAATAGTAGAACTGAAATGTTCTAAGGTAAATAAACGATAAATACTTGAAGTGACAGATATCCCACCTATCCTCGTGTGATCATCACATATTATAGAAAAATATCACATGTACCCCATCAATATGTACAACTATTATATATCCATAATGATTAAAAATTAAAGAAAGGTGGTACCCTCCCCTCCCCTTTTTCCTTGTTCTTTTCCAAGCAGACAAAGATAACAAGCTAAGGTAGTAGAGCAATTGTGAGAAGGAGCCTGGGTCCCTAATGTGTGGAGCCGCAGTACACAGGA
Source organism: Sapajus apella (assembly GCF_009761245.1). Classification (NCBI taxonomy): domain Eukaryota; kingdom Metazoa; phylum Chordata; class Mammalia; order Primates; family Cebidae; genus Sapajus; species Sapajus apella. The sequence goes on from NW_022436957.1 coordinate 9,262,711, forward strand.
GAGAGAAAGAAATTAACTCTCAAGCCACTGTGGAGGATTCCTGTTACAGGCTGCCGAATCAATATCCTATCTATTGCAGACACCAATTTTAAAAGGATTCACCAGAAAATCTGTGGCACTATGCTTATTAAAGAGAAAGATTGTATCTCATTTTTTTAAAATGGAGGCATAATTAAATACCAACATGCAAAATCTTAAGTGGGCCAGACCTTGATGAAATTGGCCAAATCTATATGCTTATGAAACTATCATTCAGTTCAAGATGCAAAGCAGGGATGAGCAAACTCCCACCCACAAACAGAAAATCCAGCCTGCTTTTTGTAAATAAAGTTTTATTGGAACACGGTTGTGCCAATTTGTTTATGTATCATTACGTATCGTCTGCTGCTGTGTTTGCGCTTCCATCAGAGTTGAGTAGTGATAACAGAGACCGCATGTCTGTGAAGGCTAAAATATTTATTGTCTGGTCCTTTACAGGAAAAGTTTCTCTACCTCTGTTACAGAGTATTCTGGAACACACCAGAGGGCTCCCTCATGCCCTAAAAACAACTTTTATCCATCAAATCTTGGACTCAGGAAGCAAGAATGATTATAGAAAGAGGATTGCAAGGAAGATCACATTTGCCATACAGGCTAGAACCCTCTATTGATTTTCTCTCTTACTTATGGGCTAGATTTTGTACTCTCTGTTGACTTTTCTGCATTTCTTTGGAGCAATCAAGTGTCTGACAGTTTTAACTTGTCAACAAGTAGCCTGCCAGTGGATTGCAGAGCTTCTATTTTTAAAATTGTCTCACAAGAGTGACTAAGAATTACATGTAAATGAACAGGAATGAAGAGGGAAACAGATTTCTTAGGCAGTTGTGGTCCTTTGATCTGTAATTTTATAGTTAGATCTGATTGTGGTCTGGTTCATACAATCCTTTGTTTAGGTATTGGATCAAAATCTTGCAGGCCATGGAAAATGAGAAGGGAGGCTGAGATTTCACAGGTTTGTCTTGGCCCCATTTCTTTTTTTTTTTTTTCTTTATGCCCTTACAACATTTACTGTACGATTTTTTTCTTGCCTTTTGAACTTTCTTCACCTTCAGTCTGTTCCTTGAGATATACACAAGTTCTCTAAGATGTCTGCTCTCTTGACAATACCAGGAAAGAGCCAAATAAATCAACCCAAGAGCTCAGTTGCACCTCTTTTATTGCCTAGGCAAGAACACAAACAGGCCCACAATAAATCACTACCACCCAAGAAAAGCATGTCCTGGATTAACAAGAAGCTCAGCCCTCTGTCCAGAACACTTCCAGAACATTAGATACATTGTTCCAGTGTTCAAGATGGCTCCCCTTGAATAGATGGTAGAGAACAGGCGTTCTCCACCACAAAATCCTGGAATGGAAGCCTCAAATTCTGAAGCATTTTATCCTGTGCTCCACTCCATTTATCCAAATACAGATAACCAAAGAGCCACCGTGATAATGGACAGGACACTGGACACACATACCCCGGAGCACAGGCAGAACCAAGACCACACCCAACTCACAAAGAGAATCTCTTCCAAAAATTTGTATTCATGTTTTAAGAATTCTAAAAGCACACTTATATTGGAACAATGATTTAATGGGTGGCAGGCTCTCAGCCTAATTCTCCAGTCAATTCATTCTGCTCCCAAGCTAAAATAAAATAATCATCTTCCCAACGTCTCAGAAACCTTAGGAAAAAAAGACTTCCTTGGCTAGCCCAGAGAGCAAATGACTACGTGTGTCACTGTTTCAGTGAGTGTGAAGAGAGAAGCAAGATGTGGGCACAGAGGGTAGTGAGCTTTTTCCTCTTCCGAGCCACAATTCAGCCCTGTGCTGAAAAGCTGCAGAGTTTGAGGTGGGTGAGGACCTGAGGGTTCATAGTTATGGGGCTGAGAGGGATCTAGAAGGTGAAGCTGGGGTTCCATCCATACCCCTCATGCACGCTGGCCTGACTTCCAACTGCCAGTATCTCAGCTTTTTGCCTGGTGGTGGCCCAAGCCTCTCCCAGCCACAGTGGGCTAGAAGTGCCTGAAAATAACCCCACCCGGAAGTGGCTCTCAAGTATGACTGACCTCCCTCAATCTTTCAGAAATCTGAGACACATATTCCACACTGATACCCCAGTGGGACTGAGCCCCTGTGACCCAAAGTGAAAATTGTCTGATAAAAGCTCTTTTTATGGGCCTCATTACATTACCGATCTTATTTTCCCACTCCCAACCCAGTACTTCCTGGGGTCACCCCTCAAATAAATGACTTGCACTTGAATCCATATCTCAAGGTCTTCTGAGGAAATGCTAACCAAGGCATTGGGGACTATGAAGGAACAAATGCGGAGGGGTGTGGGCAGATAGGCAACTCCTCTATCACCCACCCGTCTCCAGCCTTCAGGCATGGAACCCATGTCCTGACCCATCTCAGCAAGAGTCTTTAGACTCTCCTGTGCCACTTCACAGAGCCACTAAATTGCAGTAACGAAAACAGGAAGTTATTTAGAAATATGCTTGGCTAGATATGAATAAGGTAGTGGGACTAAATACAGCCCACGACTGTTGCTTTCTGGCAATTACGCAAGACACTGACATTGCAAATTGAGTGCAATAAGTTATTGAAGCTGCCAAGTTACTCTCACCCAGTTAGGAAGTTTTAATACCACTTTTTAATTTTCTCTCTATCCCTATCTCTATCTCTGTCTTTCAGACAAGCCATACTATTCTTGCTTCAACGAGAGAAGTGCCATTTCCTTCTGTGGCCCTCGCTCAGGTGTTAGAAGTTGGTTCGTTGTGATTTTTTTTTTCATCTCCTCCCTAGGTCCCATCCCCCTAGTGAAAGCTCCCCCTGCATCTATGTGCATGGCAGCCATCTCCCCCACACTGCCCCCAGCTCTGTCTTGATGGCACTTTCCCTCTGGGAATGCAGAGACAGCATCTTCCCCTCCCTATGTAAGTGAGGGAAAGCCATGCTCTCCTACCCTACTATCTCCTTAATTTCACACATTATCACAAGGCTGTGTGTGTGCTGTCAGCCTTACTGAAAGGTAGAAAAATGACAGCCTGGAAATAGCTTGTATGGGGATTCTACATCAGGCTGTTCCCAGAGTTTAGCAAAGTTATAAGGGTAAAGTCACACCTTTACTGGAGTACCTTCAGGAATGTTAGAGAGGCAGGTGGCATAGTCCTAACGGGTGTGGCTTTGAAGCAGCTGGAACGTGTGAATCCAAGTCTGTCATCTACCATTCCTATGTGACCTTGGGCAAATTGCTTCAATGCTCCGTGCCTCAGTTTTCCCATCTGCACATCAAGGATAATGACAGCACTTTGCTCATAGGGTGGTCACAAGATACAAATGAGCATAGAGTGCTTAGCACAGGGCTTGGCATATGGCAAGCTCTTAATAAATGTTGGGTTGTTATTGCAAACCAAGCTCCCTGCCTTGCTTCTCTCTTCAAGCCAGAGCCCTTTCTTCACATTTCCATTTTCAAGCTTTCTCCCTATGGACAGCATTTGGACTTGTCTAAGTCCTTTCTCCACTATGGCCACCCTCAGGACATAATAATGCCTAGAAACATTCAGTATGGAGAAGCCACAGTCTGGGCTACTCTGAACCCTCTGAATCCCCTTTCAGCAGCAGGAAGGCGACTCTGTCATTCTTCCTGCAGTGTCCCAGCTTCCTATGAGTAACTACTGCTTTATGGACATGTATTGTTACATGCACGTGCACACACACACTTTCAAAGGACCAATAGTGATGCTTAGAAACTGGGGAGTCTCAATCCACAAAGGGACAATTGAATCTGCCTTGGTTCTCCTTACCACGATGGAAACAGCAACATATATTACTGCTGTACAGAAGGTGGGTTCCCTATACTCATCGTCCTGCTTCTAAGAAGAATATTGCTAGGGGCATCATAGTGCATAAGAAGCAGAGCCTATAATAGCGCCACTTCAAACACTAGAGCCATTTACCTTTAATTTCTACTTTTAGAAATGAAGTATACAAAGGCTTGGCACAAGATCGGAATCAGACACTATTCTTTTCCTTGGACAAGAAAAATTCTAAGGCAGGGTTACCACCCACTTCTAGTTTCTGAAATGGAAAGGAAAAAGTATAGTGATGTATTTTCCCTGGTCCACAGCAAAGAGCAGGGGTGACTCTTGCAATTATATTTGTTCAACACATGTTAATTGGGCACCTATAATATGTAAGTGGTGGGCACTGAATGGGAATCCAAAAACTGTAAATCTGGTCTTATCTTTAAACAGATGTTAATCTAGTCAAAGGCAAGGAATGCTTCAGGACAGGTGGAGAAAAGAGGTGGTACCCTGATCACTAGTTTGTACCACCAGATGAGTAATTGGTCCTTGGTAACAAAGTTTAAAATATGGTTTTAAAAAGAGTTGCGATCTGGGGCAAGCCTAGTGTGTGTGTTAAGAATCTATTCAGAGACCAGGATTCATCTTAGCGATGATTGTCAAAATCCACCCATATTATGGGGTTTTCCTGCTCCTCGGTCCACACATCCCTGATAAGGTCTACGACTACACACATGTATCCTAGATAGATAGACTATGCTGCCCCATAATTCTTACCAATCCCCCAATCTATTGTTAACTGCCATCTAACATCTGAAGGGGTTTGGGGCAAGAGTTCTTAGGAAAGGGTGGTGTTTTTAGGAAAACATTTTGAAGTCAGAGATCGAGTAGATGATTCTCACTTAGGACATCACCATCATCCTGGCACATTTTTCTTCAGTTAGCAGATGATGTCACTGTAAGAAAGAGAATACCAGGCAGTCCAAGGAGAGGGAATGCTGACCACAAAACGTTTCTTATACGGTGGCTCTTCAAATTAGAGAAAAGGTTTTAAATAAAAGATGATGAATGCATACCCTGCTCTGATTGGTAACATCACCGTTAAACCTGCATTTCAGTCAAAATTCATGCTCCCTTCAACCTTGAGGGAATGAGTCACGGAAGCAATTCTCACATTTCTCCAGGCAGAAAGACAGGAGACTTTCCAAAAAAGGTTGTAGTTTTCCTGTTTCCTTGGCTTACTCCGCACATAGCCCAGCCATGACCACAGGCGGTGACGGGCAGGAACCTATTGCCTTATTTGGGATTCTTGAGCCCTCTTTGTAGGGCTGGTGGGAGCAGACCGAACAACAACGGAGAGTAGGATAAAGGAAATAGGCATTTTAACTAGATTAAATATTAAAAATTGACTCAAGAGGTAAATATTTTCATATCCATTGCTTCTTAAAGGACTCCTAGGAAAATATTTAGAATCTGCCATTTTCCTGTAATAATTTCACTCATTTTCCTTCCAGCCATGATGCTGACTGTATTTCCCAGCTGCTGCTGCAACAGCTCTTCTGTTGGGGGAGATTATGTAGGCTAACATTCACCCACGATTTTCTCAACTGATGTTTCTCAAGTATCCATCATTCTGACCCCAATATGTGCTGTGTACATTCATTACCGCATGCTGCCAGCAGGAACAGTGTCCGCCCCAAACAGGGAGATTGTACAATGAGAAATGGAGGCTAAGGGCATGAATGTTCTGAGTTTTACAGCTTCCTGTCTGCTTTCCCTTAGGGGAATATATTTGGGGGACTGGACCCAACACAAATCTTAACTACCCATTTAGGTCTCCACAAAGAAGCAAGACTTGTAGTCCTTTCTAAAGCGCTGAAAGCTGTACAGAAAAAATACAGTCCTCAGGGCTTCTGCCGGCAACCACTCCCTTTATTCTGTGGTTCGCCAAAGATAAGGTCACTCAGCTCAGAGAGAAAAGGAAAGTGGGATGGGAAGACAAAGGAAAAAACTGTTACGGGTGTGTCGTCTCAAACTGGGATGTGTGTCCCTTGTCAATCCCAAGAAACCCAGAAAAACAAAATCTTTTCTCCAGGTGGTGAGAGTGTCAACTGCATATCAGAGGGAAGGGTGCCCTCTGCTGTCGCCTGTGATTTTTGGTTTTTAATTTCAAAGGAAACGTTCCAGCTTCAGGTAAATCAGACTTAAACATTTTCGACGGGTGTGGTGGCTCACGCCTGGAATCCCAGCACTTTGGGAGGCCAAGGTGGGCAGATCATGAGGTCAGGCATTCAAGACCAGCTGACCAATATGGTGAAACCTCGTCTTTATTAAAAATATGAAAATTAGCCGGGTGTTGTGGCACATGCCTGCAGTGCCAGCTACTCAGGAGGCAGAGGCAGGAGAATCACTTGAACCCGGGAAGTGGAGGTTGCAGTGAGAGCCAAGGTCGTACCACTGCACTCCAGCCTGGACGACAGAGCAAGACTCCGTCTCAAAAAAAAAAAAAGGAAAGAAAAAGAGAAACACTTTTCACATTAAATAGGGAAGCCAAACTTGGGATTTTGACTGTTTTAACCAGGCTGGGTTCTGTGTCGGATGAGAGTGACTTGAGGGATAGCACAGGCAGCAATCACAGTTCCATTTCAGATGCCTGCTGAGAGAAAATTGTGGTTTGGAAGAGGGCCTGTGAGCTTTATATATTCAGGACAATTTGCCTAGAAATAAAACGACTTCTTGGGAGCAGGGTTCTCGTTGGGTGGCAGAATACTCTGGCCAGCATCTCCGTTTGTTGCCCTGTCCTTTCCCAGTAAACCAATTTGGGTTCAGTATTAGATTCCTGAGTCTGTTTCTTTGGGAAAGGAAAACAAAATACAGTTCTCACGTAGGGAAGTGGAAGGCAATGGCTTTGAAGAAGATATGAATTTAAAATAAATAAATACAAGTGCTCAACTCTGATGAAAGATTAGTCGTATGATTTAATGTGCTCTCCTAGGGACATGTGAATTACCTGAGATATAAAATAATGGATCTGGACATTTACCTGAGAGCCAATACAAATGCAATCTACAAGGCACACTTAATCACGGCTATAATTAATACTTTGCAAACGGAAATAACTGAAAACGAAAGGCCACAAACAACATCAATATTAATGCTTCAGTATTTGCTCTCTCCGTAGTTTTTACCTTCAAAAGTATTTTTTATCATCGTCTACAGATGTCACACCTTGTACTTTATAAGGCATTTTGTTACATAGCCTCTTTATAGCTGAATTCATCCCATTGTCAAAGGGTCATAGACTACCTACACACGTAGATGTTTCTAAACATTTCTGATTTCATTTTGCATTCTAGCAACCAACTGACTCCACCCGAATTCGGGACTTATGACTCAACCAGTCCTTTGGCCCCCACCCAGAGGCAGACACAGCTCACGAGGACTATTTTCCACACCCCTATGATTTTATCCCCATCTATTCAGCAGCACTCATTCCCTAGCCTTCTGCCTACCAAATTATTCATAAAAACGCTACCCTCTGAGTTCTTGGGGAGGCTGATTGAATAATAACTCTAGTCCTTCTGTTTTGCTAGCTCTGCATTAATTAAGCACTTCTGCTGCTGCTGCTGCTGCTGCTGTAAAACAAAGTCTGATTTCAAACATCTATCACTTGAGCCCTTTTGGATTCAAGTAATGGAACCCAACTTGACGAAGGGAGGATTTATTTGCTCATATTAATCAACATTAAGGTCAGAAGTGCAGCTAGATTTCAAAGAGGACAGGAACCAAGAGGCTAAATTACATCAAAGTTTTCTCCATTTTTGATCAGTGCTAATTTCATTCTCTTTTTTCTTGAGCTTGGCTTTTCCTAGGAGAAAGAAACCATGGTTGCTGGCCACTTTTGGGTTCATATTTCCCCACCTCCATCTTACAAAAGAAAAAGGATGCCTTCTCTTAAATCCTATGTTTTAAATCCCAAGGAAAGTTTCTGATTGTCTTTGCCTGGGTTATGAGTTCATGTATGTGGCCACAGTGGATGGGGTACTCAGACGGACAATTAGAAGAAAGTAGAGTGGTGTAGATAAAATAATAGAGCTTTCTTTCATGGGGCTTTTCTTGTGTGTCATGCACTGTGCTAAGCATTTTTTTCATTTTTTGTACATGATTTTCCTTAATTCCCCAAACAATCCTACAAGATAAGTATTATTATTAGATTCTAGAATTGAGACTCAGAGTTTAGCAACTTGTCCATATCTGCACAGTTGGCAAGTTGCAGAGCTAAACCCATCCCATTGTCTGATGATGTATGTTGGTTTCTGCTTTACAAAAAATGATTTCTGGAGTTCTGGTTATGGTTATGGTTGCATGCAACCTATTTGTACGTAAATCCTGAATATAAAAATTCTCTTTTTGAACTGAGGACAAATAAGCTATGATCCATACTTTCTTCAGCATAAGGGCTGAATTTTGTTCAGTTTTGTTTTCCTTTTAACATCTCATCGAATGCCTTGAACATAGTAGTTGCCGAGTAAAAATTCTCTGTAGGGTATAGTGAAAGGCCTTCTAACTACAACTCAAAATGCAGATTAAGAAAAGATTAATACATTTGACTACATAAAAATTAAAATTTTTTTTGCACAGCAAAAAACGATATAAACAAAATCAAAAGACAAACCACAAGAAGAAGCTCTTCTTGCCCTTTGGGAGAAGCTCACCCTGGGAGAAGTTATTTACAACAAATCTTACAGCTAAGTAGCTAAAATTCCTACCATGAAAATAACTTTTTGTAGTTGAGATTTAAAAGGCCAAAAATGCAATAGAAAAATGTGCAAAAGTCCTGAACAGACAATTCACAAAAGAGATGTAAAAATAGCTCTTAAACTTACAAAAAGATGCTCAGCTTCATTTATAACAAAAGAAATGCAAACGAAAACTACACTGAAACACCATTCTCGGCTATCAGAGTGGTAAGAGCTCAAACTTGAAAACATGTTCTGTTGGTAAACCATGAAATGAGCACTCTCATTGCTAGGGGAAATGCAAAACTGTGCATTATCTATGTAGAGATATTTGACAATATCTAACAAAACCACATATCCATTTACCCTTCCACCTAGCAATGCCGCTTGTAGGAATTTACACTGCAATACACTTCTAACAATATTAAAATACATATGCAAAATATTATTGATTGCAGTAATATTTGTCCAAGCATAAGACATTGGTTAATCAACTATGGTGCAGCCACACAGTGGAATACTATGCAGCTACATTAAAATTACCGGTGAAGGGCAGCTAAGTTAGAATACGGTATACCTCCAGATGTGTTACCTTGAGAAAGACACAATATCATCTTTATGATATTCTGTCCAAGAATGCATAACATCTTCAGATTTGCATATCGGTGAGTACAGGACCCTCCTTTCCCTGTGGATCCCAAAGCAATACCTGAAGGGCTTAGGGAGGGGCACCTTGTTTATATGAAAGAGAACCTGCCTGTACTGCAGTCTTCCCCAATCTCAATAAAAAAAACCCCAAGCTTCCAGTTGTTCAGGCCAAAAGCTTTTGCTCCTCAAGATTAAATATCTCCTTCTTTTTTTATTTTTAAAAACACTTTTATTTTTATTTTTCTTCAAGACACAGTCTAGCTCTGTAACCCAGGCTGGAGTGCAGTTGCACAATCATAGCTTACTGCAACTTTGAACTTCTGAGTTGAAGCGATCCTCTCACTTCAGCCTTCCCGAGTTGCTAGGACTACAGGCATGTACGACCAAGCCTGGCAAATTTTTAAAAATGTTTTATAGAAAGAGGAGTCTCATTATGTTGCCTAGGCTGGTCTCAAACTCCTGGCCTTAAGTGATCCTACCACCTTGGCCTCCCAAACTGGTGGGATTACAAGCGTGCACGAAGCCCAGCCAATATCTCCTTCTTGATAAACAGTAAGAAAAATGTAGAGGAGTTACTCTCTATATCAACATTTGTCTCAGTGGCCCTCTGCTCAGACAGACACCTCAGGTTTTGGGGAAATAGGAAGGGGATCAGAGGATTGGCAGATTAACATGTACCCCAATCCAAATGTTGGGACTTTCAACACTGTATAGCTGGTAACCCTTACAAATATCATGATATCTCAATAAATTGAGTATTAGTTTGAAGCCCGCACTAGAAACCCCTCATTCATTTCTCGGTAATGTCTGTAGAGCCACAATCACCATTAGGTAGTGGTAGAGCCTATACTTCCCCTCACCTTTCACTCATTAGCACTCAGTCTCAAGACTATATCTAACTGCAAAGGAAGCTGGGAGATGTAGTCTGGTCATAAGTCCAAGAGGGGAGAGGAACTATGGTTTGGTGAACAATTAGCCAGTCTCTGCCACTTTCGTGGTAGATTACTAAGAATGTCTTCCCTTTCACTAGTATGAATGTATTATTAAATATTAAAACTTATTCTTTATACTCTTAAAATTATGATTTAAAAAAATGTATTAAATGGATAACCTAAATGAAACTCCTAATAGTGTAGAAAACCCATGAAGTAAACTATAGATGCCAAACTTTGAGTAAAATGGCAGAAAAGTCATATCAAGACATTTCTCAGAAATTTTCCTAGGCAGTGGTAATTGAGAGACTGTAGACAGAAGGCTGGTTTCTCCATAAGGAGTAAAATTAAGTGTTGCTGAAGCAATTCTCAAGTTCTAGCTGATAATAACTGCACATCAGGTGTTCCCATTTTATAATATTTTTCCCATAAAGCCCCAGAATTTTAGCTTTCACCATGTGTGTGTGTGTGTGTGTGTGACAGGGTCTCACTCTGTCACCCAGGCTGGCATGCAGTGGCACCATCTAGGTTCACTGCAAACTCTGCACCCAGTTTCAAGTGATCCTCCCACCTCAGCCTCCCCGAGTAGCTGGGACTATGGGTGCACGCCACCATGCCCAGCTAATTTTTATATTTGTTAGTAGAAAAGAGGTTTTATCACGTTGGCTAGGCTGATCTCAAACTCCTGACCTCACGTGATCCGCCTGCCTTGGCCTCCCAAAGTGCTGGAATTACAGGTGTGAGTCACCATGCCTGGCCTTAGCTTTCACCTTTTTAAAAATCTTTTCCCATATTATGGAATTTGTATCTTTGACCTTTACGGTGGCTCGAAAGTGAGCAAAGTGAAAGGAAGGAATGCTAAGATTAGAAAAAAAATAAGAAAAAATTTACAGGACTTCAGAAGTGACGGGAAGTACTTGTCCTTTCTGATAAAAGGCTGGATCGTTCTCTATTGTTGGGGCTGAACCACAACTGGAGCTAGGGGTGGCAGTGATGAGAACACAGCACAGTTCCCATTATTTTGCCATTGGCCATCTTCTCCCCTTGCTCTTCCACTATCGTCTTTTGCAAATTGCATTTATTTTGCAGGTTCTTGACTCGGCTTGGAAGCCTTAAATCAGAAATCTTGATTTAATTGGTCTGGTAAATGGAGTCTTAGGCATCAGCATCATTTTAAAACTCCCCAATTTTGAGCAATTGGTATTGTTCAAAAATCTTTATGCACATCTCAGGTGAGAACTACTGATTTCCTCTCTGCATTGCTGTTTGGTTGACTAATTTGGGGCACTTGACCATACTACCTCTGATGAAATTGACTCAAATGAAATTCAAAGTTAATTCATTTCAAACATATGAAGAAAAAAAAAAAGCAGGAATCCTCCCCTACCCAGGGCATAGTTTATATTGTGACCATTGCTAAGAATGGCCTCTGGGTAGCCAAAAATAGTGATCACAAAGTTCCTGCCCTGAAGTTGGTCTGATTTCTTCTCACAGGGAGCTCTAACGGCAAGGACATTTCTGAATCGGCCACTTGCCTCAGTTGTGCCCTTGAACAACTTTGTAGAAGTTGGGACAGTACTTATTATTCATATAGATGAGTTGGGTATGTGATCAAGTAGACAATTTGGGGACCCTCTTGGCATTATCAGTGCAAACTATGTTGGTTCCTCCAAAGTACAAGCAGAATAAGTGGTCACCCACGCTTCAAATGAGTGTCCTGCATTGTTGGTAAAGGCTGTTTTGCAAGTAGAATTCAAATTCCAATCAAATCCAACTGAATGACATGCATATAGACTAGGGTTTCTCAGCCTCGGCACTACTGACATTTGGGGCTGAATTATTCTTTTGTGGGGGCTGTTCAGTGCATTGTAGAAGGCTTAGCAGCACCCTTGTCACTACACACTAAACACCAGCAGTATCCCCACCCTCTAGTTGTGACAACCAGAAATGTCTCCAGACATTGCCAAATGTACCCTTGTGATGAAAAACTGTTCCTGTTAAGAACCACTAATACAGACTCACTATTAGTTTGTCAATTAAGAAAAAAAAAAAAAAACTAGTGTTGTTGTTTTGAAATTTCTGTTTCAAAAGAACCAGTTGAGAAGGACTTCCTTCCAAAGTTATTCTCCAACTGTCTGCTTCTTTCTAGTCCCTTCTACTCCCATCATGTCATGCACACCAGCAGCAAGAGTGAGCATTGCTCTGGGACCACAGTTCTCAACCAGAGGCAATTTGTCTCCCCAGGGGATATTTGGCAATATCTGGAGACATTTTTGTTTGTCAATACTGGGAGGCGGGGAGGTCAACTGTCATCTAGTGGGTGGAGGCCAGGGCTGCTGCTAAACATTCTACAGTGCACAAGACAGCAGCCCCCAGCATGCACAATAAAGAATTATTGGGACCAATATATCAGTAGAGCTGAGGCTGGAAAACCTTGATTAAAAACAAACATGTCCACAAAGTCCAAACTGAAGAAACGTTTGGGGAAATCTTTAATAATATATATGGGTGGTTCCCAGTGGGGGCAATATTTGTCCTCTGGGGACATTTCGCAATATCTGCAGGTATTTTTCTTTGTCACTGCTGGGGAGGTGGGTTGCTACTGGCATCTAATGTGTAGAGGCCAGGGCTGACACTAAACCTCCTATAGTACACTAGAGAGACTCCCACAACAAAGGACAATTAGGCCCCAAATTGTAATAGTGCCAAGGCCTATTGCCTTAGGATCACTTCTGTTGTGACCATGGGACTCCCTGGTTACTCCACCCCTGTTGACTCAGTGCTTTGGCTTCTGTTCTCTGCATCTGCCCTAGTGTTGCCCATCCAGGTTTGGATGTCTAGACCTGATGCAACTTTGGCATAGCAATAGGGTGGCTCAGAAGGAAACTTGGCACAGAACTCAGCTCTAGAACAGATCAACACTGGGGGGCGGGCCAGTTCTTATCAGAGGTTCAGCAGGGTGGGGTCAGGGGAAGGAAGCCACAGTCACAATTCAAGATGGATGACAGCATAAATGGCCCTGCCAACAACACTTTGTCCTGCCGGGTGTGGGGACAGAGTGGCTGGGAATCTGAAGCAGTAAAGAGTTTTACTGTGAAATCGGGCTGCTTCTGTGAAGTCAAGCAATGGGTAAAACAGTCCCAGCCAGCAAGCTGGGGTTTGAGGACAGGGCTAAATCTTAGGGTGGGACACCTTGTGAAACAGTAAGCAGTAAGTCAGGACCCCAGGAAAAGGCAGGAACATGGATAGTTTGCAAACCAGTTGAAGGAGGATTTGAATCAGGGACTAAAAAGCACAACTGTGGGCCAAGCCTTGTGTTTCATGTCTGGAATCCCAGAGCTTTGGGCCACTGAGGTACACAGATGGCTTGAGCTCAGGAGTTTGAGACCAGCCTGGGCAACATGGCGAAACCCTATCTCTATAAAAAATACAAAATTTAGCCCAGCATGATGGCACATGCCTGTGGTCCCAGCTACTTGGGAGGCTGAGGTGGGAGGATTACTTGAGCCCAGGAGATGGAGGCTGCAGTGAGATTTGATTGTACAGTTGCACACTTCAGCCTCTATCTCAAAAAAAAAGGGGGGGCACAACTATGATACAGGGCAGATGAGGGAGGCTTGGGCTCAGTTTAGAAAAAGAATGCCAGATGTTCCTTTACAGAGTGGAGATGCCATGGGGGAGAGAGGAGGTGACGTGGAAAACGTTACTGAGTTCAGTAATAAACAATAGGACACTGCGCCTTGGGTCTGAAAAATAGGAACCCTGATTTTGCAACAAAGAGAAACTCTCCCTTCTCCCTAACACCATACATGTGTGCACGTACACACACGCACGCACACACACACACATACACACACACACACGTGCATGCATCACCACCTCTAACACACTACGGGACTCACCGAGACAATTTCTGCCTGTGTGCAGGATTGGTCTGGAGCACTGGGGGTCATGTTGAAGCAAAGGTCGCTCCATGAGCAGAGCAGAAGCAAGGCAGTTGAGGACAAAACTGTAATCAGACTTTTGTTTGTGTTTTTGTTTTTGAATAGCATCAGCTTTGCTTTTTAAATTATATATTTTTAAAGTTTTTAACATAGTATACATTCCTTATAGAAAATCTGGAAATTATAAAAGAATAAAAAGAAGAGAGAAATAAAGACTTACATCCCTATACTACCTCTGTCAATATTCTTCTAGTCTTTTTTTTGCCAAGATTTTTTTTTTTTTTTTTTTTTTTTTTGAGATGGACTCTTGCTCTGTCACCAGGCTGGAGTGCAGTGGCACAATCTCGTCTCACTGCAACCTCTGCCTCCTGGGTTCAAGCAATTCTTCCATCTCAGCCTCCCGAGTAGCTGGGACCACAGGCGCGTGCCACCATGCCCAGCTAATTTTTTTTGTATTTTTTAGTAGAGACGGGGTTTCAGCATGTTGGCCAGGATGGTCTCAATCTCTTGACCTCGTGATCCGCCTGCCTCGGCCTCCCAAAGTGCTGGGATTACAGGCATGAGCCACTGCACCCAGCTGCCAAGATTTATTTTTACACAAAGAGAAAACATTTTTATCTGTGTCACTTTGTATCCTTAACATCATGACAGAATCATTTCCCTTGCTATTAGAAACGCTACATGAATAAGTTTTGTGACATTTCTTGGTTTTGTCTGATTATAAAGTCAACCATTCTCTGTGTAGAAAATTTGGAAAGTACGAAAAAGTGTAAAAAAAAATGTAAATAGTCTATGAGTCCATAACTAAATGATATTCACTCAAGATGTTGGTGGGATTTTTTCCTGTCTTTTTTTTTTTTTTTTTTTTTTTGCTTTGATGGTACCTTTATTCCAATGATAATTAACTGATATTCACCTTATAACTTGCTTGACATATAGTAATTATCCAGGCAAATACCATCCTTCCAGAATTTTGCCATGGCCAAGGCCTTATCTATTTGAATCCGTAAGAAAATATTAACTTTTTTCTTCAGATGGACCCTGGATTTATATTTCACTTTGGATTCTTCCAAGTAATAAACTCCCAACCCAAGTAGTAGACTGGGAAACCTTCTTTTCCCTACTCATCATGATTCTTGTAGAGCATACTTCCCCCCCTTTCTTGATGGAAATATTCAACAATATATCAGATTTGGTGGTGTGGATAAGACAATTGAAAATGCCTATGAATCTGGAGCTGGAATCTCATTAAGAATTTTGGTGATCATTGGTTTGCATAATCCAAACCGTATTTTATGCATGTACATACATCCATAAACAAGAAGTTGTCCTCAAACAAAATTGAGGTTCGCCTCTAAAACTCTAAGGAATGGAGAAATTTGTCCAAAGGTAACAAAGGATGTTGGTAAGAACATTGACTTAAAGTCAAAAGGCCAGAGTTTGAATTGACCTTGACTACCCAGTCATGGGAATTTAGCAAATTGTTTATCTTCCCTGAGCCTCAGTTTCCTTGCCCATAAAAAAGAGATATTAGCTACCTCATCAAGGATTAAGTGAAGTAACAAACACAGACAACATAATAAATGGCAAAAGATTTATATGACCTGAAGAGAGAAATAGAGTTGCCATTCCACCCAGCAATTCCACTACTGGATATCTACCCAAAGGAAATGATTATATTAAAAAGACACTTGCACTTGTATGTTTATTGCAGCACTATTCATAATAGCAAAGTTATAGAATCGACCTAAGTATCCATCAACACATGACTGGATAAAGAAAATATGGTACATATATACCATGGCATACTATATGGCCATAAAAAAGAATAAAATGATGTCTTTTACAGCAACATGCATGGAGCTGGAAGCCATTATCCTAACTGAAATAACTGAGAAACAGAAAATCAAATATCACATGCTCTCACTTTTAAGTAGTAGCTAAACAATGGGTGCACATAGACTTAAAAGTGGAAATATTAATGATAGACACTGAGAGCTCCAAAAGGGGGGAAATGGAAGAGGAAGAGAGTTGAAAAGTTACCTATTGGATGCAATGTTCGCTATTTGGGTGATGGCTACATTAGAAGCCCAAACGCCATCATTACGCAATATATCCATGTAACAAATTCGCACATTCTCTGAATCTATATTAGAAAAACAAAACAAAACAAAACTATAGTGGCTGACATCAAGGAACCCTTTTATTAGATACTGGCAGTGAGCCAAGCAAGTTGCTATGTCACAAGCTGGCAAACTATGGCCAAAGGGTCAAATCTGGCACGCTACCTGTTTTTGTAAATAAAGTTTTATTGGAACACAGCCAACCCCATTCACTGATATATTGCTTACAGCTGCTTTCATGCTGTGTTGGCAAAGGGGAGTAGGTGCCACAGAGACTGTGGGGCCCTGAAACCCTGAAATGTTTACTACCTGGTTCTTTCCAGAAATTTATTTCCCACCCCTGTGTTACATGCTTCCCCAAAACCACAGAGGTAAATTCTATTGCCTTCCCATTTCACGGGTTAGGAAACTGACACACGCAGAGGTTAAGGACTTGCCCACACTGCTCTTATTGAATTAGATCTTGATCCCAGGTCTGTCTTAATTCAAAGTTTAGCAACCTCTCTAGAATGCTTCTTCAAAAAATGTTTGAATTAAATCTGAACTCTCATAGCCTTAACGTCCACTTGTGCCATAAAATTTCACTTTCCACCGTTGATAATGGTTGAGCTTTGAATATAGGCGTTAGTGTCTCTCACATTTGTTCCAGCCTGCTGTTACATAGCTCCTCCAAAAGAAACCACATCTCAACTTCAAACCAGTGTATCAAACTGCAAGTCAGGGAAGTGGATGAAACTGTGGCATTGTCAGAGTCAAGAGCTGTGAGGGATCTGAGATTTGATCCTACTAGCAGGCTCATGAGTTAGTCTGCCACAGTTTCATGGAGTCTTTTAAAAGATACAAGATTCTTGGGTCAGAGATAAAAGAAACTTCATTATTGTCAGAACTACAAGCAGCCTGAGTTTCATATTCACATCAGATGTTTTTCACTTCCCAAGTCCCATGGGAGCTGCACAGAGTGGCCCAGGTAGATGCTGTGTATGTAGTGGGTTTACATCACAACTGAAGAATCCTGAGTTTAGGAAACTCAAATCTTTGACAATGGACAGTAAGTAAACCTGCCTGACTTTTGCCTGAGGGAGATATATTATCTTGATTATACTTGACAGCAAACAAACCTGCCCTCTGCCTTGGAAGTAGATGTTCTTTCTACCTTTCAAAGGATGCTATACAAACATCCTTCACAGAAAATGCAGAACAAAGGTTGTCAGCATCTCTGCCAGCAAGACAAAATTGTAAAGGTCTGTGGAGAAATGTCTCCCAACAGTCATTAACCAAAGCTCTATGTTGCTGCATTCTATGTGTTGAGTGACTTTTACTTTCTATAGGTTTTCCAACTAGTAAATATTAAATTTGTCTTTTCACAAATCAGTGCAGTGTGAATTTGTCTTTGCAATTAGTAACAAATAATTTTACTTTATTTCAGCTCTGTATGCTACCTTCTGACAAAAAAATAAGCACTTTCATCTTTTAATTCATAAAACGTGACAGTGAGGAGTCTCAGCTTTATTATTCTGACAGTCCTGCCCAGGCTGAAAATTTCAGACTGGTCCAAACGATCCAATGTCAAGTGTTTAGCTCTTCTCCATGCAGTTGAAGCTCTTAGCATCCAGGAAAAGCAGGCAGAAGCTGTATAACTTAAAGCAGGGAGATATAATCAGTCTTGCTAAAGATGAGATGGGTGTGGGTGTGTAGGTACAGGGAAAGAAGTGGCACCAGGCAGGTGGGAACACTGAAAGCAGGTACTATATTTATAAAGTCTCATCTGAGTAGCCAAGCAGTAGCATTAATGTGGCATTTGATGCCAGCTGAATACAATGCCACATAACTACCTTTTCAATGCAACAAATCATTTCTATCTTCTGAAATGCTTGATGCCATCAGATGTCATGAGAACAAACTGACACGATATTTAAAGCCAACAATAAAAGATAGATATCAAGGGAAAACACACGGACTGTATTTGCTCAATGCCTGACTGTAAGCAAAGGAAAACAAAAACATGTACATTTCACATTGTCAAGAAAAAGGCAGCAGCATATCTTTACTCAAAATAAACATTGCCAGCAGGTGCAAAACACACATACGTTTACTCTCCACACTTGCTGATGAGACTGCCAAGTAAACATGCATGTAAGCTGGTAGCTGAGGATGGCAAACAGAAGCATACATCTGTCAAGAGGACACACTTTGCTCATCTTCACTGGGTGGTTCACTTCTGAGGGGGCTCTTCCTGCAGCCGCTACTGAGTCAGTGTCCATGTCTACACAAGGATTTAAAACAGGCTTATTTTCTATGTATTTTAGGAGACTGGATAGCCACATTTTAATGGCCAGACCGAATGCATTCAATTATACCATGCTAATTATCATCCCACTGTGGACGTTGTAATTGACAGGTCATTGGCAGGTCTAGAGAGTGGCTCTTTTCAGATGAAATTTAGGTGCCAGAGAAAGAGTTTGCTTACTGTCTGTTCTTTCATGGTCAATGTATTTTTTTAAACATACTTGTTATGCGTCTTTGAAAGCCACCTTGAATTCTTCTTCAAATAAGGCAATATGTCCAAAAAAAATTGAATACCCACCTTTAGTGTTCTGTTAACTGAGCTAAGTAGACTATAATAATAAAAAATAAGCCAGGCATGGTGGCACGTACCTGCAGTTCCACTACTTGGGAGGCTGAGATGGGAGGATCACTTGAGCCCAGGAGTTCAAGTCCAGCCTGCATGATACAGCAAGACTGTCTCAACAACAACAACAAAACAAACCAAAACTAAGCCCCATGAAAGAGTACAACACAGAAGGGCCAAATAATTCAGATATGGAAAGAAATCAGAGAGGAGTTTTTGGAGATGTTTTTGAGCTGGACTCTTAAGTTGGTAGGATCCAGGAAGACAAGACAGGCAGGAGAAGTGAGAAAGTGTAGATGAAGTTGACAAAGAAGCAAGATGCTAAATTACAAGAGAGAATAACAAACACTGCCTTATTGTGAAGAACCCTAAGGGTCAGGCTGAAATATCTGAATGAACTTGGGAGGACTTTTGAAAAGCAATAACTGTGGTTTTCAATTACTTGCAGTGCTCTTTTACTCAGTCTTCCTTTTTGTTGGCTTCTGATAATGGCAGTAGAAAGAGCTCCTCGACTTTTTGAAGAGAGTACAGTACTGGAACATTCAGAGAATCGGGCCTTGGTAGATGTGTTAATGACTAATTTCTGAACACCTACAACCACTTTAGGTTTCAGGGCATTTAAAAAATCATTTGAAGCCTTGTTTACCTCTAAAGAACTGAAGGAGAAAGCAAAACACACAAAAATGTACAGTTTTTAGTAGATATCATAAGATGAAAGAATCAAGAGCATATTAGTAGGGAAAAGTAACTAGCAATGTAGGAGTCCATAAAACAGAGGCCAAGTTCTATGTAAATGAATAAAGCACATCAAAATAGAAGAGAGAATATCAAAATAGGTAGGCCAAGTGTGGTGGCTCACACCTGTAATCCCAGCACTTTGGGAGGCTGAGGTAGGTAGATTGCTTGAGGCCAGGAGTTCGAGACCAGCCTGGCCAATACAGTGAAACTCTGTCTCTACTAAAAATATAAAAATTAGCCAGTCGTGGTGGCATGCACCTGTAATCCCAGCTATTTGGGAGGCTGAGGCAAGAGAATTGTGTGAACCCAGGAGGTGGAGGTTGCGGTGAGCCACAATTGCGCCACTGCACTCCAACCTGGGCGACAGCAAGACTATTTCAAAAAAAAAAAAAAAAAAAAAAATGGAAACCCCCCAAACAAAACAAAACAAAGCAAAAATAGACAAACAAAAAACAAAAAATAGAAATGTCATTTGTAAAGATACAGTGAACAAAATTGGCCTTTGCTATGGAAACACACAAAATATATGCTTTTCAATAAATCATTTATGTAGGGTTGTGCTGTTCAATAATAGGCTATTTCCATTTCAGTTGCTTAATTTTAAAGTGCAGTTCCTCAGTAATACTAGCCACGTCCCAATGTTCAATAGCTACATGTGGCCAGTGGCAATCATATTGTCATATTGACAGCACAGACACAGAACATTTGTTATCATCATGGAAAGTTCTATTAGCATGTTTGAGAATTGTAGTTATTAAATTTGTAGGATTGGACCATGAACTCTTTGAGAAACTGGCAAAAATCATGATCCTGTCAAAAAACAAAATAACAACAAATTTAATTTAAGCATCTAATTGGCTTTTATTTGCAATCCTAGAATAAAGTGACAGCTTATTCTGTGTAATAGAATGAGTATTCTTATGAGCTGAGCAAAGGAATTTGGCTTTATAGGCAAAAAAAGGTCTGAATAAAGCAGAAACAGAAGATAAAAAGCAGATGGATCATTAAAAAAATATTTTCCTTATAGGATTAAAGCAAGGGAGATTTCCTTGTTACTCTGACTTAGGTAGACTGTAATATCCTGTATTTTTTTTTTTTTTTTTTTTGGAAAACTGATCCATTTCTTTTTTTTTTTCTATTGATTTGTATTTTCCTTATTTTTATTTTAAGTTCTGGCATACATGTGCGGAACGTGCAGGTTTGTTACATGTGCCATGGTGGCTTGCTGCACCTACCAACCCATCATCTAGGTTTTAAGCCCCGCATGAATTAGGTATTTGTCCTAATGCTCTCCCTCTCGTTGCCCTCCACCCCCGACAGGCCCTGGTGTGTGATGTTCCCCTCCCTGTGTCCATGTGTTCTCATTGCTCAACTCCCACTTATGAGTGAGAACATGTGGTGTTGGGCTTTCTGTTCCTGCGTTAGTTTGCTGAAAATGATGGCTTCCAGCTTCATCCGTGTCCCTTCAAAGAACATGAACTCATTCTTTTTATGGCTGCACAGCATTTCATGGTATATTGTCTACGTGCTACATTTTCTTTATCCAGTCTAACATTGATGGGCATTTGGGTTGGTTCTAAGTCTTTGCTATTGTAAGTAGTGCTGCAATAAACATAAGTGTGCATGTGTCTTTATAGTAGAATGATTTACAATCCTTTGGGCATATATCCAAGAATGGGATTGCTGGGTCAACCACACTGCAGAAGGACTTTCTTTGCCTTTTAGCAACTGGCCTAAGAAACAGATTTTACATTTTATCACAAGAATTTCTATGTCATCATTATTATTTGTTGTTTGATTGCTTAGAAAAACTGAGATTTAAAATATTTAAGGTTTTTCCATCCATATAACGTTCTGTACTGTTTTTTAAAGTCCTTGTGCTGTTAAGTTACAGGGCTTTGACTCCTGGGTCTGAAAAAGGCACTGACTGCTGCTAAATTGCGTTTGTTTTTTATTTTTTTAATTTTAAAAAATTTTTATGGGTTTATAGTAGGTATATATATTTATGGCATACATGAGATACTTTGATGCAGGCATGCAATAAACAATGATCACATCATGGAAAATGGAGAATCCATCCCCTGAAGCATTTATCCTTTGTGTTACAAACAATCTAGTCATATATACTCTTTATTTTAAACTTTGCATTAAAAGTATTATTGACTATAGTCGTCCTGTTGTGCTATCCAATACTAGGTCTTATTCATTCTTTCTACCTATATACTTTTTTGTACCCATTAACAATTCCCACTCTCCCCCCCATCCCGCCAACTACCCTTCTGCCTCTGGTATCCATTCTTCTACTATGTACTTGAGTTCAATTGTTTTGATTTTTAGATCCCACAACTTTCTGTCTGACTTATTTCACTTAACACAATTATATTCAATTCCATCCATGTTGTTGCAAATGACAGGATCTCATTCTTTTTTATGGCTGACTAGTACTCCACTGACTAGTAAAGAAAATGTGTATATGTACCACATTTTCTTTATCCAATCATCTGTTGATGGATGTTTAGTTTGCTTCCAAATCTTGGCTATTGTGAACAGTGCTGCAACAAATGGGAGTGCAGATATCTCTTTGAAGTACTGATTTCCTTTCTTTTAGGTATATCTCTAGCAGTGGGGTTAACAGATAATATGGTAGTTCTACTTTTAGTTTTTTGAGGATCTTCCAAACTGTTCTCCATAGTGATTGTACTAATTTACATTTCCACCAATAGTATACAAGGGTTCTCTCTTCTCCACATCCTTATTAGCATTTGGTATTACCTATCTTTTGGATAAAATCCATTTTAAATGGGGTAAGATATCTCAATGCAGTTTTGATTTGCATTTCTCTAATGATCAGTGATGTTGAGCACCTTTCCATATGTCTGTTTGCCATTTGTCTTCTTTTGCAAAATGTCTATTCAAATGTTTTACCCATTTTTTAATGGGATCATTAGATTTTTTTTTCTGTAGAGTTGTTTGAGCTCCTTACGTATTCTGGCTATTAATCCCTTGTCAGATGAGTAGTCTGCAAATATTTTCTCCCATTCTGTGGGTTGTCGCTTCACTTAGTTGATTGTTTCCTTTGCTGTGTAGAAGCTTTTCAACTCGATATGATCTCATTTGCCCACTTTTGCTTTGGTTGCCTGAGCTTGTGGGGTATTACCCAAGAAATCTTTGCCCACTCCAATGTCTTAAGAGTTTCCCCAATGTTTCCTTTTAGTAGTTTCATAGTTTGAGGTCTTAGATTTAATTCTTTAATCCGTTTGTATTTGATTTTTTATATGGCGAGAGAGAGGGGTCTAGTTTCATTCTTCTGCATATGGATATCCAGTTTTCCCAGAACCACTTATTGAGGACACTGGCCTTTCCCCAGTGTATGTTCTCAGCAGGTGTTACCTTTTGAAGTCAGACTTCCTGGGTTCTTCATTTTGTTTCAATTATCTATTTACTTGCTTTATGACGTTGGGAGAGTTTTTCAAGACCCCTGGCCTTCAATTTCTTTATCTATAGAATGAGTACAACAAAGCAACTATCTCATAGGTTTATTGGTAGAATTTTATGAGTTGGTACATGTACTTTGCACTGAGTAGTTAGCATTTGAACTAATGCCTGGTATATAGTAGGCCCCCAAACTGTGTTAGTTATACTGCCTCTGGCTATAATTGGAAAACAGCTGTTCAATAAATGTTAGCTGTAGTGATTACTTAAGCCTCATCAAGACACCCTTGGAACATTTTAAAAGGAAGTGTGGCCGGGTGTGGTGGCTCACACCTATAATTTCAGCACTTTGGGAAGCCAAGGCAGGTGGATCACTTGAGGTCAGGAGTTCAAGAGCAGCCTAGCCAACCCAGTGAAACCCTGTCTCTAATGCAAATAGAAAAAGTAGCTGGGCGTGGTGGTGTGCACCTGTAATCCCAGCTACTAAGGAGGCTGAGGCAGGAGAATCACTTGAACCGGGAGGTGGAGGTTGCAGTGAGCTGAGATCGCACCACTGCACTCCAGCCTGGGTAACAGAGTGAGACTGTGTCTCAACAACAGCAACAACAACAACAAAAAAAAAAAAAAAAAGGAAAGGAAGGAAGGATGGCTTCTCCTCCGACCCCTGCTTTCTCCCTCGTCATTCAATGATTGGGGAAGATATGAAGGTCCAAAGAGTCATAAAAATTGGAGAGACACCAGAATGTGTAATCCACTCAGTTCCTTCCTCTAGGGAGCTAATTCTAGAGGAACCCAGGTGGCCCTTCCTCCCGAGTACCTACCCAACTCTTCTCCCATTACCAAACCTTTACCAGGGAGGAGAAAAATGAGATGGTGTGGTCTCTGTGGTGGTCCCTAATGTCTAACTTAGCTCTCCTTCTCTTTAATTCAAGTCACTTTCCTCTCAGTTCCCTCCTGAGTGGGAGTGACACATGGCACAGGAGCCATTTGTAGGCTCGAAAGTCATTGAGTTGTCACCTGCATGCTGTACCTTCTGAAGCTGAGCACGGGGCTTATTCTCCCAGAGCCCTTCACCTAGTGAAAATGCATGTGCAACATTATGACAGTAAGAAATATTTGACATAGTTGACTGCATCTTACTTCTGACCTCCACACTGTCCTTGGTCATTCCTGAGCATGGACCAAGCTAACTTTGAGAGTAATTTATAGTTTAACTTGAATGCAAGGATGATAATAGTCCCTAAAATGAATGTCTTCCTTGCTCAGGACTGAAAACAACCCAGGTAAGTCTAATGATAGGCCATAAGAACAGGATTTTGGGAGGGGCCTCAACTCTGCTAAGACGTAGGTATAGTTTCCATAATCCCTTACTGCTCAGGAGTCACATGGCCAGAGGTCACAAGATTTGTGACTTTCCCAAATGCTCCTATAGACAACGTCATTATTGTAGAATTTAAGATTGGTTTTTTGAGACATGTTTCAGACTGACCCCACGCAGACTCATGACTCATGACTCATCTGCTCCTGTGGTCCCATCCAGAGGCCAACCCAGTGCATCAGGACAGTTTTCCATACCCCTATAATTTCATCCCCAGCAATTAGCAGCACCCAATCCCTAGCATCCCTAGCCCTCTGCCCACCAAATTGTGCACAAGAACCCTAATCTCTGAGCCTTTTGGGAGATGGATCTGAGTGACAACTCCAGTTCTCCCACGTGGCCTATCTCATGTCAAACTATTTCTTTACCACAATGCAGTAGTCTCAGTGAATCGATTTTGTCTGTGCAGGGGGCAGGAAGAAACTGATGGGCAATTATACTACGACCCGCTTCCAGAGTGTGTGACCTGTGCAGTTGCACAAGGCCCTGCACTCAGAAGGGCTCCACACTTGGCTTTTTGATCTGGGTTGCCTTCTTGAAATTCTTAATTTGTGAACCAGGAACCCCACATTTTTTTTTTACACCGAGCCCTACAAATTATGTGGTCAGCCGTTCCCTCTTCTGTAGAAATTTGATTTTAACCCTAGCCCCCTGCCTGAGGCTTTCTGTCTATTAAGAACTCTTTAAAGCACAAGAACATATTTTTAAAATAAATAACAACAGCAAAAACAACAAAGATAAGTTTTTTTTTGTTTCATTTTGGTTTTTTTTTTTGTTTTTTTCCCCATTTATTTATTTTATTGCATTTTAGGTTTTGGGGTACATGTGAAGAACATGCAAAATTGTTGCATAGGTACACACGTGGCAGTGTCATTTGCTGCCTCAAAGAGAAGTTTTAAGGGAAAGATCTCTGATTTTCCAAAATAAAGATGTCTAACACTGACCAGCAGATGTCGCTCTTGCTGCATGGCAGAAGAGGGAATTTTTTAACAGGCCCCCGTATTTCAGGATTTTTGTGTTCAAGGAGACTGGCATCAAAGGAACTTTATCTAACAGCTTCCACTAGGATACTTTGATTTCTTCTGATGAAGATGCTATCACAAAGGTAAAGCCACCGTCGACCAAATCTAAGTGGAAGAGCTGCAAATTATAATTATATAATTATTATTCTATAATAATCATTAAAAGATTTTTTCTTTCTTTCTTTCTTTCTTTTTTTTTTTTTTTTTTTTTTGAGACAAACTCTCACTCTGTTTCCCAGGCCTAGAGTGTAGTGGTACAGTCTCAGTTCATTGCAACCTCCAACTCCCATGTTCAAGAGATTCTCATTCCTCAGCCTCCTGAGTAGCTGGGACCACAGGTGTGCACCACCACACCTGGCTAATTTTTGTATTTTTAGTAGAGATGGGGATTCGCCATGTTGGCCAGGCTGGTCTCGAACTTCTGACCTCAGGTGATCCACCCGCCTTGGCCTCCCAAAGTGCTGGGATTACAGGCGTGACCCACCGCACACGGCCTATAACAGAGTATTAACTCAGCTATTTAAAAAATAAATAATGCAGCTAAGTGCAACTTCTTCAGATAGGTGGACATATCATTTTAAAACTGTATTGTTCTTTCAAACTATCTGACCTCAAACTATACTACAATGCTACAGTAACCAAGACAGCATGTTACTGGTACCAAAACAGATATATAGACCAATGGAACAGAACAGAGGCCCCAGAAACAGTTGTGTAGTTTTCTCAAAGTCACATCAGAAATAAGTGATAAAGGCTAAGTCGGTGTTGTTAGATCCCAAGACTGTGTGGCCTCAAGATCTGTCGTCTTCCCTTTCACCACTAGTTCTTCTCTAATAAGAATTTCGTAATGGATGGATACTGGGTCATCCACCCGATACTCAGTCCTTCCATCTCGCATTCTGGTGGGTCTGCAGTTTGGGTGCTTGAACCCAATTCCAAGCATGGCCCTAATGTTTATGTATTTATTTCTTTACTTATTTTTATTGAGGTAAAACTCACATAATATAAATAACTATTTTAAAGTGTACGATTCAGTGGCATTTAATGCATTTACAAATACTGTGTGACCATCACCTCTATTTAGTTCCAAGACATTTTCATCACCCACCCCAAAGAGATCCTGATATAGTTTTGGTGTTCATCCCCTCCAAATCTCATGTTGAAATGCAACCCCCAGTGTTGGAGGTGGGGCCTGGTGAGAGGCGTTTGGGTCATGGGGGTGGATCCCGCATGGATGGCTCAACGCTGACCTCACAATAATGAATGAGTTCTCACTCTGAGTTCACTAAAGATCTGGATGTTTAAAGAAGTGTGGCACCTCCACCCCCACTCTTGTTCTCTCTCTTATCATATGATGTGCCTGCTTCCCCTTTGCCTTCCACCATGAGTAGAAGCCCCCTGAGGCCTCCCCAGAAGCCAAGCAGATGCCAGCACCATCTTTCCTGTACAGCTTGCAGAACCATGAGCCAATTAAACCTATTTTCTTTATAAATTACTCAATCTCTAGTATTTCTTTATAACAATGCAAAAATGGACTAACACAGGCCCTATACTCCTTAAAACACCAGCACTGCAGTAGATACTTGATACTTTCCAAATGAGCAAGTCCATAAATAATCAACTTATCTTTTGAGAGGACCCTAACACACTCTTAGATTTATGAGACCTCAAGTATGACACAAGTAAAGGGTCAGCTAAAGAATATCCTTCCACTATTGTGGATTGTAGTTCTTTATGGGTAAAATGAGTGGTTGGGACTATGTGATCACTAAATTCATTCCTAACCTGACAAACTAGTGTTGTAAGATTCTAGTGAAATGAGAGTCAAGACTGAGGAAGGACCACATAAAATAACAGTAATAATGCAGCTATAAATAAAAACATATTGGCATGGAATGGTCTCAAAATTAAAATTTTAAAAAGGCAGGTGTAGAATATTGCAGAGTTGTTGCGTATATGCAAAGAGGTATCTTAGGCCGGGTATGGTGGCTCACACCTGTAATCCCAGCACTTTGGGAGGCTGAGGAGGGATTATTACTTGAGCCCAGGAGTTCAAGACTAGCCTGGGCAACATGATGAGACCCTATTTCTACAAAAAATACAAAAATGAGCTGGGCGTGGTGACACATGCCTGTAGCCTCAGCTACTCAGGATGCTGTGGTGGGGGGATCGTTTGAGCCTGGGAGGTAGAGACTGCAGTGAGCCGTGATCACACCACTACACTCCAGCCTGGGTGACAGAGTAAAACCCTGTCTCAAAAAAAAAAATGCAATGATGGGGCAAGAAATAAATGTTTATTGTGTTAAGCCCCTGAGGACTGGAGGTTGTTACCATAAATTGGTGTTAGTTTCCTTAATATATGACATGACAGAGAAGTATTTCAAGAGTTGAGGAGATAGCAGCTAGATTGTTGTGGGTTTAGAAATAAAAGGAGGGGGAAAAAGTAATAAAAGGAGGGGTGAGGAAGTAGAGACACTGGGTTGAAACTGGTCTTTTGACAGAAAATTGAAGAAGTGAGATAATATCTTGAGAAGGAGGCAGCAGTATGGGACAGGTTGTCTAGAAGAGGGAGACTTGAACAAATATTTACACCTCAGCACAGAGCACGGTACACAAGAGATGTTATAAGTAACTGCTGAGTTAATGAACAAATGTATGAACAAGTGAATTAAAATGTTGAATGTATCATACCACTTCTGAGGCAAAATCTCAGGAATATTTTGTTGAGGGAAGAAGAACACCCAGGAATGTAATGTAAAGAATTAGTGTTGGTTTTTTTGTTGTTTGTTTTGTTTTGTTTGAGACACGGTCTCACTCTGTCACCCAGACTGGACTGCAGTGGTGCAATCACAGCTCGCTGCAGCCTCAACCTCCCAGGCTCACGCCATCCTCCCACCTTAGCCTCCCAAGTAGCTGGGACTACAGGCACACACTACCATAACCAGCTAAGTTTTGCATTTTTTCTAGAGTTGGAGTCTCACTATGTTGCCCACGCTGGTCTCAAACTCAAGTGATCTACTGGCCTCAGCTTCCCAAAGTGTTGAAATTGCAGGCGTGAGCCTCCACGCTTGGCCTAAAGAATTGTTTCATGAGAGGAGGCACATGATAAATGAAAGAATACTGCATTTGGGTCAAAGGTCAAGAAAGAAATTTGGCAGCGAAATGAGAGGCGCCTCTGAGCTACCGGATCATTTATCTTCTCAGCAGACAGGTCCGAGCGTGAGATTTTGTGATTGGTGTCCTCCTCTAAGGAGAGACTGTGGGTTCCTTGTGTTTCCCACAGCAGGCTATGAGGGGAAACTCCTGGGATGCTTCCTGGGACCAGCCATGCAAGAGTCACTCTGGCCTACACTCAATTTCTCATACTTTTCTGAATTACAGGCGCTTTTCAAGACAAGTCACTCTAAAAAGAATCATGAAGACGTACTGACATTGTAATAGGTGCAGACTTCTTAGGGACTCTCAGAGTGTGAAGGAAAGAAGTACAGGCACAAACACAGCTTCTTAGAGCCTTTCCTCCCTCCTCTTTAATACAAATGGTAGGACCTGGCACATGCTGATATACACTTTGCTTTTTGCATCTAACCATCATCACAAGTTGCTTACTGAGATAAAGATGTGTATGCAGGAAGTTCATTGCCGGTGGCCCTGCAGATCAAGACTTCTGGGAGTGTAAAGAAAGTCAGACTAGGCAGAGGGAGGATTTGGGCTGCCATGCAAGTCACAACAAAGACCTAGGCAATCCTGGGAGAGTTCTAGACTTGGAAGAGCCCTAAGAGTTGTCTCAAATTAGCGCAAAGAGGCTAGGCCTTTATACCCTTACATTGATGGGTCATTAGGGGTGGGCTGCCCAAGAAAGGAGTCACAGACTTGGGGAGTTGGCTCTCTTTAGCCAGGGACAATCTCTAGAGGGGAACTTAGCTGTAAAGTGTCATTTGCCAACATTTTCATCATCTGAAGGGATGAGTGCTTCAGTCCTGGGGAAGTGGGGGTGGGGTTATGGCTTGGAGTCATTACCTTATTGATATATAAAGAACCGCCTGGTTCTTTTTCAAAGATGCATAGTATTCCATTGTATGAATGTATGATACTTTATTCACTACTTATTCAACATTTTAAAAATAATTTATTTTTGTGAGTACATAGCAAGTGTATATATTTACGGGGTGCAGGAGATGTTTTGATACTGGGATGCAATGTGTAATAATTACATCATAAAAATTGGGGTATACATTTCCTCAAGCATTTCTCCTTTGAGTTTCAAATAATCCAGTTATACTCTTTTATTTATTTGTAAATGTATGATTAAATTATTATTGATTACAGTCACCCTGTTTTGCTATCAAATACCAACCCTTATTCATCCACTCTGCTTTTTGTACGCATTAACCATCCTGCCTTCTCTCCAGCCCCACCCAACTATCCTTCCCAGCCTCTTGAAATCATCCTTCTATTCTCTCTCTCTCTTTTTTTTTTTTTTTTGAGATGGAGCTTTGCTCTTGTTTCCCAGACTGGAGTGCAATGGTGCGATCTCAGCTCACTGCAACCTCTGCCTCCCAGGTTCAAGCGATTCTCCTGCCTCAACCTCCTGAGTAGCCGGGATTACGGGCATGCATCACCACGCCTGGATTATTTTGTATTTTCAGTAGCAATGGGGTTTCTCCATGTTGGTCAGGCTGGTCTCAAACTCCTGACCTCAGGTGATCTGCCAAAGTGCTGAGATTACAGGTGTGAGCCACCAGGCCTGGTCCATTCTTCTATTCTCTATCCCCATGAGTTCAATTGTTTTGATTTTTAGATCCCCAAAATAAGTGACAACATGTAATGTCACTTTTCTGTGTCTGGCTTATTTATTTCACTTAACTTATTTCACTTAACTTAATGATCTTTATTTCCATCCATGTTTTTGCAAATGACTGAATCTCATTCTTTTTTATGGCCGAACAGTACTCCATTGTGTATGTGTACCACATTTTCTTTATCCATTCATCTGTTGATGCACACTTAGGTTGCTTCCAATATCAGCTACTGTAAACAGTGCTGCAATAAATATGAGAGTGCACTCTCTCTTCTATATACTGATTTCCTTTCTTTTGGGTATATACCCAGAAGTAGGATTGCTAGATCATATGATAGCTCTATATTTAGTTTTTTGAGGAACCTCCAAACCATTCTCCAAAGTGGCTGTACTGATTTACATTCCCACCAACAGAGTATGAGGGTTCCCTCTTCTCCATTTCCTCGCCAGCATTTGTTATTGCCTGTCTTCTGGACATCAGCCATTTTAACTGGAGTGAGATGATATCTCATTATACTTTTGATTTGCATTTCTCTGGTGATCACTGATGTTGAGCACCCTTTGATATGTCTGTTTGCTATTTGTATGTCTTGTTTTGATAAATATCTATTCAAACCTTTTCCCCATTTTTAATTGGATTATTAGATTTCTTTCTATAGAGTTGTATGAGCTACTTATACTTAATTGCAGTTAGATTGTTTTAAATCTTTTCTATTCCAAAGTATGCTATAATATGTAACTTTGAATTAAGTTTTTTTTCACATTTATAGGAGTTTATCTGCATAAATTCCAGAATAAGTTTGTACAAGTGGCATTTCTGGAGCAAAGGGTGTATAGCAGTGAGGGTCCTTCCGGCAAAACACAAAAGAAGGTTGAAGGGTGGGCAGGCAGTGAATCTTATAAGGCCCCGTCGACTGTATCATGGGCTTTGTTTTTGTTTTGTATCATGGACTTTGGATCTTTGTATATGTGCAATAAGAAAACGTTGATGGATTTTAAGTGGAAGAGAGAAATGGTGCCATTTGTTTTTTCCAATTAGGTCACTTAGATTGAAGGCCAAGAGCACAGGGCCCAGGAAAAAGTACTGAAGAACCCCAACATTTAAAAGTTAAAGAAAGAAAACAAGCCAGTGAAAAAGATAATGACCAAAAAAGGAGATAACTTTTATTGAGAAGTTTGGCTATGAGTCAAAACAGAGAAACAGCCTTCCTACTCTAATCTTCAATCACTGAGTCTATGTTCTGAAATAAAGCAGTTTTCCTGAGATTGTGTGAACTCCCAGAATTTGGAGCACATGCTCTCTGTTGCAAACTGTGTGGGTGGGTCCTGGCAAGAGTGAGAAGTCTGTGTGTTCTTTCATCATGTGGTTTCCATGCCATAGGTGGTCTATTACTTAGTAAACCTGAGGGCCAACCAACATCTAGAACCCCAGCTTAGCAAAACTCCAGTTCCAAGAGTTTGAGGACTCATAGTCCTGATTTTTCTAAGTTCTAAAAGCAGCACTCTCCGTGGAGGGCTGATAGCAGCCCCATGAAAAGGATTTATTTGAGTCACCAAAAAAATGTTTAAATTCCTAAAATCTTGCCAGTGTCTATATTCAATTCATGCAGGGCTTGCTTAATATTTAATTGAGGCCTAAGAAAATTGCATGGAGAAGGCTTTGCTGGGGTGGGAGTAGGGGCACTGCAGTGGGAGCAGAGTTCTTAATTTCTTTTACCATTGCATGGTTTTATTTTAGAAAATATGTTTTGTAACTCACTGACACATCTGTTGGCCACATGAAGGTCAAATCCAGATCAGTATGAATTAGAATAATTTTGCATCTATCTCAGGAAATTAGGTAATTAAAGATAAACTTCAGGAGAAAATCCTCTCTGTCCTTAGTGATATATATTAGTAGGAGTGTCTGATTAATGTGCCTCAGATCTTAGTCGGCCCCTTGTGTGTTCTCTGCTCTCACCAGCATGATGCTTCCTGTGGGAAACACCAACGGTTCAAACCCCTCATGGTTCAAAATGATCTCACATGTGTTAAGGAAGCAATGCTTTGAATTTTAACTGCTGTAGTGGAGACCACCCAGGCATGTGAGAGCTGGTGGGGTCTGGCTTTTCAAATATGGAACTATAATTATTCAGAGGGTATTTGCATTTTTTCCCTTAGTTTTATGAAGTTAACTTGATATGTGATCTGATGATTGTTACTTTGTGCCATCATGAGTGGGCCACTATCCAGGCCTGGTTCAGGTGATGCCATCCTTGGGACATGCAACCAGCATCCCCTTTTCAAATCAGATGTATGTATGGGGAGGTAGACTGATTGAGTACTCAGTTACTTGCTCATATAACCCCTTGAAACACAAAGGGCTGATTCCACTCATTTTCTCCAATTGGAGTTTGATGTTCCATCAGAGGGTGGAAGGGGAATCTGGCAGGGGGATATCCTCTTCCTTCCCCATGATTGATTTCCCAGGGCAGAACCAGGGAACTATCTGGGACACCCCCAGCCGAACCAAAATACTAGTTAACCTAGTAAATTAGGTTAAGTCTCCAGCTGGTCACCGTGCTACAGGATTCACTAGTAGCTCCTACATGCCTAGAATGATGGAGCAGGTATGGTTGTGATGAGCAGGTGGGATTGTGGTAGGGGGTGAAGCATGAGTTACTAATATTTCATGAGATATTAAAATAACAAGATGAAATATTGATCAAATATGTTTGGAACCTCCATGTTTCTTTTTCATACTTTTCCTCTCCACACATAAGGATGGTCAAGGACAACATGTGTCCCTTGGGGATTCTGGGGGCTGTGAAGCTGGGGTTAGAGTTGGAAATGTGATGAATTCAGCTCTCTAAATGCTGTGGCATCTCATTGGCTCCACCCTCTGGATTCACCCTTCGTTTTGGTGTTAACCTTCATTAAAGTCTCTCTTGTCCTATGGAGCCAGTGGGGCAAAAAAGTCCAGGCCCTTCCATTCCCTGAAATCCATGGAGAAACCCAGGTGGGGGCGTGAGGTGGACAGCTTGGCCAGACACTGCCAGTCTCAGGGAAAACCACTCTTTCTCTTGGAGAACTTCCACATGGATCATTACCATCTCTCACCAAGAGTATATGACAAACAAAAAGGGATACAATCATTATGCTGCCAAGGGAAAAGAGACCAAGGAAGTGCCTTTTCATCATTCCTTAGGCCTGTCTGTGGACAGAGCAAAAGATGTCCTTGCAGCACACATATGACTTAACATAAGAGTAGTCAAACTATGGCCTCTAGCCATATCCAGCCCATCACGTGTGTCCATAATAAAGTTTTACTGAAACACAGTCACAGCCATTCATTTACATATTGTCTACAGCTGCCTTTGCCCTACAATGACAGAGTTGAATAGAGACCATCTTGTCTGCAAAGCCTCCAATATTTACTAACTTGCCTTTTACATACAAACATTGAAGACCCCTGTAGCTTAGCAAACCAGGAGACCCTGAGGGGAGGGGGAGAGTTGGGAACAAAAGCAAAAGCCTGGAAGACCATTTTGCTATATTTCCTTATCGAACTTGCGGCAGCATCACGTGTAGGACCCCTGAAACCCTTATCTTTCTCTCTCCTTTTTCTTACTCTGCCTTGGCCACAGATAACATACCTGATCACAGCTGCCCTTCGGCACCAAGTGATTTCCTACCTATTAGTAGAGGATGGTGTAGGAGTCCCATAGTCATACTATCTCCTGGAAACTGCTTGGTCCAATGACTGGTTCCATACTCCTCATGTCCTAACCCCAACTCTGAGCCCAAGTGAAGCACCATTTCAGGACCATATGAATGGCTTATTTACTCAGAAGTCCTTTCAGGCCATCAAAAGAAAGTGGTGGTCACCTTTTTTCATCAAAACCTTCACAGCAAGACAAAGCGAGCCGCTAGAAAGTTGTTAGATGATGTCCATTGGTAAATCACATTCCGCCTAACTACCACCTACCAAGCTCTTGTTCTAGAAGCTGCAAATGTGGGTAAAGAAGTATGAAATATGCTTGTATTATAAGCAAGCCAGAACCCACGAATCTTTATGTCCCACTCCAGGGGCCAAGACCTGAAAGAGTGCCTTCCCAGGTCAATGGGACCACTACCACTCTTAGTCATAAGTTTAAACAAACAAACAAAAAACACCATTGCATCCTGGCCACAAATGCAATCACTGCCCTTCTACTGTCTCCATACCCAGGCAAATAGTAAATAAACAAAAACTCAGCCTACCACTTCAGAAAAGTTATTGGTCTATTTTCAGTGACATTTACCTTATTATGGCATGATCTTTAGCTTCATTTGCGGGTAGAAAATGGTGACTCATTGTTACTGTAAGTGAATTTGAAATGCTAATTTAGTATTTCAGAAATAATAATAGACTGTGTGATAGCGAATCACAGCTGTTAAACCAGTCCAGTTTCTTCCCCATGTCTGCATCAGCTCCTGTTCTGTTGGGGCAGGCAGCAAACTTTGCTTTGTAGGTTCTTTATTTTCTGTCTCTCAGCTATTACCAGAAACACGTTTCACCATGCAGTGGCATGGTATTTGAAGTTATTAGCCTCTGCTGCTTTTTCTGCTCTTTCTGCTGGCCCCACTCTTACACCTGTCTGTAATCAGCCTTGGTTGCTTCAGGAAAGGGATGGTATAGGCAACAAGGCAGTCAAAGTTTTGAGTTCCAAAAGCCCAGGCTGGGCTTAATACAAGACCTGGAAGAAAACATGGTCAAAAAGGTACAGTTGTGCCATGCTCAAGCCTAGAGAAGATTCTCTGGGATGTGTGGGAGAAAGAGAGATAAAAGGTAAATGAGAATCCTTTAGATGCCAGTGGGTCCCTGTGGAGGTCTGTGCCCTTGATAAGACCAAGTCAGGGCAGATAGGTGGAAATAATGGAAGACCAGCCTAGCTTTGAGGATCAGAGTGAAATGGGAACATATGCTCTGTCCACGGCTAAAGTTCAAGTGGGCAGAAAGACCCTAGAGTTCCCTGTACCCAGCTGACTGTGGGAGCAAAACACACATCCATTTTGTTGTGTCTGCAGGAAGTTTAACAGAATCTCCAAGAGTGTCTCAGAGCCCTGAGATGGCTGAGAACAGCAGACGTTTCCCTGGTACCAGAAAGTAATAGTCACTAGCACTGCAGAGAGTGTGCAGCTCTTTTTGGAAGCTCTATACAAGCAATAGAATCTGCCATTAAGATTGAAGATCACAAATACGTACAGAATGAAAGTAAAAACCATGGCTGAGAATTGAATGCTCAGTGGTCCCCAGAGAAAAGTGGTTGTATCTCAAAACAACTTAGATAAAAACAAAGATGGTGGAAACCTGGAAGATACCTTTAGATGGCTCCAGAAGTGCTTCCCAGAATAGTGAAGACATCAGTGTCGGAAGATGCATGTGGAAAATCTGAATAAAATATCTTTCATAAAATATGAGCAGGGGAAAAGCAATGTTATATACTGCATGTTACTAAATTAGGGATTCCCAACAGGAGGCAATTTTCCCTGACAGAGGACATTTGGCAATGTCTGGAGATATTTTTTGTTGTCAGAACTTCAGCAAGGGTGGGAAAGTGCTACTGGAATCTAGTGGGTAAAGGCCAGGGTGTTGATTCTGTTCTCATTTGTGTCCCTACACCCAATAACACTAAGCCTTGACAATGACCAGTTCACAGGTCCGTGTTGTCACTCATGAGTGGATGTACGTCATGATTGATGTTGGAAAGTTTCTCAAAGCATGTCCTCAAGATCCCTAGTTGTATGAAACATCTCTATAGAAGGCTCGCATGGCCTTAAGATTTGGGAAAATGCTATATTCCAAAATCTCCCTTGTAACTTGGCAATGGACAGTAGTATGTTCAAGTCTCTGAGAAGTTCTGCAAAATGTTGGACTTTGATTAATCCAAAACTTTGCAAAATGTTTGATTATGGAGCCTTTTAAAAATTTTTTTCTGAAGGACAGAAGGCAAGAACACTTCTAGCGTTGTCGTGTTTGTTTACATGTTTAAATATATTTTATTCTGAATTACTTTCATTTTATTTTTGTATTACTATCAGAGCATCATACCAATTTGGGGGAAAAAAGTATGTAAAGGTGGGTTTATCATCTGTGAATTTCATGTAAAATTAGGAAAACAAGCACTGTAAACTATTTGTTATAAAAAGAGGGTATAGGAAAACTACTGTGTGTCTCTTGGCATAAAGGTAAAGTGATCAACTAAACTATGCTCTCTGTCAGAGGTGAATAGAGGAGGGAAGTGATATTCTGCTGAGCTCACAGTATTGCATTACAGAGCTGAAAGCCACCCTGGGCTCCTCTAGTCCCACCTCTCCTGTACAGACAAAGAAACTGAGATGCAGCAAGGTTATATGACTTACCCACGGGCCTCAAAGTTACCACAGAACACAAAGGGTCTTCTGGCATGGCCTGGTCATACCGCATTCCATGAGTGGGTGAACAGAAAGTTCCAGAAGCAAATGTTGTGCCACTATACCGTTTTCATAGAATTTACTGTGTTGGTTCATGTTCACAAATCCCTGAGGAGCAATAGACAGATGATATGTTAAACATGTTTCCCTGCAAACTCTCCATTCCCTTGAACTGTACTTATTCTACCCTAAAGCAGGAAGTTTAAATTGTCCACCTGATGATATTTTGGAAAGATAATTGACCAAGGAGCCAGAAAATATCTTGCCAAAAAAAGTAACTCTTATTCTTAAGAATAACACATTCTCCATTTCCTTAACCATAAAAAGTATTACTCACTTTGTTGTCCAGACTTCATTGAAATGAAATGTGACTCTTTCAAACAATCAAATCAACCCTGAAGGGATCAAGGTTTGTCACAACTAAGTATTTTCTAAAGTGAAAAGTTAAGAGGGCCAGAGGTCCGGCTTTTGCCCTGGCTAGTTATGTGTACTTGAGATTGTCACTTCTCTTTTCTGTTTTCTCCATCTGTAAAATAGGGATGACAATGTATTTTCAGTTTTCTGAGAGCTGTTTTGAAGGTAAAATAATACCAGGTATATGAAAGCTCTTTTAAGACTTATAAAGCTTCACAAGTACAAGGGATTGAGGTTATGGCATGTACAAGTAGCTTTTCCAACTTGAAATGAATATGAATATTTCAGGAGATGTCTGTGTTGGGTCTCAGACTAATTTAGATTCCTAAATTTGATAACTGTCAGGTGGTTTCAGAGTGACTTGCTGATTATTCCAAAGCAGTTTGGCTTTCTCTCCCTGGATGAAGCCAGCAGAGAGGCCAGATATTTCTGGAACTTATATCCAGATGTTTCCAACATGCTTTCCAATTTACACTCAACTGCAATGGTATTTCTCCATTACCCCAAGGAATCAAGAAATAGAAATGTTTCAGCACACAGCATTGTATATTCTCAGTCACAGCAAACATGTACATTGACTTGGAGAGATTTCTGGTTGCTTGGAACATTCTTTGTCAGACAGACAGGGACTGGTAGCCCTTGGGCTTTTTTTCCCCTCATTTTTAATTATTTCTTTGTTGTTTATCTTCTCAAAGACCTCCAGCCCAGGACTGCCAGGAACATACCTATAATTGAACACATTGGGATTATTGCTTTTTTAGTGAGGGAGACTGCACACCATGGTGAACCATTGGACATCTCGTTAAGAGGTTTTTTTTAGAAAGAACGTATTTTAGGGTGTGGGTTTATGTTAGGTGATTTAAGAGAGAGTTTAAGGAAGTAGGGTTTTGCTTTAGAGTGGATACTGTTAAAGAAGTGGAGGTAATTCTATTACTGGCCATCTTAAATCTTATTTATAAGGCAAAAGGACTACACTGAGGCTACAGCTATAGTTGGTAGAAGAAGCAGTCACTTGTATTAGCCAGGAGAGAGACATGTTTGGTCATTTTTGTCACCTTACAATGCTCTGTCATCTGTAGTCACACATGATTACAGGCCAGTCTTTATTTATTTTTATCTTTATCCATCATGGTCACAGAGTGGCCTTGTCTGATGTTGATGTTTTGTAAAATATTTATGTTCAACAGGAGGACACCAAGACCCAACTACAAGTAACAGGCCAACTTCTAGCAACATCAAAGCCTAGCTCAGGTTTGTCCAACCCATGGCCTGCAGGTGATATACAGCCCAGGATGGCTTTGACTGTGGCCCAATACAAATTTGTAGACTTTGTTATAACATAGTAAGATTATTTTGCAATTTTCTTTTTAGTTCATCAACTATTGTTCATGTTAGTGTATTTTATGTGTGGCTCAAGACAATTCTTCTTCCAGTGTGTCCCAGGAAAGCCAAAAGATTGGACACCCCTGGTCTAGCTGATAGTGCCAGGCTGCCAGGGGCTATTCTCTTTCTCAGTCTTTGTCATGAAATAAAATCCAGATATAAATATCTACATACAACAAAGATTTAGCTTAATGAATTTTCATAAGATAAACACCCTTGCAACTATCATTCAGGTGAAGAAACAGAGCTTTGGCAGTCATTCCAAAAGCCCTTCAGTTGTCCCAGTTCAGTCACAGCCCCCAAAGTAGCCACCTCACTGACTTTTAGTCATCACTTCCTTTTAAAACTTGATATGTCTTTTGAATCTCTTTTAATCTATATGTTTTCCTCCATCTTTTTTTCTTATAATTTACCTATTGAAAAAAACAAAGCCAGTCAATCTATAAGATTTCTAAGTGTCTGAATTTGGCTATTTCCTATTCACGAGCAGTTCACTTCTGACCTTTGTCTTCTGTTTCCTTCCATGACATCTGGATTCAGAGGTCTAGAATGACTCATGTTCAATTACTTTGGCAAGTCTGTAGGTGGTGTTGTGTTCTTTCCTCGAGAGACATATTATGTCTCCTTTGTCCCTTGAACTATTTGTATAAGAAAAATGTATGCTTTCTGTTTTCAGGTGTGAAATGCTGATTTAGACAGCACATCCCCAACCCCTGAGGAGACCAGCTGTGATTAGGTAATCCTGCCCAGAGGAAACCCAGAAAACATTTTGAGGAAGGCTTCTTGGAGCACAAAATATAAGGGATGTCATCTTGCAGTTGTGCTAAATGTATCCTTTCCCTTAAATTACTGCAAAAAATGTCCCTTTTCCACTAGTTTTATATGTGATGTGGAAATGCCTGTCATCCCGAAAAACTTAAAATAGAGCACAGTGACATCTGGCATAGATCACACTTCTTTGTGATATGATGAAAAATGCATGGTCTTTTATAAAGTCAGACATATACACTGAAACTATTACTACTAGAATATAGGCCTCTGTGCTTGCATCCCACCATGCATAATGTACCTAATAGTCACTTCTTTACTGATTCCATGAAATAAGAAGGAAAAACAGTACATAGTAACAAAGAGATGCTGCCCACCATTAACGATGGTGTCAGTATATCCATAGTCAATAGTGCTTCGTGTCATCCAATCCAAAAGTTAAAGAGGTCAACTAACAAAGAGACCATTAATGTTTTACTCATGTGAACAAATACCATGACTCTTGACCAATCTTCAGTATCATAGTTCCTGTTTCAGTCAGAGTCTCATCAGGAAAACAGGATCTATACCAGTTATTTTAATAGACGGAATTTAATATAAGGAATTGATTAAATGGTGTTGGAGGACTGACGAGTAAAGGAAACCCTGAGTTATTGCAGCAATTATAACTGTAGGAAGCCGCCACTACCCCTAGGGCTTGGTGGGAACAAGGAGATGATGTTGGAGGTTTCTGAACCTACAATACTGTAGGAGGGTTCCCATGGGGCTGCCACCCAGAGCTCTGAGTGGGGAAACCTTCCTGTTGGTGGCCCTGATGGTTCAGTGGGTAGGATAAGGATGGTTCCAATGAGGTAGGAGAAAAAAGCAAGAATTGGAACCAACTACTGGGGAGAACCATTCACGAGAAGACACTAATAGGAACTTTAATAAACAAGAAGGAACACACTCCTCTCTCTCCTCCAGTGTTGCTGCATCCCTCTAGTATCCCTTCATGGCAGAGCCCGACAGGGACCAACCGGCAAAGCAGAAATGCAGCAGAGTGATGTGGGGACTGAGAGACAAGAGCTTAATAACTAGCACACTTCCTTTTCTTCTGAACAGATAACTGTGATTCTCCTTGCTTTCAAAGAAACTATCAATTTAATCTTTTGAAGCTTGTTGGTAAATACAAACTCATTACTAAACAAGGGAGTGGGTATTGATGGGGTCTTGAGTATGCTCAGCTCTAAAAGAGGTTCATACTTTTGAGAGTCAAGGAACCACAGCATGGTGTTTCAAGTTCCTAGCTAGTGGGCATTCTCCTCTTCATTTGCAATAAAGTTCTCATAAATGCCAATGTCTTGGTTTAAATTGTTGAGCCTGTGGTCTGTTTTTCATACTATCATGAATTACCTCCCAAGACATTTTACATCCAGCCTTTGATTTCTAATGGCTAGGAGCACAGGCCGTGTGGTTATTGTAGTTTTTAACTTTCTCCAAAGAGATCAGTCCTAGAGTCCAGCACTTCACTTTCTGTGTCGTTACCACCAAAAGGCAGAAATGAGGGCTTTACACTATGAGCATGGACCCAAAATTGGCAGGATTTTTCTGAATGTACAGTGATCAAGGAATCCTTGGAATTTTGGGAGGTTGTGCATGATCTAAGAGTTCCCTGTTATTGAGCAGAGTGTCTGAGGAAATTCTTTTGGGAACAGTTAGCAAGTTCAGATACACGTGATACTCTTATTCAACATGTTGTGCCTAGGACAAAGGAGATACTCAATGACAGCTTATCATTAATTTATTGACTAGTAAATGTTTATTGGATACCTATTGTGTACCAAGCACTGTTTTAAACCCTGCTTATACAACAATAACAAAACAGATATCTTGCCCCCATGGGACTTGTATTCTAGCGGAGGAAACATATGATACACAAATAACAGTATAATGTGAGATCGGGACATGGCAGGTGCTATGCAGAAAAACAAAGCAAAGAAAGGGGTAGCAAGTGACAACCAGGGGCTATTCTAGAGAGAGGGCATCTGAAAAGACACCTGATAAAGATGGTGGTGTTTGGAGGCAATTCGACATAGCTCTTCTGCATTTCTTCCCATCTTTTGAGCAAACACACAGCAACTTTTGCTCCAGATTATTTTTCCAATGATGTTTGTATAGCAGCCAGCCTTGGAAGATAGAGATGGTGTCTCTCTCTGAGGCAGAAGGCAGATTCATTTCCTGATCAGGATAATAAAGATAATATCTGCCTCTAGGGCAAAGATTGGGCAGATTTGCATGCAGTTGGGGGTTTTCTAAGCCCAAGATTCCTGAGCTTTGACACAGAGCCACTACATATACAACACCCACTTTTGCATCACTCTATGAGGCTCAGGGGCAAGAGGCACTGGTGCGAACAGAAGGCTAATAAGTCTTTTGTCTCTGACCCAGAAGTGTCTATATTCTGCCCATCTGTAGGGAACTGTGGTAGGCCAACCTGTTGGCTGGTTAATAGGGTAACAACTCAAACTATTCACAATTTTGACAATTGGCTTAATCTCAAAGACACTGAAGGAGGTCTTTGGTTATCAGAAGTACCAACAAAACCACATTACAGCAAGTGATCAAACTCAAAACTGTCATTTTAGTGAGATTAAGGTCCAGAGTATTTTGAAACCTAGGACAACTAAGTAACAGAAAAATTCTTGCAGCTATTGCTAAACATTTCAGGCCACTATGAAAAGACAAGCTTTGGCTGGGTGCAGTGGCTCATGCCTGTAATCCCAGCACTTTGGGAAGCCAAAGTGGGAGGATCACTTAAGGCCAGGAGTTGGAGACCAGCCTGGGCAACATAGCAAGACCCCTTGTCTAAAAAATTTAAAAACTAGCTTAGCATGGTGACACACGCTTGTGGTCCAATATACTTGGGAGGCTGAGGTGGGAGGATCATTTGAACCTGGGAAGTTGAGGCTGCAGTGATCCATGATTGTGCCACTGCATTCTAGCCTGGATAATAAAGTGAGATTCTGTCTCAAAATAATAGAAAAGAAAAGAAAATCTTTACGCATCATCAAACATCTGGTGGATTAAATAGAGTATGTGCCAAGAGGTTCCACGAAAGGCTTAAAACTGCTTATCTTATCTAACATTTTTATTTGCTATAAAATGGGTTCTGGCACATATTCATGTACCATTGGGTAGGCCATTTAAGTGTTTTCCAAATCTCTTATTTTTATGTGCTGTATAATTATGCACAAGCATAGGAAAAATATTTGGCAGTCAAGTGCCTTGACAAACCACATCAGGGCAAAGAAGAACAAAATCGCTTCCACAGATCATATTTAATCTCTAAGCAACAGTGACACACAGTTTTTCACAGCAGTTCAGGAGAAACACGTTGGAGTTTGGCCCTCAAAATTTCCCCAAATCTTTCCAAATTTATAGCTAGTTCAGCTGTGTGAAGTGACAAACCTCCACAAGGGAATAGCAGAATCCAGGCAACAATGCATATCAGGTACCTGATGACTTTTCGTGAACAATGTGTTATCTTGACAGGAATGCTCATTACTTTTCAATAGTTTT
The DNA here is from genome assembly GCF_009761245.1 of Sapajus apella. Taxonomy (NCBI): domain Eukaryota; kingdom Metazoa; phylum Chordata; class Mammalia; order Primates; family Cebidae; genus Sapajus; species Sapajus apella. The sequence continues at coordinate 9,305,482 of NW_022436957.1, forward strand.
TAACTCAAAATCCAGCTCCACAGGGAGAAGGGCTAGAGTAAGTGGGCAATTATCTGGTCAACTCTCAATTCAACTCAAAGAGAACCAAATCAGCCTGCAACTGCTAGAATGAATTTCATTTTCCTTTCCACATCTTATTGGTCCAAGCTGATGAAGATAATTATGATAGTACCAAGCGTCTTGGTCCATTTAAGGCTATTGTAACAGAATGCCTGAGACTGGATAGTTTATAAGGAATGGAAATATATTTCCCACAGTTTGGGAGGCTGGGGAGTCCAAGATCAAGGTGCCACATCTAGTATGTCTTTACATGGAGGAAGGCAGAAAGGCAAGAGAAAGAACGAATGCTATGCCCTCACATGGCAAAAGAGTAGAAGAAAGAAAACTCTTTCCTGGAGTCCGTTTTATAGTGGCATCAATCCATTAATGTGAGGCCCTCATAACCTAAACACTTCCCATTAGGTCCCACCATTCAACACTGCTGCGATGGGGATTAAATTTCTGACACATGAATTTTGGGGAACACATTCAGTTCACAGCATTAGGGCACCGGAAATCCACTATACACTACATTAACTGGCATGAAATACATGTCTCCAGTCCTCATTGTTTCCCCTAAAACCCCAATTCATCCTGCATTCACTGTGTCCTTTTTGCATATTAAAGAGGGCATTCAAAAGACAAAAGTTGTATAGCTAGAAGACTGGAGTGAGCAGCAACAGTGTTATTGAGTCCCCAAAGAAAGTCACCATTATGTTACTGATAGGGGAATATGGCAAAGTGATTTTTTTTTTTTTGAAACAGTGTCTCATATCATCACCCAGGATGGAGTGCTGTGGCTCAACCTCAGGATACTGCAACCCCCACCTCATGTTCAAGTGATTCTCCTGCCTCACCCTCCCTAGTAGCTGGGATTATACTCACGTGCATTATTATGCTCAGCTAATTTTTGTATTTTTGGTAGAGACAAGGTTTTACCATGTTTGCCAGATTGGTCTCAAATTCCTGACCTCAAGTGATACGCCCACGTCAGCCTCCCAAAGTGCTGGGATTACAGGCGTGATTCACCACACCCAGCTGCAATGTGAATTTTTAATAGCGTTATTAAGGTTAATTTCATACAATGAAATTTTCCCATTTGAAATATACAATGCAGTGATTTTTAATAAATGTATTGAATTGTGCCACCATCCCCACAATCCAACTTAAGAACACCTCTATCACCCAAAAAGATTCATAGTGCCCATCTACAGTCAACCTTCATTCCCACCTTCAGCTCCAGGCAACAACTGATCTACTTTCTATCTCTCTAGATTTGGCTTTTCTAGACATTTCACATAAATGGATGCATACAATATGTGGTCTTTATACCTGGCTTCTTTCATTGATCATGCTTTCAAGATTCATCCATAGCAATGTGACATTTTGCTTCAAAGAATGTTACATCTAACCCCTAGTTTTCTGAATGAAATTAACAAGCCACAGGCTATACAAACAAGAAGCTGAGTTTAGGTTATTTCCCTAATCTTTAGATTTATATTTATTAAGATTACAACCCATAATAGCTCAAAAGCCACGGAGACATCATTGTGGCCTAAAGTTCAAGGGCACAGACTTGGTTCCATAACATGATAAGAGGGCCTATGAGAATTATGTTAGAGCTAACAATGTTTCTATTCCTGATACAGAAACGCCTTCATCACTGCAGTGAAGATGGATTTTGAGTGATTGATTTCCCAAGTACCACTATCCTCTGATTTCTTTTTAGGTAGACAATTGAATTATTTGTTTAGGATAATTAGTAATGCAAATCCTGCTGGATTTCAGAATCAGTTACATGGACAAAATAACCCTTTCCTTGTAAATACAAACGTGTGTGTGTGCATATATACACACACAGCCCTTGCCTCTGTGATTAGAGTTCACTTTTATGTAGTGTAGCCATCCCACCATGACTTCCTCAACTCCAGTCCCACATTGTATTGTTCTCTTGCCAACTTGGTTACGCTGGGAGCTACATTTGTCAATGTCTTACTTAGAGTAGGCTAGCTGATCATAAGTGTGTACATATTATTTTATTTTTTGAAGAGCTCTCCTTTTAAAATTGAAATATGCATACATTTTATACATTAGCAAAGTAGCAAATATGGATTATTCTTTGATGTATCTAGATCCACACTTTTTGTATCTTCTCATCATTTAGATAAACAGAACTCTGGGAAAATGTATATAAACCTAGCTTCACTGAAGCTTTCATTGAAGTCCTTGATTCTCTGAGAGGGAAGCTATCAAAGCATCCAAAATAGTCGTCTGAGGTCCAAGTACTACCAAGAAAAGTAATTTGTTACCTTTGTTCTATCCTGTGGGTAGGACCAATAGCCAGCCACTCTATGTAAATCACAATCAGGAAAACAGTAAGTCCATTTATTGTCTCTTGTGTAGTTCTTCATGTGTCACATTGGCAGGGGAAGTCTTAGACATGGTAGAAATGGCCAGCTTAGAAAAATGACACGAATTAGGATTTAGACACCAATGTGGATGTGTGCCTATGCAAATTAATTCAGGAGCCAATAAGACGTTGGGCAGAAAAGGAACAAGGAGTAAACACCTGAAGATTGCAGGAACAAGCTAGGACACAGGACCAATGGATAGGACAGTCAAGGGGACAGGGATGTAGAGAGGTAAGCAAGTAAAACTAAAACACCAGTGGCTGCTGACCTAATTCAGAAACTTCTCTTAACCTATGTGTTCCATTTATATTTTCTACCTATCTTAATCTTTTTTGTGTTGCTATAAAGGAATATCTGTGCCTGGGTAATTTATAAAGAAAAAAGGTTTATTTGGCTCATGATTCTGATGGCCAGAAAGTTCAAGATTAGGCATCTGCAGCTGATGAGGGCCTCAGGCGGCTTCCACTCATGGCAGAAGGCAAAGGAAAGCCAGCATGTGCATAGATCACATGGTAAAAAAGAAAGCAAGGGGTGGGAGGCAGTGACAAGCTCTTTATAACAAGCAGCTCTCATGGAAAATAATATGGTGGGAACTTACCCCTGAGGGAAGACATTCATCTATTTATAAGGGATCCACCCCCATCACCCAAACACCTGCCACTAGGCCGCACCTCCAACATTGAGATCAAATTTCAAGATGAGATTTGGTGGGGACAAACAGAACTTGTGACTCTTTGTGAGTGTATTAGGGTCCATTCATGGATGCAGAACCACCAAGAATTTTTGGCAAAAGGGATTCATAAGAGGAATTACACATTACATAATTATGGTGGGGAAGAGTTGGCTAGGAAAGGGTCTCCTGAGAAATGGAGCTCCCAGATTTCACCATGTTGAAAAGAGAACCACCTAGAATAGCGAGAGAATGACAACAACTAGTTGACAAGTGAAAATGTGAAATAATCGCAAGTACACAAAAATTTTTTAATCATCTGGCTCAGAAAAGCAGGCTGACAATATTTCAGAGATCTACAACTTCTCTATGGTCTACATTGAACTGGATTTAGAATGTAAACGTCCTGGATTCTGGGGGGAAAAAACTACAGATATGTTTATCGAGGCAGTTCTGTAAAAATCATCAGTCAATCAAGTCAAATATGATTCTCTGAGGTTCTGCTAGTTTCAACCAAAACTGAACTTAAAGCAGGGATTGGCAGACTGTAACCCTCTGGCCAAATGTATCCTGCTTCCTGTTTGGTAAATAAAGTTTTATTGGTATACAGCCATGCCCATTTATTTACATATTGTCTGGCTGCTTTCATTCTACAATGGCAGAATTGAGTAATTGCAACAAAACTGTCTGGCCTATTTGCCAGCCTCTAACTGAAAGCATACTATGAACAAGAAAGGTAGCCACAGAAGGGTTGGAGGTAGCTAGTGCCAATCTAAGAGAGGGTGCAGGAGGACATGGCAGGCAGGAGAGCTAACAAAGGCAGACAATAATGGTGTCTTAGTTAGGGTAGGCTAATTGCTGTCATAAATGGACTAAAAAAAATGAATAATGGTTCAAACACAACAAAAATGAACGTCTCTCTCCTGCAGTAGTCCAGAAAGGGTAAGCAGCTTACAAAGCCTCTGCTATTTTCAACATGTAGCTTCCAAGGCCACCCCAGAGGTGCTCTCCATTCAAGCTAAGTGGAAGAATCTGAAGAAACATACAAGAGAGATGTTATGTGTTAAGCCTGGAAGTAATGTTCATCACTTCTGCTCCCATTCTCATACTTCAAACTCACTCTTATGGCCACACTTAATTGCAAGGAAGGCTGGACAATTTAGCCATGTGCCCAAAATTAAAGTTTCACCTGTGCACAGAGAGAAAAAATAATCATGGATTTTGGTGTTCAGCTAGCATGCTCCACCACAAAGAGCTCTCTGCCATCTATGATGCTTCATATATACTTATTAGCTGACATAATGTGCCCTGCAACAAACTTGAAAGGCAGGTACTGTCACTATCCCCCATTTTCATGTATGAGGCACAGAGAAGTGATGTAACTTGCCCAAAATCATACAACTGGTTGGGGTTGGAACCCCTGGCACGTGAGTCATGGGTCATACATGGGTTAACTGTCCCATGCCATCTCTCTGAATAATTAAAAATGTAAGGCAGAGGCAGAGGACAGAAGCCACCAAGTTGGACCAGCAGAGGATCAAGGCTGAGAGTAGCAATTCCAAGGACAACTGGGAGCGTTTAGAGGGTCAGGAAGAGCGTAAAGAACTCCTAGCTAATACAAGAAGAAAATATCACAAGTGACCCTCCAGAAATTTACCAGTTTCTCTTTTCGGTGGTTTCAAAAGCCAGAGCAAGTGAGGGAGAAGGGGAAGGGCTGGCTGGGCTGAGGCGAAGGGCCAACAATTGGGTTTTTGTCACAAAAAGAGATTATGTTGACCGGGCCAGAGCTTCTTAAACTGGGATACGCACACAGATCCCCTGAAGATCCTGTTAGCCTGCAGATTCAGATTCAATGGGACCTGATATTCTGCATTCCTAACAAGGTTCCAGGAGGTGCTGATGCTGCTGGTCCATGAACCACACTTTGAGTACTACAGAACCAGGCGAATGGGAGCAGAATAGATTTTAAATGCCAGCTATGGCTTCAAGGCAGCCCTACTGGGCGGATTCTCTCCGGGGTTCAAATGGGGTATAACTTTGGATGAGATGGGATTTGAGTGTAGGAGGTTCTAAAACCAACCTTCCAGCAAAACTATAACATTCAGTGGCCAGAAAGCTCTATGTCTGAGACTGTGTCTCATCAACAAAGACCTCAAACCAGCTGCCAAGGCTCTCTCTAGGCTGGACCCATAACATCTCTCTCATGATTTCCAGGCCCAAGAATGGAGAGAGAAGACCAGGAGAACATGGGGAGTTCATGTTTGGGGAAGAATGTGGGAGTCTGAGCTGAACTTTGTGGCCATTTCAGATATATGTATTCACATACACACACACAGAGTCAACATTCACGAAACTAACTTTATTGAGCAGTTACTATGTACAAAGCACTATTTCGTGTACTTATGTGTACAGTCTATAAGGATACATCAAACAGTCAACAGTGGTTGTCTCTGGGTCATGAACTCTTTACGGGTCAAGCCTGGAAGTAATGTTCATTACCTCTGCTCCCATTCTCATATCTCAAACTCACTCTTAAAAGAGGCAAAAGAATTCTTTGGACTTTCTATTTTAGACAGTTCTGTCTAATTTTGAGTCATTATAATAAGCATACTTCACATACTGAGGGTCAGAATACACCACCTGGGCGACCCCAAATATTCCAAGCTTCTCCTGCTTCTATTCCTCTGGATAAATGCCTTGGCCCAGAATTCCCTTGCCCCCTGACAAATTCCTACTCTGCTTTCAGGTCCAGCACCCATGCCACCTCCTCCAGGAAGCTGCCTTGGTGAAGATCAAGGCTGAATCCAGGCTCCACAATCACAATATCCCCAAATATCCCCATTCACTTTATTATGACACATTCTTAGCATAGTCTGTTGCAATATTTGAATCTTTTCTGCTATGTCTTCCAGGGGATGATGAGCAACTTGAGGCATAGGATTTTTTTTCCTTCTTTCCCGAATGTCTAGCTCCCAGCTCAGGGTCTGGTGAATAGTAACCACTTCATCCATGTTTTTCATGAATCACTGTATGGATACACACACATTATCATGTACTGTGGGTCTAGTTTTTAGCTGCTATCATCTGATTTTGGTATTTGTGGGCCATGCTGTAACCCAGGCCAGGGCTGCCAAATGTGGTCACGATAATTTACCACAACTTGTGATCTGGGCCAAGTTCCTAACTTACGGAGCATTGAAATGACTTAGTGAGCAAACCCAGACTTAGGGTCCTGTGTTTGATTTTCTACAGCCACATAGCCCCAGCTAGAGGTGAACTGGAAGTAGCTGTTGTCAGGCTCACAATTTGTTCAGGACCTCTTTTTGCTAGTGACCTACATTCTCCATCTGTAATTCAAATTCACCTGGCATTCTGTTTGGAGAAGGTAGCTGAGTTGTGTTGAGGCAGACTGCCCCAGCCCTCACTGCTGGAAAGATCTGTCTCAGCAAATCCTCCCAGAGAGACTAGCTTTCATCCTCTTTGAGCTAAGCCATGGGGGTAGAACATTGGCAGGCGGCCCTGTTTTCTGGCTCTCTGTGCAAAAAGCAAGCTGGAAAGAAAGCAAGCAAGTCTGTTTGCAGAGGAGGAACCTATAGCAAAAATGGCAGAGATAAAAACGCTGGTACACAGCCATACTTACTTTAAGTGATACAAATCCTCAGGGATCACAGCCTTAGACACATAGAAACTAGCTAAAAAATACTTATGGAGCAGCTCTAGCATTTTGCATGTCTGCAAGCCAAATCATAATTCATCATCCTCACGAAATTGTCTAAGGTGGCACTGTCCAATACAGTAGCCACTACCATCATGTGGGAATTCAAATTTAAATTAATACAAGTGAAATAAAATTAAATACTCTGTCCCTCTGTTGCACTAGCCATATTTCAAGTATCCAGTAGCCACATATGGCTAGTGGCTACCATATTGGACAACAGAAATATAGAACATTTCCATCATTACAGAATGTTCTATTGTGCAGCACTGGTCTAAGAGTGAGTGATATTTTGTGCTCTTCTCTCTTCACTGAATATACCCACAGAGTCTTTTTTTTCTGATGTTTTTCCCCAACCTCTGAGGGGGCCTTGCCTATTAAGACTCATTCTCAGAATTGAATGGAAGGGACCTAGGAATAACTTAGCAGGCAAACTCCGTTGTGTGAGTTCATCATTTTCAAGTTCTGTTATTTCCAGCAGAACATCCCCCACTGCCTTCACCACTGGCTCATGGGGTCCCAGCAGCCCCAACCAGCCTCACTCTTGCTATTTCCACCACAATACATTTCACACAAATGAAAGCAGGATTTGTAGAGTGAAGGAAAACCATGAAATTCTGGTACGGGGTTTTAACAACCTTTCCAAATGCGAGGCATAGGCTATTCCTCTGGGTCTCAAATGGCGTGGTTTCCAGCATTTTGAAGGCAGCTTTGAATACCTCTGGATATTTTATTGGCTGAGGAAATTGAGGCCTCATTTTATAGCATATTATAAAGGATCTGCCAGAGTGGAGTTGAAAATAAGTCCAGATTCAAAGCAGATTTTCCTCAAATGGCCATTCTCTTTTTTTTTTTTTTTTTTTGAGACCGAGTCTCGTTCTGTCGCCAGGCACCAGGCTGGAGTGCAGTGGCGCAATCTCGGCTCACTGCAATCTCTGCCTCCTGGGTTCAAGCAATTGTCCTGCCTCAGCCTCCCGGGTAGCCGGGACCACAGGCGCATGCCACCATGCCCAGCTAATTTTTTTGTATTTTTAGTAGAGATGGGGTTTCACCATGTTGGCCAGGATGGTCTCGATCTCTTGACCTCATGATCCACCCACCTCAGCCTCCCCATTCTTTGATTTTTAAAGAAAATATGTGCACCATCACCATAGTCAGGGCACAGTCAAGAGTAAGGAGAATGAATAGAGGAATTGATAAAAAGGGATGGCTCCTTGTAAAATGTCATTTTCTTAAAATACAGTTTATACAACATACATGTGTGTATATATGGAAAAAGTGTACTTTTTTTGTTTGTTTCTGGAATCCCCATTAATATCAAGAAGACACTAGAGACAATGATAAATCAGACATCAGCGAGAACTCCAAAAATCTAGAAACAATGGTCAGTTTGGATGCTGCTGAGCAGACAGGCCTGAGTTACTGCAGATTTAAAAGGCATTAAGATGCTTCAGTTTCCCCAAGTAACCCTCTTTCGGGAAGTCATAGATGAAAACAATTTGGAAAAGCTACTGACCAAAGTAAAAGCATGTTGTACCCCATTTCCTCCATCAACAGTCAGCCACGTTCTTTTTAAATTACTGGATATGTCATCAGTACATCTAGAAAACAATAGTGTCTATCTGTTGTTTTTTAATACCAGGCTATCCTCCAATAATGGATTTAAGACAAATACAAAACATTGCAAATTTTTAAAACTCATCAATTGCTATACATTTATCAATCATTACAAATATATCAATTGCTACATGTGTGCTTTTTACACATTGTATCAAATGTATTGATTATTACAAATGTACTTTTAAATGTATTGATTGGAACAACGTTTAACACAAAAGATAAGGTTATATCAAAAAAGTAAGTCTGGATACGGCCTTTGGCTCATATAGCTACAGTTAACATTAAACATAGCCCACCTCCTAGCCAAATTAACATAAAGCCTTACACGGAAAGCCTAATTAACTCAGCTTTTATTACCAAATATATCATAATCACTTCCAACAACAAAAAAAAAATGAGATATGCTAAAGGCAAGAAAAAAATACAGTCTGAAGAGACAAAACAGGCATCAGTACCAGACTTAGATGTGATTCAGATTTTGAAATTACCAGAAAAGAAACTTAAAACAAATATTATTGATATATGAAGGGCTCTGAACTTGGCCAGGCACAGTGGCTAATGCCTGTAATCCCAGCACTTTGGGAGGCTGAGGCGGGAGGATTGCTAGAGCCTAGGAGTTCCAGACCAGCTTGGAAAACACAGTGAGCCCCTGTCTCTACAAAAACAAAACAAACCAACAAACAAAACAGCAGGATGTGGTGGCGCACACCTGTGGTCCCAGCTGCACCGGAGGCTGAGGTGGGAGACCACTTAAGCCCAGGAGATCAAAGCTACAGTGAGTCATATTCACGCCACTGCACTCCAGCCTAGGTGACAGAGAAAGACTCTATCTCAGACGAACAACAAGTAAGTGAAGAAATTAGGTAAAGAAAAACATGAAGCAGCCATGAGTGAACTACTCAACATACATACTGTGGCCACAATTTAGGCTCTAAGCCTTCAAGCAGCCAGCTCAAAGAGAGAGACATAGGCAGTTATGTGATTCAGCATCCATAAAGCACAAACTAATTCTTAGAGGTTCTTTTCTCTCCTAGTCCTAGCAAAGAGAATGGAGCAAAAGTGGTTAACAAGGACCTCATCAATTTCCCTGTGAAAAATGAACAAGTTTGATCCATTTGTTCTTATAGTAAGGCCAATGCAAATATGCAACTCTGAAAGTTTCAAAAAACGATTCTTAAGCAAAGGGCTTGGAAATCAATATATCTTTGTCCAGTTAAACAGCTTTCTTTTTCTTTTTCTTTTTTTTTTCTAGACAGGGTCTCACTGCCTTGCCCAGGCTGAAGTGGAACTCCTGGGCTGAAGTGATCCTCCCACCTCTGCTTCCCAAAGTGGTGAAATTACAGGCATGAGCCACTGTGACTGGCCTAAACAGCTTTCTGATGGATTGTTTAGCACAAGGATCAATTGTAAAGCTGTGATTCTTGGTCGAGAGGGGGAAATGAGGGGGCCTATTTGAATCAACTGTAAAGCTTCTTCAAATTATGGAAGCACACACTCCCTTCCCATTGACAGGTTTCCATGATGTTTGTCCCCAAATGTATTATAATGCTCATTGTGCAACGAATCCCTCACATGCACTCAGGTGACACCCTCATGGAGAATCATGGAGAATGGTGGCTTTGGTGAAAGGGTAACCATGGGCAGGCATAAGAGCCACCTAATTCCAAATTCATCTGTTTAGACTGCATCCTAAACCTAAGAATCAATGACCCTTGGATGAAGCCACGACACACGTACTCTTTTTTTTTTTGAGACGGAATCTCACTCTGTCGACCAGGATGGAGTGCAGTGGCGCGATCTCGGCTCACCACAACATCCGCCTCCTGGGTTCAAGTGATTCTTCTGCCTCAGCCCCCTGAGTAACTTGGATTACAGGCGAACACCACCATACCCAGCTAATTTTTGTATTTTTAGTAGCATCAGGGTGTCACCATGTTGGTCAGTCTGGTCTTGAACTCCTGACCTCATGATCTGCCTGCCTCCTCGGCCTCCCAAAGTGCTGGGATTACAGGCATGAGTCACCATACCCGGCCGACACACTTACTCTTAACTGCCTTATCAGTTGTTCTGATGCGAAATGCCTTTGAGAAGTGCTTATCTAGAGCAATGGATAGACCATATACTATTTGGGCAAGCTTCTCTAAATATTTTTCTCAAGAAAAAGTTTCCAAAAGAGGAAATTCCAAATTATACTCCCTAGTGAGCATAGGTAGAGTGCCACTCTGTCCTTCCAGTTAATCAAGTTCTGTGATGCATTTAACAGCTAACTCGCCCCAACATGGCAGATGTGGCCGCTGATTCAACTAGAGGGAAAACAACAAAAAGTCATTCCTAACAGGCAGCAGCCTGTATCTTCTGCCTACCCGTGTGTCTCTGGACACAGCAAAAATATTCCGTTGGTCAGAATCCAGATCCCATCTGTTTCTTTAGGTCCTTGACCTTTTGAGTTGCCCTGTGTCTTGAGAAGTTGTTTTTGTACATCTAAGCCCTGCTCAAAATTCCTTTGATATCATATGAAGTTGTATATCTGATGCCTAAAACAAATCAGACACATGAAAGTCTCAGTGCCTACTAAAGTGATTTTAATTAAGCTCATATATAATAACAATATAATAATAATAGTTGAATGATACTCACTCTTATCAGATAACATAGATAGGAGACTACCCATCTGGCCCAGGTCATTTGGCATGCCTCAAGATTCGTGAACCCGCCCAAAGTAATACAATTTCATTTCTTAAGTATAAAAGGAAGATGAGAAGAAGAAAAATAAAAAGAAAGATGGCATAACCCTTAGGTAGCTGTGGAGGCAATAAAACAACATTGGTTTGGCTCTCTCCTGACAGATGCATGAAAAAGCTCCAAAATTTTTTTCTACTTTTACAGTCTTACCTAGCCTCAGAGTATCCCAGAGGTACTTTCATTAGAGTTCTTATTCCCTTCTTGCTACCTAGTTATTAAAATATTACTCCTGAGCCAGGCGATGGCATGTGCCTGTAGTCTCAGCTACTGAGGAGGCAAAGGATCCCTTGAGGCTAGGAGTTCAAGGCCAGCCTGGGGAACATGTGGTACCTTGTCTCTAAAAAAAGAGGAGGGGGGAAAGGAACAAAAAATAAAACATTATTCCTGGAAATGGAGTGGGAAGTAACAGGGAGATAAGCACTTAAGGGAATCCAGCTGATGGCAGGTCTGGCTGAGGGGAATATGATCAGGAACTGGTTTCTCTCCACTAAAGATGAGCGGCACCCAGCTTGTAATGGCTTGTGGGAAATGCAAAGATGCCTGTGGGAGCAGCACTCAGTCACCGCCAGTATAAATAACCCTGACTTCCATTGCAAAATAGTTTTCACTTAAGCTAGATATACTTTTATTTTATTTGACTTTCTGTTTGAGCTGCATAGCTCAGGAATTACTTGGGATTAGGGTGGTGTATTTTTTTCTTCCTCTAAGGGCTTATAAGGAAATCTGAGGGCCTACATCTTTTGCTGGGAGGTTACCTCTGTTAATATTTGGTATAGCTAAGGACTGTTGGCAGAGGATGTGGGAAGAGATGTGTTTCATTTTTTTCTTTCAAGACGCAGGCCCAGGATTCTGGTGCTACTTACAATACAAGTTCATTTGATGAAATATGAGTGGAAGGACATTCTATTCCATTCAATTTCCTATTCCTATTTCAAAGGCAATAACCCACTTTGCAGGAAAGGGGAAAGCATGTATAGTGATATGGTTCATGAGAACTAATTTGAAATTTCTGTATTTAGTATTTTAAAGAATGCTGGAAGAAGTAACCATAAAAGAGCCGTAAATATATTGACCTGCATGTATTTCACTTCATTTCATACTTTTGAAAAATATCAAGAAAGACCTATGCTCTGGCCCTCATTTATAGTCTGCAACAAAACTGTGACTTCAGCAACAAAACGGGCTGAGCACAGTGGCTCATGCCCGTAATCCCAGCACTTTGGGAGTACAAGGCAGGTGGATCATTTGAGGCCAGGAGTTCAAGACCAGCCTAACCACCTTGGGCAACATGTCTGGGTGGAACCCTGTCTCTATTAAAAATACAAAAAAAAAAAAATTAGCCGTGTTTGGTGCCATGTGCCTGTAATCCTAGCTACTTGGGAGGCCGAGGCATGAAAATCGATTGAACCCAGGAGGCAGTGGTTGCAGTAAGCCAAGATCACACAATTGCACCACTGCACTCCAGCCTGGGCAACAGAGTAAGACTATCTCAAAAACAAAAACAAACAACAACAACAACAACAACTGTGACTTCTGCACCATCTGCAACCAGCATCCTTAGAAGGATTTAACTTTGTACTTCAAAATTTGGAGTTTTAATTTTTTAAAAACTATCTTCATTGTTGAATAAGACACAGATAGAAGAAATCTATCATAATGCAAATACGTGCCTTGATGACATATTCAAAGTTAAGCACCCTTGTAACTATCCCCAGGTCAAGAAAGAATTCTATTAGCTATTCCAGAAGCCCCTTTCATCTGTTCAATTCCAATCCCAGTACCCTCTCTCCCTCTCCTAATAAGTAACCAACATTCATTCTGGCTTTCCAAGTAATCACTTCTTTGCATGTTTAAATAGTTTTATTACCCATTTGTATGACCTAGTAGATAGATACATAGATAGATAGACAGATAGATAAATGGATAGGTAGGCTTTCTCATACTTTTAAATTTGATATGTCTTTTAAGCCTCTTTCAATCTATAGATTCCCTGCCCATTCTTTTCCTTTCTTTACAATTTATCTGATGAAAACCCTAGACTATTTGAACAGAAGAATTTTACAGGAAACTTGAAAACTCACGAAAGCCTGAAATAGAACAGTGGTGCCCAGGATAAAAGAGAGGGGGCAGATGAAAAATAAACTGAGGGAGGAGAATATGCAAGACTTTGACACCTTCGATGATGAGGTCACTGAAAGTCTGTGTTTCTCACATGGAAGACAGGATTACAGCAGGAAATCTCCAGACTGGTGGTCATGGGCAACATCTAGCCAAGTTTACAACCAGCTTTATTTCCATTATCATTTCTCTAGCCCAGTAGAGAAAAATAATGTGATCAGTGTTTGTGGCCATATGATACAAAAATTGGGGGAAACATGTATGCCTGTCTGTTTTTCTGAGTTACTGTAGTCTGAGTTACTGAAAATAACTAAAGGATACCAAATAAGAATTTCTCCTCAAAAACTGGAAGATTTGGGCATCTTTATATTCTAAGCAAATGTTATAAAGGGAAATTTATGCAACAATCAAATCTATTTAATAACTCTGGTTCAAGTGCTTGCTGACATTCTCGCTCATCTTCTCATATTCAAATACCCTTAAACATCATGAGGTACCAAGAATAGTAGGGCAGCTAGTTAGCTTTCGTATTTACTGGATCAGGTAATAAAGTGCATTCAATATCTCTGTTTATAATACTGTCTTTTCTTTCACTTTCACCAACTGTGTTCACTCAACTAATGACTGAGAAAAGAGAGAACAGGGGTGTTATAAGTTTAGGTGTACTGTTAGGCTAACTTTCCCAGGCCTCCCTTGGCTTCAGATGCCAAGATTCTTCAATAGCATTCTCAGTCCCACTTACTCCCTGAGCCAATTCTGACGTGGGAGTCAGAAAGGCATGCTTTGGAAGCCCACTTCAAAACAAAAGAAAGGTAAAGTATTAGCCTTGCTAAAAACAACAACAACAACACAACAGAAAAAACCTCATCAAAAAGTGGGTTAAGGACATGAATAGACAATTCTCAAAAAAAGATATACAAATGGACAACAAAAATATGAAAAAATGCTTAACATCATTAATGATCAGGGAAATGCAAATCAAAACCATAATGCTATACCGCTTTACTCCTGCAAGAATGGCCATTATCAAAAAATAAAAAAATAATAGATGTTGATGTCGATGTAGTAAAAAGAGAACACTTTTTACATTGCTGGTGGGAATGTAAACCAGTACAACCATTATGGAAAACAGTGTGGAGATTCCTTAAAAAACTAAAAGTAGAGCTACCATTTTGTCCAGCAATCCCACTAATGCGTATCTACACAGAGAAAAATATGTCATTATATGAAAAAGATAGTTGTGCATGCATGTTTATAGCAGCACAATTCACAATTGCAAAAATGTGGAACCAGCCCAAATGCCCATCAATCAACAAGTGGATAAAGAAACTGTGGTATATATGATAGAATACTAGTCAGCCATAAAACAGAATGAATTAATGGCATTCACTGCAACCTGGATGGGATTGGAGACTATTATTTTAAGTGAAGTAACTCAGGAATGGAAAACCAAATATCATATGTTTTCACTCATAAGTGGGAGTTAAGCTGTGAGGATGCAAAGGTACAAGAATGACACAATGGACATTAGGTACTCTGGGGAAAATGGTGTGAAGGTGTTGAGTGATAAAAGACTGCAAATTGGGTTCAGTGTATACTGCTCAGGTGATGCATGCACCAAAATCTTACAAATCACCACTAAAGAACTTACTCATGGGCCGGGCGCAGTGGCTCATGCCTGTAATGCCAGCACTTTGGGAGGCCAAGGCAGGCAAATCACCTGAGGTCAGGAGTTCGAGACCAGGCTGACCGACATGGAGAAACCCCGTCTCTACTAAAAATACAAAATTAGCTGGGTGTGGTGGCACATGCCTGTAATCCCAGCTACTCAAGAGGCTGAGGCAGGAGAATCACTTGAACCCAGGAGGCAAAGGCTGCAGTGAGCCAAGATTGCACTATTGCACTCCAGCCTGGGCAAAAAGAGCAAAACTCCATCTCAAAAAAAAAAAAAAAAAAAAAAAAGAATTAGCCTTGCTGCCCATATCATGGTTTTCCTTTTCTTTTTCTTTTTTCTGCCCATGTGAAGTGGGAGCCCCAAATGTCCTGAATGGCTACCAGTCTATGAATTTCCCTAGATCTGGCCATAGTTGTCCAATTCCTACCACATGGCTGCAGTCTCTATGTCCTCTTCAGCTTTCCAGATCTAGTGTAAGCTAGTTCCCCATCTCCTGGAAACTGGGCCCCATCCCTGAATGCTTTGCTGCTGGTGAGATCCCCACTCTACCCTAAAAATCCACTAAGAAAACCGTGATACTACTCTTTGCCTGATTTGCCCATCCCTCAGCTTAGCAACAACGAATCATGTCCAAAACTCATTACAGCAAGTTTAGGCTTTCCTTCATTGCCTCCCTACTTTCCTCCATATTAATGCTTTAATCAAGTCCTATTCACCAAGCTACTCTAAACACTATAACTTGGACTACTGGATTCCTCTCCAGAGTACAATAGGACCAATTTTCACCCACTGGCCCATGTTACTGAAATCTCAATATGCCCATGGCTGGTCATACCCACGTTACGGCATGCCCTAAATTGGAGGCTTCTTGATGGCATAAATAAGACATACCTTAGTCCAGTTTTCTTGGTACCTAGCAAAGAACCTTGTACAACGTTACTGTTCCAACAGTATTTATGAAAGAGAACTTAAATTGGATGCCATATAGCAAAACATAAAGTGCTATATATAAATGCCATTATTATGAGTCAGTATTATGCCAAACTCATTTCATCTAGCCAAGTATAATCGTGTAGTTAGCCAGAACACTCCTCACCAAACCCTTATGTAACTGGTTTTTTAAAAATATTCTGCTTTTTCATTTTTAAAAAGAGGCAGGCAATAATAAAATCGATCATTTACAACTGCCAACTTGTAATCATCTGGGGAGCTTTTAAAAAATCCTGGTGCATTGATTTCACCCCTATCCCTACCCTGGCCCAAAATTCTGATTTCACTGATCTGAAATGAGACCTGGGCATCAGAATTTTTTAAAACTCCCACAGGGATTAAAATATGTGGCCAGGGGTGAGAACTTCTACTCCAGGGGCAGCTTCCCAAATTTTAATGTGCAAAAAAATCACCTGGGGCTTTGTTAAAGTGCAAATTCTCATTCTATAAATCTGGCTTGGGGTCCCATTCAGCACTGTCTACCAGAATTAAAATTGCCTATGTGTTCTGACCCAGAAATTCCCCAACTAGCTATTTCTCTCATGGACATACTCACACATATGCACAATGTCAAATATATGTAAAGTTCATTGCAGTAGAGTTTATGCAACAACCTAAATGTCTGTCGGTAGAAGACTATTTAAATAAATGATGGTGCATCCATAAAATACCACAGACAACTTTATCGTCTTAAAATATAATTGAGAAGGCCAGGCGCGGTGGCTACACCTGTAATCCCAGCATTTTGGGAGGCTGAGGTGGGCGGATCACGAGGTCAAGAGATCAAGACTATCCTGGCCAACATGGTGAAACCCCGTCTCTACTAAAATATACAAAAATTAGCTGGACATGGTGGCGCGTGCCTGTAGTCCCAGCTACTCAGCAGGTTGAGGCAGGAGAATTGCTTGAACCTGAGAGGCAGAGGTTGCAGTGAGCCGAGATTGCGCCACTGCACTACAGCCTGGCCCCTAGCGACAGAACAAGATTCTGTCTCAAAAAAAACGGAGGGGGGGTGGGGAGAGATAGCATGGGGAGAAATGCCAGATATAGGTGAAGGGGAGGAAGGCAGCAAATCACACTGCCATGTGTGTACCTATGCAACAATCTTGCATGTTCTTCACACGTACCCCAAAACCTAAAATGCAATAAAATAAAATAAAAATAAATATATATATATAATATAGAGAGAATAATCTGTAAACTACATTGTTAAATGAAAATAAGAGTAGAAGCAACCTAAATATTTACAAACATATTTTTACAAATACACAGACTAAGGAAAGGTCTATAAAAAAAATAGGTAACAGTGGTTGCCTCCAGGGAGAAGAATTGAGGGACTAGTGTCACATAGAAAACTAAATATAGGCTGGGCGTGATGGCTTACACCTGTAATCCCAACACTTTGGGAGGCTGAGGCAGGCAGATCATCTGAGATCAGGAGTTCGAGACCAGCCTGACCAGTATGGAGAAACCCATCCCTACTAAAAATACAAAATTAGTTAGGCATAGTAGTGTGTACCTGTAATCCCAGCTACTTGGGAGGTTGAGGCAGGAGAATTGCCTGAACCCAGGAGGCAGAGGTTGTGGTGAGCTGAGATCGAGCCATTGCAATCCAGCCTGGTCAAGAAGGGTGAAACTCTGTCTCAAAAAAAAAAAAAAAAAAAAAAAGAGTTGGCCAGGCGCAGTGGCTCACACCTGTAGTTCTAGCACTTTGGGAGGCTGAGGTGGGTGGATCTCTTGAGCCCAGGAATTCAAGACCAGCCTAGGCAACATGCCAAAACTCCGTCTCTACAAAAAAAAAAAATAAATAAATAAAAAATAAAAAAAAATAAAAAAAAATTAAAAAAAAGTAGTACTCCAACCATAAGATCTACTAGCTCCTCAAGGTTTAGGCAAAAATGACTTTTCTTTATAGGAAGGAGTAAATCAAGCCAGAAATGAGCAAGGGTGGGTCAGTGGGATGAACGAGAGTGGCATTGTAGGACAGTAGATCAGAGAAGGTTTTACCCCTCAGGCCTGCTTGTTCTCTGGAGTGGCCGATACTGATTTAGACTGAGTATGGGCCAGAGTGTCAGAGCCTTGGGGAAGGAACATTTTGTCCTGATTGATCAGCAAGGACAAAAGAGCTCAGCTAGTGATTTTTAAGGTAAATAATGCGAATTTGGAGAGTCTGTATCTGGCTTTGTACTAGGTAAACAAGGGGGGTGGTTATCTAGGTCATATGAGGAAAGGTGGTTCTTTGCAACAGTTGTTTCCTGTAACACACACAAAAAAAGTGAGTGAGGGGGTTTCTGAGCCTTCTGCTGTTTTCCAAGTGTGTAGGGCTCAGGTAGGCTCCATACTGTCACTGGAGAGAGAAGGAGCAGTGCTTTTCATGGCATGTCCTTTTGTACTTTAAAAATTTTATGAACCTGGAAACCATCATTCTCAGCAAATTGACAGAAGAGCAGAAGATCAAACACCGCATGTTCTCACTCATAGGTGGGTGTTGAACAATGAGAACACATGGACACAGGGAGGGGAGCACTACACACTGGGGTCAGTTGGGGGGAAATAGGGGAGGGACAGGGGGTGGGGAGTTGGGGAGAGATAGCAAGGGGAGAGATGCCAGATGTAGGTGATGGGGAGGAAGGCAGCAAATCACACTGCCACGTGTGTACCTATACAACAATCCTACATGTTCTTCACATGTACCCCAAAACCTAAAATGCAATAAAACAAATTTTAAAAAAATTATCTACCAAACATAAATTTAAATTTTAAACAAATACTACATTTTAAATGAATAAACAGTTTAAGACTGTAAATTCTGGAAACCTCTTTTCTTGCTACAGTTTAAAATTCTTTCAAAATGGCTTCACATGTAGAAAGAAGACTCAAGCAGTGTTTATTGAAATTTTGGGGAAAGCGCTGCGAGCCAAGAAACATTTCTAGTGCTTTGATAACTCAGCTCTGAGTTTCACTCCTACAGATAGGTATTGGTGGGGCGGTGGGGGCAGGGTGCTATGTGGGTAAAGCCAGCATACCACATTGAAGAAACAACCCCTATCTCTCCCTGGGTTTAATTTCACAGCCAGGCATTGAAGTCTATTCCCACAAATGTGCTGAGTTTTCTAATCTCCACTTCTCATACAAACTAGAAGAACAAACCATGAAATAAGAGACAAAGTCTGCCACAAATACATGCAAATAAAGCATTCCTATTCCTCTGCTCAAAGGGGTTTTGCTGAAGCACTGCAGTTTCTGTCACATGGAGCCCTTGTAAGGGCACGGGAGATTAGCAGAGTTGGGGAATTTTCTCTCACTACTGGGGCCTGCTAGTGTTCCCATTTATATTTTCAGCTTCAATTGGCAGCCTCTTTTTACTATTCCTTCATTGCTTGCCCCTGCTCCATCATATTTTGGCCCTGGCTTTCTGCCCTACAAGTTCTTAGGTAATGTTTACACACCCAAAGATGCAGGCCTTATCAGAACCCATGTTGCACAGAGTGTTAACTTGATCTGCCTCTTCTGAGCACCTGAAACTTGATTTCAATTGCCAAAATTCACCAGTCCAATTATTTTTTAACCACAGTTGAAAGAGTTACATTACCAACAATATTGTATGAAAAAAGAAAAGTTGCTTCCAAATAATTAAATCCACTCTTGTGGACACGAACTATACACAGCTTTATAAACAGTTCACTTAAACAAATAAAGATTAAGACAGGGCTAGAGATGGGCTAGTTGTAACCACTCCCAAGTGGATTTCAGGAGGAAAGGGGTGATTTGTAAACATGAGGGCTATTAAAATGTTCCTTGCAAATGTCTAACTGCAGGAAGCTGAAGTGACTGAGGGCCCCAGCTGCTGCCTCGGAAATTCACCACAGCATTTGTGCCAAGGCTACCCCTTCCATGCCTTGCCCTTGGCGATGACTTAGTGGGGTGGGTACTAAGCCGGCCCATTAATGGGCTGCACAAATTTCCTCTAATGGAAGATTCTGACTTCAAGACTTCCAGGCAGCTCTGCCAAACCTTCCTTTGTCTGCTTAGCAGTTGGATTCTTTCACCAAACTTCTTTTCTTCACTCAGGGTCAGATTTGCATTGAAGTCTGATGGCAATGTAGGTTCCCCAGTTCTGTCCCCAATTTCTCCTTTTGTGGTTCCATACAAACTTTAAGATTGTTTTTTCTCTTGCTGTGAAAAATTCCATTGGTATTTTGATAGGGATTGCACTGAATCTGTAGATTGCTTCAGATAGTATTGTCATTTTAACAAGGTTAACTTTTCTAATCCATGAGCGTGGTATATCTTTCCATTTGTTTGTATCCTCTTCCATTTCCCTCACTGATGTTTCATGGTTTCCCTTGTAGAGATCTTTCCCCTCCTTGAGTAAATTTATTTCTAGGTATTTAAAAAAAATGTTTTGGTCGCTATTGTAAATGAGATTGCCTTCTTGATTTCTTTTTCAGCTAATTCACTGTGTATAGAAAATGCTACCAACATATGTATGTTAATTTTCTATCTTACAACTTCACTGAATTTTTCAGTTCTAAGAGCTTTTTGGTAGGGTTTCTAGGTTTTCCTACATATAACAACATGTCATCTTCAAACAGAGACAGTTTCACTTTCTCCTTTCCAATTTGGATGGCTTTTATTTTTTCCTCTTGCCTAATTGCTCTAGGTAGGCCATCTCTCCTTTTATAAAACCTGGAAATGCTGGCCACCATCACCTATTAACTTAGGCATGCATTTTGTTTCTCCTTAGACTGCGTAACTAGAGGACATTCTGGATTTTGCCTTTGTAAGTTGCAGTAAAGTTATTGAAGAGAGTTAAATTTGCAGGATATTTGAAGTAAAGCAATGTATAAATTTAAAATAATGCAAAAAAGTTCCCCCAGCACAGAAGTCACATACTCAATAATTCAATGTCTCCCACTCAAATATACCTACTGTCTGTTTTGCTACCTAACCACTTTATGCTCACATGTGTGGGCTGCACAAATATAGGTCATATCTCACTTCAGTTCATTGCAAATTATTTTGTTGGAATATTCCTACATCAAACATTTAATTGTATTAGTGGAAAATTGTTCAAATTCAAGACTTATGTTTACTTTTGAAAATGAATATTTCTATGTAGGAAACTGGTATCAATATTGTCTCTAGGAAGGGATATTGAGTGACTAGGGGATAGGGGCAAAAGGGAGGCTGACTTTTCACTTACACAACTTAGAAACTTTTGAATTTTGTACTGAGGATTTTTTTTTCAAGTTTTTAAACAACAAAATGGATTAGCTCATGACAAGCAATCAAACAATGAAAATGTAATTCTTCTTGGATTAGTTAGACGTCTGGATTTACCTAGTTGATTTCATTCTATGCTTGATCTGCTGGAATCAAAGCTGGATGGTGACAATCCTAATCAACTCTGCCCCTAACTCGACTTACCCAACCACGATTTCTCTCCCTTAATGCCTTTCTTTTTATGATAATGTAGAATTGAATTCTCACTCTCTGCACCCACTCATTTGTTTCTGGGAAGATAAATTAACTACTTTTATCCCTAATGATTGTTAGCTTTCAGTTAGACAGCAAAGTCTTTAGAAAGTCCACATATATATATATATATATATATATGCACAAAAGTACCCAAAGAGAAATGAACTACTTGTAATATTACAATGCTCTTCCCATTTAAAAAGTAAAATATTCCTAAATGTCTTTAAAAGCTGATGGCTGCTTAAGGAGAGACAAGACAGAGAGGTACATTTCTAAACCAACATATGGAAAGTATTATAGACCAAAGGGTGAAAAAGTTCTGAATTACATCTAGGATATCACCCTGGTTATAATTATAAACACTTAGGAAATTATCTAAATTATCTATGTATAAATGCAGCAATATGAAGCTCTCAGCTTTTGGACAGAAGTGAGCAAATATATATATATATATATATATATACACACACATATTTTCATTCCAAAGCCAGTAATTTATATTTAGCATATTTCCAAGCTGAAGTTAACATTCTCATCACTTTTATTCATGAAAATGACAATCGATTTCATGGTGAATAAGAAGACTTCCTAGCATTCAATGAAAACTAAAGTGCAAAAAAGGGAAAATGTCACTTAGGAAAGTCTGTATGTTGCTTTTCTCTTTTTTTAATAAACTGACAACCAAAGTGGCATGAAAAATTAGTGTCTCCAGTTGCCAAAGTTTGACTTCATCTCTAGTACTCCTAAGGGTACGTCCACAGGTGTGGCAAACATAAGGGCCACTGAGCCACAGCATCTAACTTTCCACACTATGGCAGAGCAAGCCCTGTGGGGAGAGAATGGAGATAGTCTAGAGTAATAATCCTAGACTTTGGAACTGGCACATAGGAGGTAGTGCCTGTGAAGTTGCCAGTTCATGGTAAGGTGATGGAACTGCTGCTGTCAAAACACAGTGCTTAGCAGAAAGTATAAATCAATAGCTCTCTGGGAGTTACAAACTGAATTTACAGCTGGCTCTGGTAAAATGAGTCACCTTTGCCAAACTACAGTTCCTCATCTTTATTATCAGTGTTGCTTTTGCATTTATGAGTGCATCTACAGTTCTGTTTATCTCACAATTCTCTATTCTCCTTCACAATTCCCAGTCCCTCACACAATTCCTTGTTTTTCTCACAACGCCTTGCCTCTCCAACAATTTCCCATCTCTCCCACAATTGTCTTTTCCCTCACAGTTCTACAATCATCCTTCCTTGTCCATGGTTTTTCTTTCTGAGAGTTTAATTAAATGCAGTCAACCACAGTCCAAAAATATTAAATGGAAAAATTCCAGAAATAAGCAATTAATACATAGGTTTTAAGTTCTGTGCTGTTCTGAGTAGCATGATAAAATCTCATGCCTTAGGAGCCATCTCTGAGATCAGAGATCAGAGATTAGATTGACTGTAGTGATATCACGGTGCTCATATGCAAATAACCCTTATTTTCCTTAATAATGGCCCAAAGCACAAGAGTAGTGATGGTAGCAATTTGAGTATGTCAAAGAGAAGCTGCAAAATGCTTCTTTGAAGTGAAAAAGTGAAAATTCTCCAACTAATAAGAAAAGGAAAAAACACTTGTATGTTGAGGTTGCTAAGATCTGTGGTAAAAATGAATCTTCTATCTGTGAAATTGTGAAGAAGGAAAAGGAGATTCAGGCTAGCATGCAGAACCAGCAACGTAGTCATTACTGAAATTTGCTGAAGTGTTTCAAATTGCACATACATTAAAGGACAAAATTATGGAATACTATCCTTGGATTGAATGCAGCATTAAAAGCACTTGTATGACCATGAAGAACTACAATCTCTGCAGCAACGTCCTGACAAGCTAAAGAGAAAGAGACAACAACCTCCAATTATAAGGTTCTCCAAAAGGATTTGGAAAACAAACAAAACAAAAAACCACCATTAACCATCAATGATCCCCAACCATCAACTGCTCCTGGCATCCAACCATCAACATCATCATGGCTAGATGATCCAGGATCACCTGAAGCAGACTGTCCTCCTTCTGATGTGTTTCTTGAAGGTCAATGGTAGCCTAATACTACATCACAATGCTTACATCATTCACCTCACTTCATCTCATCACAGTGTCATCTCACATTATCATAAGAAGAAAGGTGAGTATAGTACTATAAGATATTTTGAGAGAGAGACCACATTCATTTAACTTTTATTATAATTTATAAATTAAACAGAGGATATATATAGGATTCACTACTCTTCACAGTTTTAGGCATCCACTGGGAATCTTGTACTGGGGAATACTGTACTTTCTTTTCCCCAATTCTCTGTTTCTCCCACAATCCCTTACTTTTCTCACAATTCACCATTCTTTCCTACAGTTCCTTGCCTTTCCTATAGTTTCTACTATATCCCACAGTTCTCTGTTTCTCTCATAATTCTCTATTTCTCCCATAATCCCATGTAGCTCTCACAATTCCCAATTCTCTCTGACAATTCCTTGCCTTTCCTATAATTCACCATTTACTCCACAATTCCATGTGACTTCCACAATTATCTGTTCTATCCCACAATTCTCTGTATTCTCTATTCTTCCTCACAATTCTGCCTTTCCCAATTCTAGGAGTGAACACAATACTTTGATCTGGTCTTCTTAGAACAATTATAGTGTCTTGGACTTCCAGGTGACGTGGTCTGTCCTGTGTTTCTCCATAAGTAAATGCAGAAAAAGTTTCTCAACTTATAACTCTAAACTCAAAATAGTATCTCTACAACATATAAAGTATGGGCAACTGTCAAAACCAATACTTTATTTAAAACAGCAGTCCTGTCTCAGTCAGTGCCAAACTTCCTAAAAATCCTTTTAAACTCCCTAAAGTCTAGAAATATAACCTTGCCACTGTTTCTCTCCAAACATATTTTTTTCTGGCAATTTAAACCCCAATGACTCCTATGAACTGCTTCCAGCTGCCTCACTGATTGATTTTGAAAGTCAAAATTTATAATACCAAAGGCTGACATCTGCAAAACCTGTAACTGTATTTTTTATGTCATACATAACTCATTGTAACATTGAGTCATTTTAATATAACTTTCCTTTTTCTTTTACACTAAGGACTGAGTGTTTACTAAAATTACAGTCATTTATGCTGAATGTACAGTGGGAAAGTCATTTTGACAAGAAATAAAACATTGCCTGTGATTCTGATGAGGCCCTAACACTCAAAATGTTTAAATCCCAGTTAAATGTTTGAAACTTTCACATTGGATCAACTACTGTGCTCTATCTGTGAGGGCTTTCCACAGATAAATGTTCAATGGCTTTGATATTTCTCATATCTTCTTCTTTCTCTAAAAACTCAGACCAAGTGGCTTGCTTATTCAGTCATTTCAATTTCTTTTTTCTTTCTTTTTTTTTTTAGAAAGAGAGAAAGAAAGAAAGAAAAAAGAATAAGAAAAAATGAAGGAGAGGAAGAAAGAGGAAGAGGAAGAGGGAGAGAGAACAGGGGTGTTGCTTTATTGCCTGGGCTAGAATGCAGTCTAAAAATGGGTATGCCTATAATTGTGCTTCATAATAGAGACATGAAAAAAAATGAGGGAAGAAAATAACAAACAAGCAGCCAACCAATATTTCATTTAAACCTGTAAATAGGTGTGATGTGGTACTGATAAGAGTGTATATTTTGTGTATTTAAAGTGGAGAGTTCTATAAATGTTAATTAAGTTTACTTGTTCTGGATCTGAGTTCAAATCCTGGATATCGTTGTTAATTTTCTGTCTCATTGATCTGTCTAATACTGATGTTGAAGTCTCCCACTATTATTGTGTGGGAGTCTAGGTCTCTTTATAAGTCTTATATATCTGGGTATTCCTGTATTGGGTGCGTATATATTTAGGATCTTTAGCTCTTCTTGTTGCATTGATCCTTTTATCATTATGTAATATCCTTCTTTGCTTCTTATTATATTTGTTGCTTTGAAGTCTAGTTTATCAGAGGCAAAAATTGCAACTCCTGCTTTTTATTTATTTATTTATTTTTGCTCTCTGTTTGGTTGGTAAATCTTTCTCCATCCCTTTGTTTTGAGTCTTTGTGTATCCTTGCATGTGAGATGGGTCTGGATGCAGCATACCGATGGGTTTTGGCTTTTTTTGCCGGTCTGTGTCTTTGGATTGGGGGATTTAGTCAATTTAAATTTTAGAATTAATAATAATATGTGTGAGTTTAATACTGCCATTTAATGTTAGCTTGCTGTTTTGCCCATTAGTTGATGTAAATTCTCGATTATGTTGATGCTCTTTACTTTTTGGTATTTTTTAGAAAGGCTGATACTGGTTGTTCCTTTCTATTTGTAGTGGTTCTTTCAGAAGCTCTTGTAAAGCAGGCCTGGTGGTGATGAAATCTCTGAGTGCTTGCTTGTTCACAAAAGATTTTATTTTTCCTTCGCTTATGAAGCTTAGTTTGGCTGGATGTAAAATTCTGGGTTGGAAGTTCTTTTCTTTAAGGATATTGAATATTGGCCCCCACTCTCTTCTGGCTTGTAGGGTTTCTGCTGAGAGATCTGCTGTGAGTCTGATAGGCGTCACTTTATGGGTAACCTGACCTTTCTCTCTGGCTGCCCTCAGTATTTTCTCCTTCATTTCAACCCTGGTGAATGTGGCAATTGTGTGCCTTGAGGTTTGTCTTCTTGAGGAATATCTTTGTGGTGTTCTCTGTATTACCTGGAGTTGAATATTGTCCTGCCTTGCTAGGTTGGGAAAGTTTTCCTGAATAATGTCCTGAAGCATATTTTCCAGCTTGGATTGATTCTCTTCGTCACATTCATGTACACCTATCAAACATAGATTAAGTCTTTTCACATAGTCCCATATTTCTTGGAGACTTTGCTCATTCCTTTTTATCCTTTTTTCTCTAATCTTGTCTTCTCGTTTTATTTCATTAAGTTGGTCTTCGACTTCTGATATCTTTTCTTCTGCTTGATCAATTCGGCTGTTAAAACTTGTGCATAGTGCGCGAAGTTCTCGTGTTGTGTTTTTCAGCTCCATTAATTCACTTATATTCCTCTCTAAGTTGTGTATTCTTGTTAACATTTCGTCAAACCTTTTTTCAAAGTTCTTAGTTTCTTTTCATTGGGTTAGAACAAGTTCTTTTAATTCCCAGAAGTTTCTTATCATCCACTTTTTGAAGCCTGCTTCTGCTAATGGAACACAGTCTTTCTCCATCAGGCCTTGTTCCGTTGCTGATGAGGAACTGTGATCCCCCATAGAGGGAGAGGCGTTCTGATTTCGGGTATTTTCAGCCTTTTTAGGCTGGTTTCTTCCCTTCGTTATAGATTTATCCATCTGTGGTCTTTATAATTACTGTCTTTATAATTGGATTTCTTAGTGGACGTTCAACTTGTTGATTCCCAGCGCTAAAATCTGAGCAACCCACTGCGCCAGCCAAAACAGCGGCTTTAAGATTGATGGTGCTTTTCTGACTCTGCACCGAGAACCGCAGCACCAAGGCAGCGGCAAAACCGCCTCGCCGGCCACAAGAGTCGCGCTGGCGACCCGTGGGGCTCCTCCGCTAGGAATCTCCTGGTGGGTGAGCAACAAAAATTCGTCTGAAAGTGTGGCATCCTCTTGTTCCCTGCGCTTTCACTGGGAGCTACGATCCCGAGCTGCTAGTGATCAGCCATCCTGGATCTCTCGTAGTCATTTCAATTTCTAGAATATTTTTATGTTCTGGTTCAAGTTAGGAAAAAATGTATACATTCAGAATGGCCTCATTAAACTTTTGGAAATATATTACTTAAGTTTTCAGCTTAATTTTTTAAATTTAAAATTCCACAAAACACTGGCTAATTTGGTCCCATAATTTAACCTCAAAGGGGAGTTTAGTTCTCTACCAGCTCTTCCTTCAAGAAGGAGAAACTCATTATCACTGAGGACAAAATAGTTTTCAGATTGCACATCAAGGCTGGTCTGCTGGGATATGGGACTGTGTAATAGGAGAAATAAAAAAATGCATAAATATGAGTGGGTGGGGCAACTGCTCTTCTGTCTATAGCAGGACTCAGCAAAATATGGTCCTTGAACTAGATTCTGTCCAGAAGCTGTTTTTATACATCTATGAGCTAAGAATGGTTTTTAAAAAATGGTTGAAAAACAATTAAAGGAGGAATAATATATCTTTTTTTTCTTTTTCTTTCCCTTTTTTTTTTTTTCTTGAGACAGAGTCTCACTCTGTTGCCCAGGCAGGCTGGAGTACACTGGCATGATTTTGGCTCACTGCAACCTCTGCCTCCCAGGTTCAAGCGATTCTCCTGCCTCAGCCTCCCAAGTAGCTAGGATTACAGGCACACATCACCATGCTCAGATAATTTTTGTGTATATATATATATATATTTATATTTATATTTATATTTTAGTAGAGACAGAGTTTCACCATTTGGACAGGCTCTTCTCTAACTCCTGAGCTCAAGTGATCCACCCACCTTGGCCTCCCAAAGTGCTGGGATTTAGGTGTGAGCCACCACACCTGGCCAAGGAATGATATCTCTTAACACATAAAAATTACATGAAATTGAAATTTCAAGGTACATAAATAAAGTTTTATTGAAACACATCTGTGCTCATTCAAGTATTATCTGTGACTGTTTTTGTACTATAACAGCAGAGTTGAGTAATTGTGACAGACCACATGACATGTGAAGCCTAAAATACATACTGCCTGGTCCTTTACAGAACAAGTTTGACAACTCCTACTCCATCTCAATCACTCTTTTTTCTTAACATTTGTGGCCAGAGCCCTGAGATGTCTCCCTCTCAGAAGATACAAAACGTATGTTTCCCTGGGAGGTTAAATTGTGTATGTCTGCATTAGTATAGGTCTTAAGCAGAAAGAGTTCCTGAGGATTACATATAGCCTAGGCCAGAGTAGGAGCTAACCCTAGCCAGTGGTAAAGAGATAAAGTGGATATATGTCTCATATGCTTTCAGTGCCCCATTTCTCTCCAGGGAATTGCCAGGGTAAGGGGTAGGGGTAGGGGCAGGCAGTCATGGAAGATACAGGTTTGGACATTTGGAGATCTCGTCTGTTTAGGCACAACAAGCAGCCTAGCTGAGCCCATAAGTGATAAACAGAAGCTCTCTGGATTAATGTACATCTTCAGAGGGCTGGGGCTGCCCAGAATTCTCCTTCAGCATTGTGGCATTGGGCAATATGTATTCTGGAATATGTGGCAGGCATGGTGAGACTACAAGATGCTGTGGTTAGCCTGTTGGGAGATATGTACATATATGTTTCTATAGCTCAGATATCTCTAGATTCTCCAGCTTTCAGGGACAACCCTTTCCTTTCCAAGTGACCAAAGAGCAAGCCCCTGATCCCCTTCAGTGGCAAGGAGTCTTACCAGATCCCCTTCCCAGTGAATTAGAGTTATGGAAGTTGTGAAGGAGATTTGCATGTTCCCCCATTCTGTCCTGGTTGTTGCTTGTCTCTTTCATTTGACAAGCACAGCTTCAGGCTTCTCTGATCAGCTGTCACTTCTTGCCTTCTGACTTTCCCATCCTCCATTGAGCTGCTGCCCTTCTCACACCTCTGTCCCCACCATAGACAAGATTTTGGCCCCGTCCCATTCAGTAGCAAATGCTGACAGTGCTTCAGCCACATACCCTCGGCACCCATTGCATTTCAGAGCACAGTGTTTCCCAGTGTGCATTTACTCTCAATAGCCAGCAATGCACCAATGCCCATTTGTAAGTGGAACAGCCTCTAGCTACCTGACCCCACTTCACCTACAAGTCGGAATTTATGTATTTCCCAAGAACAGCTCTCAACTCAAGACTGGTGAGTAAGGAGGTATAAATACCCTAGCTCCCTTGCACCCTGACTGGGACAACTCTGAGTCACGACCTTTGCTACCTCCAGAGCTCTCCTGTTGGACTGGGCCACAAAACTCTCTGTAGTACTTTGCCCAACATTGTATCTTTGCCTGTACACCTTCCTTTCCTGGTCCTTCCAACTTCCCTTCTGACTTTCCCTGGTAACACCTCCCAGTAAATATCTTTTCTTAGGGGCTACTTTTTGGGACACAACCTTAGTTATACTCTCCTAAAGTACAACTGCCTTTGGAATCAGACAAGACAAGACAAGACAAGATAAGACAAGGGGTAGTTGGGAAAATGTTGCTCAAGAATACAAAATTTCAGTTAGGAGAAATAAGTTTAAGAAATCTATTGTACAACATGGCAACTATAGTTAATAACAATGTGTTATATACTTGAAAATTGCTAAGAGTAAATTTGAAATGTTCTCACCATAAAAATAAGCATGTGAGGTGATGGATATCTTAATTAGCTTGATTTAGTCATTCCACAATGTATACATATTTCCAAACATCATGTTGTGTCCCATAAATATATATCATTTTAATTTGTCAGTTAAATAAATAAATGAATAATTTTAAAAAATTGTAAAGATAAGCAAAGGAGTAGAAGAGCTGTTTGCATATTAAGTAGAAATGGTCCTCACTTAAACATTTGTTCTCTCCCATTTTTCTTGAAAACTTCTACCAAGAAGTTTTCGGTAGATTTTATCTCTCATTGTACTACTTTGGGGAACAAACTGGATAAAAAGAAATATTTCTCCTCTATAAGAAAAAGAGCAGTTCAGACTCACTGATAAATGACAACTGTCCTCAGCCTGAGTATTGGGGTGATGACAGAGCTCATGCTGAGGGTAGAGATAGGGCAAATATGTGTCCAGTGTAGGGACACAGGCTCTATTATTCAGCCCCCGTCAGATGATGCCTTGGCAGAGTTCAGGTTTCACATTGCCATATTTTCTGATTTTGAAAGAGAAGCCAGAGGCCCAGATTTGGAGGGAAATTTTACCACTTTTCTAACATCGTTTTAAACATGTGTTTTGAGCACTGTGATCGCCAAATAAGCCACAGTTGTAAAATACACTGGGCAGTTCACCATGATATTGAACAAAGCTCTGCTCAATATTTAATAAAGTTTGACTGAAAGCTTGGAAATCACTGAAGGAAATGATAAAACAGAAAGTAGAAATTTTAAATTGATGACTAGATGGAGCTGCTTTTGGAGTCTATGGTATCTTCCTCAGGCTGGTCGTCTTCTTTTGCCTCAGTCAGCCACAATGGTAGAGGACTTAGCTTGCCTCTGCAATGGCCTATGGCCATCCTTCGTCCAATGGCTAGACTCTCCAACCTCTCAAGAACCCTTGGGAGGAATCCTCATTCCCAATCAGCTGTAGGCTTCCATGTCTACATAGCTGTTTTCTTCAGGGAGGCCACTTGGCTCCTGTGAAGACAGCCATGTAGACACTGCACAGAACAGATTGGCTCCCTCAAGGCCCAAAGTTCTTCCTTTTAAAAAGGAATGCAAATGACCTATGTAAGTGGCTTTACCCAGAGTAATAGACTTGGGATACATTTTCTTTCCTCTTAAATACACAGTCATTATTGTTACTATTTTAAAGGCCTTATCTGCTACAAGGTAATACAGAAGTATCTACTAGTGAAAGTATATAAATGCCTTAGATTTGCTTTAAATTTCCAGCAAAATAAAAGGAGAGTTTTAATGGCAAAATGACAGTCATAGTTGAAGCTGGCTAATGGGTTCATGAGGCTTCATTATACTGCTCTACATTTGCAAATGTTTGAAACTTTCCAAAATAAAAATTAAAAATATGATACTGGTCCTGCTTTGAGCTATCAAATTTTCAGAAACAGAGCAGTCCTCTCTCAAAGTTATCTATCAAATATTTCTTATGTAATACTTTCTATTCACTATGCCACAGTCCAAGTGCAGGCAGATTGGGGACCTGGTGTCAGCTACTTCAGGGCTTATACAAGAGAGAGCTTTTCAAGATTCCCTAAGAAATAGCCCAGGTTCTTCAAACCCAGAGCATCTCTGACACAATTGAATTATACCATGCAGATCAGTCCAAAGAGATATTTTTACAAAAGATTTGGATCTTCAAGGGACCTCCAGACACTAGCTGAGAATCCTGGAAATTCCTTGGCACTGCAGCAGGGAATCCAGCTCTGCCTGCCATATTTAGAGCACTAGCATTGCGATCCCCAGAGGAGGGGTTGTCTTCTTTAAACACCATTGCACCTGTTCATGGATGGTGTCTGTCCTTTGGAGATGAAAGGAAGAAGGTACAGAGGGAAATGCGGAGGTAAGCCATGGAACTGTAATCTATTTGGATAAAATAGGTAACCCTATAAAGAGGAAATTAACAACACATGTAACACTCAGTGACAAATTGGTGGTAGGAATGTCTTCTCTTCTGACCATAAACATACTTCTCTCTATGATAACCTGAAAACTAACATAATTTGTATTCATCAGGCTTACCGGGTTTGATCCTGATTTCCTTGCTTACCAGCAAAGTGACTTGAGCAAGTTTCTGGATCTCTCTAGACTTCCACTTCCTGATGGGGAAATGGGGATGAAAATAGTTCTTATGTCATAGGCTGATATGATGATTAAATGCAAAAGTGTGTGCCAAGGGCTTGGGTGAGGAAAGTCACTTGAACTCCCATGGGGCAGGATGTACAAGTTTATAGATAAAAGTGATTTTGCATTGCTACCAGCCACCTATAACTTGAAGAGTTGTAAAACAGTTCAAAGACAGTGAAAGGCTAGAATCAGAAAACCAGGAAGGGTATAATCTAAACAATGCATTTAAAGTTAGGGGTGGGGAGCTGGGGAGAGATAGCAAGGGGAGAGATGCCAGATGTAGGTGATGGGGAGGAAGGCAGCAAATCACACTGCCACGTGTGTGTACCTATGCAACAATATTGCATGTTCTTCACATGTACCCCAAAACCCAAAAGGCAATAAAATAAATAAATGGGGGGAAAAAAAGAAAGTGTTAGCAAAATTCTTACAGTAAATACTGACTTTAGTTGGGTGTGGTGGCTCATGCCTGTAACCCCAACACTTTGGAAGGCCAAGCCAGGAGGATTGCTTGACTCCAGTTTGAGACCAGCCTGGGCAGCATAGCGAAACCTCATCTCTGCAAAAAATACAAAAATTAGCCAGGTGTGGTGGCATGTACCTGTGGTCCCAGCTACTTGGGAGGCTGAGGTGAGAGGATCACTTGAGCCTAGGAGTTCAAGGCTACAGTGAACCATGATTGCCCCACTGCACTCTAGTGTGTGTAACAGAGTGAGACCTTGTCTTATAATTCATCATATCTCATGCCCATAATCTTACTAATAAGAATGGAAACCAGAGTTCTCAGTTTTAGAATAAATTTGAGTTGGACAGAAAGGGAAAAGTACCAGAAGGGAATAATACCATAGATGGCAGGCTTTGACCCACCTCCTTTAAAAGTGGTGGCTGTGATCTATTTTTACCTACACTCAAATCAGAATACAAACTTTCTAAATGTCTTATATCCTAAAAGTATTCTCACTAACTCTCTGAGATAAGTGAAGAAATACAACATCAAATGACTTTACCAACAATTAGTAGCAGTTTTAGATAAATCACTTGGTTTATGAGTCCTAGAAGTCTAGCTATATTTGACCTCATAAATCCATGCTTGTGACTCTCATTACAGGAAAATACATCGTGCAAAATTCAGGGTGGTGAGGTGAGACCTGGGCTACACTTCAATAGTATTGTTGACATCTAGGTGACACCAATGGCAGGTTTGAGTCAGGTCTTTGGTTCAATTCATTAAAAATTACAGGGAACAGGAGATTCTTAACTTAGCTCTTCCAAACTGAAAGTAAAATTTAACAATAGAGAACAACTATCATAAAGACATTTTTTTCTCTTTTAAGGAGTAGGATATCCTATGCTGCTTTATTGCCAAAGTTCACACTTATATTATTTTTTCACATTTCCTGATGTTGAATGATCCCTTGAGCATTCAGGACTTAGTAATATGAGGGGAGTTTAAAAAGTTCCTGGAAATATTGAATTAAAAGATAAAAATGAAAATAAACACTTTATTTCTCAACATGAGCTCCATCAAGTTCAAGACACTTTTGTAATCTATGATACCAGTAATTTAATTCATCCCTAAAGAATTGAGGGTCTTGATTGGCCAGACACAGTGGTTCATGCCTGTAATCCCAGCACTTTGGGAGGCCAAGGCGGGCAGATCACAAGGTCAAGAGATCGAGACCATCCTGGCCAACATGGTGAAACCCTGTCTCTATTAGAAATACAAAAATTAGCTGGGTGTGGTGGCATTTACCTGTTATCCCAGCTACTCAGGAGGCTGAGGCAGGAGAATCTCTTGAACCAGGGAGGCATTGCAGTGAGCCGAGATCATGCCACTGCACTCCAGTCTGGGTGACAGAGTGAGACTCCATCTCAGAAAAAAAAAAAAAAAAAAAAAAAAGGCCAGGTGCTGTGACTCACACCTGTAATCCCAGCGCTTTGGCAGGCTGAGGTCGGTGGATCACCTGAGGTTGGGAGTTCAAGACCAGCCTGACCAAAATGGAGAAATCCCATCTCTACTAAAAATATGAAATTAGCTGGGAGTAGTGGCACATGCCTGTAATCCCAGCTACTCAGGAGGCTGAGGCAGGAGAATTGCTTGAAGCTGGGAGGTGGAGGTTGCAGTGAACCAAGACTGTGCCGCTACACTCCAGCCTGGGCAACAAGAGTGAAACTCTGTCTCAAAAAAAAAAAAAAAAAAAAAAGAATTGAGGGTCTCGGGAATTTAACCATATCAGTGCAGTTGTTTTACATGATTGACTGAAGAAAAATGGGTGCCCTCTAAAGATTGTTTAAAATTAGGAAACAAAAAGAAGTCAGAAGGAGCCAAGTCAGGACTGTCAGGTAAACAGCTAATGATATCCCATCAAAACTGTCACAAAATTGCCCTTGTTTGATGAAAAGAATGAGCAGGAGCATCATTGTGCTGGAGAAGGACTGTCTGGTAAAGCCTTCCAAGGCATTTTTCTGCTAAAGCTTTGGCTAACTTCCTCAAAACACTCCCAAAATAAGCATGTGCTATTGTTTTTTGGCCATCCAAAAAGTCAAGTAAAATGCCTTGAGCATTCCCCAAAAAACTGTTGCCATAATCTTTGTTCTTGACCCATCTACTTTAGCTTTGACTGGACCATTTCCACCTCTTGGTAGCCATTGCTCTGATTGTGTTTTGTCTTTGGGATGGTAGTGGGAAAGCCATGTTTCATTTTCTGTTAGAATTCTTTGAAGAAAAGCTTCAGGATCTTGATCCCATTTGTTTAAAATTTCCATTGAAAGCTCTGTTCTTGTCTGCAGGTGATTTGCATGCAATGATTTTGGCACTCACTGAGTGAAAGTTTGCTCAACTTTCATTTTTTAGTCAGAATCGTGTAAACAACCAATTGAAATGTGTATGATGTTAGCTATTGTTTCTGCTGTTAATCATTGGGCCTCTTGAATTAGGGCATGAACAAGATGAATTTTTTTCCTCACAAATTGATGTGAATGGTCTGCTGCTGCAGGCTTCGTCTTCAACATCACCTCATTCCTTCTTAAAACAAGTTGTCCATTTGTAAACTGCTGATTTCTTTGGGGCATTGTCCCCATAAGCTTTTCATAAAACATTGATGATTTCACCATTCTTCCACTCAAGCCTCACCACGTTTTGTTGTTGTTGTTGTTGACATGGTTTCACTTTGTCACCCAGGCTGGAGTGTAGTGGAGCAATTTCAGTTCACTGCAGCCTTGATCACACAGGCTCAGATGATCCTCCCACCTCAGCCTCCCAAGTAGCTGGGACTACAGGTACATGCCACCACACCCAGCTAATTTTTTTGTATTTTTTATAGAGATGGGATTTTTGCCATATTGCCCAGGCTGAGTACCATAAATTTGATGTTTGTTCTTACTTCAATTTTAGCAGAATTCATATTGCTTTAAGAGGGGTTCTTTTCAAACTGATGTTTTATCCTTCTTAGTACCTCAAACTTGATCCTGTTCAGACATGTTATAACAAGTTAAAAAGTTTATTTTTGTACAAAAAAGGGAAATCCATGAATACTTTTTTCATAACATACATTTTCCATGAACTAATATGAGACCCCTAATATTAGGCTTTCGGCAGCTGTTTTTCATGAGCTCCAGTGTTATATTTGCAAAACACACATGTTGTAATTAATACCCCTATCCATTTATCCAAAAGAATCCAAATCAATGTTTTGCTATTTAAAAAATCTTTGTAAAAATGTTGCTTTGAAAAATGCTTTAGAAGGCAGATGTGATTTAAATAAATAATGTGTAAAACCAAACATGGACCAGGAACTTTACTAAAACCTTCCATTTTTTTTCCTGTTATTATATGGCCAAATTAAGAAAAAGGTCTATATATATAACAAAATGTTCAGCTTATTTAAAAAAATCTCTCTACAACTAAAGGTATCAATTATATTACTTATATATTTGTGTACCTGTTTATTGTCTGTCTTTCCTGATTATGAGGGAGCTCTCTTAAAGGAGGAGTTTTTTCTTGTCCCCTTCTGTGTCCCACAGTGACCAGCACATGGTAGGCACTGGGTAAACCTTTGTTGAATGAAAGAACAAGAAACATCAACCTTTAGCTATAAACTTCAAGCACAGATATTTCCATCAGAGCTGTGTTGTATTACTAATGCCTGAATATATGCACTCATCTAAAATGTTTTGCGATGTTAATGGAACTTGGTAGCAAATATGGAATATTTTATTTTCATAATCTGAAGACAATTTAACATCAACAAAATACTACTAAGTTTTTTTATGTTTGGCAAAGATAACTATATCTAGGAAATATGTAATTATTAACATATTGTGTTCTTACAATAAGCTCCCAGTTACATGAATTCTTGTCCCTGGCATTCAAGCAGTACAATGCATTTGACAAAAGAAGGAAATACTAGAGTTTACATACATCAGAAATCTGTTTTTAGGGAACTTATGGTGTATTTTGTTGAACCAAGAGAAAAATTTAAAAGATGTAGGGTTTTTTTTCTGAGACAGAGTCTCGCTCTGTGGCCCAGGCTGGAGTACAGTGGCACTATCACAGCTCACTGCAACCTCTGCCTCCTGGGTTCAAGCAATTCTCCTGACTCAGCCTCTCAAATTACAAATGTTCTTGATGGTATCTAGAATGGTGAATCCTTTCCAGAAAGTTTTTTTTTTTTTTTTTTTTTTACTAGAGATGAGGTCTCATTATGTTGCCCAGGCTGGTCTAGAAATCCTGGCTTTTAGTAATGCTCACCTCAGTCTCCCAAAGTACTTGGGTTACAGGTGTGAGCCACTGTGCTCAGCCCTTTCCAGAAGTTTTCAATTTACTTTGCCCAGATCTACCAAAGGAATCACTATCTATGTTGGCTATAGCCTTACAAAATGTATTTCCTAAATAATAAGACTTGAAAGTTGAAATTACTCCTTGGTCCATGAGATACAGAATGGATGTTGTGTTAGGAGTCATGAAAACAATATTAATCTTGCATATCTCCATCAGAGCTCCTGGGTGTAGAGGAGCAGTAATATTTTGAAAGCAATCTTTCTTTCTAAGCAATATGTCTCAAAATTGAGCTTAAAATATTCAGTAAACCATGCTGTGAACAGATGTGCTGTAAACAAGGCTTTGCTGTTCCATTTATAGAGCACAGATAGAGTAGATTTTGTATAATTCTTAGGGCTCTAGGATTTTCAGAATGGTAAATGAACATTGTCTTTGACTTAAAGTCATCAACTGCATTAACCTCAAACAAGAGAGTCAGCCTGTCCTTTGAAGTTTTTAGGCCAGGCATTGACTTCTCTCTAGCTACGAAAGTCCTAGATGGCATCTTCTTCCCGTAGAAGCCTGTTCCATATTCATTGAAAATCTGTTGTTTAGTGTGGCCACCTTCATCAATGATCTTAGCTAGATATTCTGGGTAACTTGCTACAGCTTCTCCATCAGCACTTGTTGCTTCACCGTGCACTTTTATGTTATGGAGACAGTTTCTTTCCTTAAACTTCATGAATCAAGCTCTGCTGGCTTCCAACTTTTCTTCTGCAGCTTCCTCACCACTCTCAGTCTTCACAGAATTGAAGAGAGTTAGGGCCTTGCTCTGGGGTAAGCTTTGGCTTAAGGGTATGTTGTGGATGGAGATCTTTGTCTCTTCCTTTCATTCGAACACTTAGAGGCTATTGTAGAGTTATTAATTAACCTAATTTCAATGTGGTTGTGTTTTAGGAAATAGGAAGTCCTGAGGAGAGGGCAAAACGTGAGGGAACAGCAGGTTGGTGGAGCAGTCAGAACACACACATTTATTGAAATTTACCATCTTTTGTGAGTGCAGTTCATGGCACCCCAAAACAATTACAATAACATCAAAGATCACTGACACAGATCTCCATAACAGATATAACAATAATAAAAACGTTGGAAATGTTGTGAGAATTACCAAAATGTGAGAGGCACACAAACTGACCCCATACTGTTGGAAAAGTGGCACTGTAGACTTGGTCAATGTAGAATTGCCACAAACCTTCGATTTGTGAAAAACGCAGTATAGGCAAAGCACAATGAAGTGCACTGCAATCCAAGGAGGTATGCCTAGATATAGATGTAGAAAGTGGGGCCCAAACAGGTGAACTGGCTTGTCCAGGTTGAGGAAGTTAGTTGGTAGATTCCTGAACTAAATTCTCGACCTCCTAATTTCAAGTCCTAGGCTCCTTTACCCAACAATGATGCCTCACTCAAGAGTAGCAGAACTCCTGTGTCAGGACAATGGTTTTCAACAAGTTATTATCTGAGAGAATACCATTTTTAAGATTTTCTATTTTCTAAAACTCTTGCCATCTAAAAATTATTCCATAAAATGATTTGTGAAAGTAGGGTATAAAACAAGGACAGTTACATGCATAGAGCAGGAAGAATTGATTTTTTTCTTGTTTCTGCAGCACCCTGAAGTACTTCTGTTAACACTTATGTCATTAATTCTAATAACATGTTACTCAGGGGAAGGGATTATGTCCTATTCATCTTTATATTCCAACCAAACACAGTGTCCAGAACATGATTGGTGAAGGGACAATAAACATTTGTTAAAGGAATGAAGGAGCCTATTAATCATAGATGAGAACTTTTTGAAAATAGGAAGATGTATGTTTTCTATAAAAGGAAGAAAATCTTTGTCTTAGAAAATTTTACTATTTTTATTTCTTAAAAAAAGGATCACAAATGTAGTTCCAATTCAAGTCCACCAAACATTTCACAACCAAACATTTCCAAATCAAGTTGGAGTGACTTTGAATAAGAGTCTTTACTTTTCAGGCTTATCTAAACTGAGTTGCCTGGGTTTAGCTCCCACAAATCATTACATAGGATTTATGTAGGAAAAAAATAAATAGACAAGCCTTGCAAGAGTATGTCAAGTTATTTTTACATTCAATTGTGAACAAGAAAATAGCAAAAGATATTTATACACAGACCAGGAAGAAAGTATACAGGATAGACTCAAGTAGTAATCCTCCCCACAAGGAAGACAAAAAGAAAAGCCCCTGCTGTTTGAATGCCTTCAACTGGAAATTTATGAATTTGCTTTAAAGTCAAGGAAGCTAACATCTAGGCAATGGGATTTCAATAACAGTCAAGGGGATTTTTCTATTTAATAGTGACATCTAAAAAGCCATGGACTCCCCCTTAAAAATCAGAGGAAAGCCATGTTGTCACTCACTATGACATACTCCCCTACATATAAAGTAGTATTTTTATATTTCTTGCAGTGAAATTTGCCCACATTTTAACCCACATTTGCCACGTTAAAAATCCCACTATGAACAATGAAATATGGTGGCAAAATTAATCTCCAGTGAGGTCTGACTTCAAAGCCCATCTTTTTTTCACTACATTTCTTGGTAATCTTAGGAAAGATATTTAACTGCTGTAAACCTCACATTTCCCATCTATAAAATGGGACAATAATGCCCACCTTAAACAGGTGTTGTCAAGATTAAATGATTACTCTTTATAAAATATCTAACATATAATAATCACTCGATAAATATCAATTTCTTCCTCTCCCTCAAATACTAAGTGGTGAGTTCTAAGATCTAGCAAAACTTGAGAGAAAAATGCATCAAGGTGTCATCTTTTCCCCTTTAATCTTCTCTTAGTGCTTTTTTCCCTGTTCTCCAAGAAGTGAGAATTATGTTGTTGAGAAAGACCAGACATTCTAAGAACCACGTGTGTCGTCCAGCCTACTTCACCAGGGAGAAAAAAGAAACAGGAACTGTCTGGTGGACACATTTCCACCAAGGGCCTCCACTACTTGGCACAGGGCCCAGCACTTTGTAGGGCCCCAATAAATGTGTGACCATGAAAGGAGGAAAGGAACAGAGAGAAAGAAAAGGAGGGATGGGTGGAAAAGAAAGGGAAAGAAGATTGAAAGTGATTGGGACTTTTCTTCTATCATAGAGCTCTAAGAACTGGATTCTTGACAGGCACAAGATGAAGAAAACCAATGTATATCTCAAGAAACACCTTCCCATACAGAATTTACCAGTGTCTGCATTGAGAATCATATAATTCTTGATTGACTCCTTTCATTGAATAAGAAGAAATGGAAAGAAACAGACCACGAAAATACATCAATTTCTAGAACAAGGTACTGGGCTACAATTAACACAGAAGATTAAGAATTAAGAGGTGCCATTTTTGTCTTCAGTAGGAATGATGATTAAGGAAACATCATGAAGTTTGAGGGAGAGGGCTCTGTGGTAGAAACACAGGGACATTAATTCATCCTATGTGACACATCAGGAAAGTTGCTCCACAGGCTGGAGCTGAGTTTTTGCATCTGTAAAATGTGGAAGTTGGTTCATATTAGTGGTTCTCAACATCAGCTGTTCATTAGAATCACCAGAGGAATTTCTGAAAGTGCCCATGCTCTACCCATAGCCCAGACATTAGCATCTTGGAAGGTGGGGCTTCAGGCATCAGTAGTTTCAAAGCTTCCCAAGTGATCCCAACGTGCAGATGAACTTGAGAACTACTGGTCCAGATGATTTCTGGACCCTCATTACCCTTAGTGTGGTCCTCAGAGAAGCAGCATGGGTGTTACTTGAGATCTTTTCAGTAATTAAGATTCTCAGACCTTACCCCAGACCTAAATAATCAGAATCTGCATATTAGCAAGATCCCTAGGCAATCTGTACTGACATTAAATCTTGAAAACACTGGCCTAGACACTCTTCTATGCAGCTCTTTCTTCTGACAATGCTTTGCTTTTGGTGCTGATATTACAATAATTTTTAGATCTCAGTGCCTGCCACATTACAAGTGTTAAAAGTTTTATACATGTGTCATGTATATGTATTCAGAAAGCACAGAAATATCCCATCACACCTGTTCCACACAGGGGGTTAAGTGGAAATAGATTGGAAGAAAATGTGGCCCTGTAAAAGGCACGGATGATTTTATGAGATTCTCTTCAAAGATTGTTTTTTCTTTGTAGAATGATGACGTAGGGCCCCCCAAAGATCAGTTTTCAGGTTTCTCTTCAAAGTCAGCAACACCAGTGAAGTTATTAAAAACACCTGCCTCCCTGTGGCAATTTATATCCAAGGTCTTCTCACCTGGCAACACATCATTTTCTTATTCTTTCTCTGTTGCTCAAGCTACATGACAGCTCTTTTGTTCACAGCTCCCCTAGGAAATAATAGGTGGGTTGGTTGGGGAGTGTTTGACCTCCCCCAAACTTTGCTGTTGTGATGTTCACTACCTCCTTTTAGCCTCTAGAAGAGAATTCAGCTCTGACAAACAAAAAGCAGAAAGCGTCAAAATGCTGAAACTAAAGCTAGAATGTTACAGATAATTTCAATGCAAGATGTTAGTCTGACTTTATAACTCAGGGCTAAGAAGGCAGACAGCCCTCACATTTTAGACTAATCATGTTTTGTTAGCACTTTTTTGAGTAATGGTGTATTTGGAGGAGGGAGTGATTACTATCTTCATGTTTAGGAAGCAGTGGCATGGGCAAAACTCCATAATTTTTAATTCAATTTTATTTCCAGATATTAGGTAGCTGCTAATGTCGTGCTACCATACATATCCCCTCAGGCCTTCTATTTCAGTAGGACCTTCGACAGTCAGTATCTCTAGTCATTTGTTTTAGGGCTTTCTTTGGCCCTCAGACAGAAGACTGAGTCCTTGGATTAGTACCATAGTAGAAGCTTTCACCGCAATGAGTGAATGGAAGTAGTGTATAAATACCCCAGTTCCCTTGCCTTTTAGGTAAAATCATTTGGAGATGCATATTCAATGCTGGCTGTGGGAGATCCCCAGCAGCATGAACCTCCAGTTTCACACAATGATAACTTAATATATACCTGATACTGTCTTCTTTTCTTCATTTATTCACTCACTACCCATGTTCTCTGTACCTCAAGAATAAACTACTTTCACTTGAATCCTCGCCTCAGGGTCTGCCTGTGGGCAAACTCATACCAAGACAAATTTTATATTCCATTTTATTTAATATCCTCACAGGTATAGAGTTCATACCTCATATTATTTTCTTTTAGTTTTAATATTTTCAGTAAATAAAACAAGTTATGGTATGGAGAGTTCAAAGTGTTTTGATGACAGCCTTGAAGAGATCATCTTATTACCTTATTCATGATACTCATCTGACATATGAATCTGCCAAAAAGTGAGAAGATGAGAAAAGAGATTGATATAAGAGCACTAGGTCCCAATGGAGAAAAGCCCTGGTTTCTAGTTTTGAATCTATACTTGTTAGCTGCTTAACCTCTCTGACTCAGTTTCTTGACACTTCAAACACGGGAAACTGTCTCTATCCATAGGCTTGTGGATGTTCACTCAGATAACACATGTTAAATGATTAAGATAATATCTGACACTGTTAGTTATGAGCAGCTCAATGGTCTAAGTAGTTACTGACCAAGGACACTGAATCCATGGAGATACCTTCAACTGTAAAACAGAAAACCCAACTAAACATAGCTTGCACCAATAAGAACATCTATTACAATGTAAAACAGGATTCTGCAGCAAGAATCTTCCCCCTCCCTACTTTTCACATTTCATTGGCCAGCATTAAGGCATGTGCCTATAAAACGATGAATCAAGTTTCTAATCAAAACAAACGTCCTCTTTTTCTGTATCCTTTTTCATTTCATTTCTCACACCAGGTCACTGTGTGTCAGAGGACTACCACAATAAGCCTCAGTAGATTGGCTGGTGCCGTGGCAACCTTAGCTGAGTTCATTCATATACGTGTGGATTGGCTAATATACATGGAGCTTCATCGAGTAGTTCTGCTTCAAGCTATAGGTCTGCAGGTTGATGAGGTCGCTTTTTCACCTGTTTCTCATTCTCCCTGGACCACCAGGCTAGGTGATACAAGGTCTTCTCATGTTCATAATGGAGGGTCATGTGTGTTAAGACCTAGGCTTGGAACTGGCACACGGCAACTTTCCCGCCCTTAAGCCATTGATCAAACAAGTCATACAGCCTGGTCCAACGCCAACGTGTGGGGTCATAGGCTCTGTAC
Source organism: Sapajus apella (assembly GCF_009761245.1). NCBI lineage: Eukaryota > Metazoa > Chordata > Mammalia > Primates > Cebidae > Sapajus > Sapajus apella. The sequence goes on from NW_022436957.1 coordinate 9,348,466, forward strand.
ACCATGAAGTCAAAGAGTGTGGACGTAGGAAGGAGGACAGAAAGGGACCAGTCATTCATTCTACTGTAACACGTTGTTGGAACAAAGAATGTGTCAGTACCCAAATGATTCTGAATTCATATAGCATTCACGTTTCTGCCATGAATTTCTGCACTGATTACTATATTGGGATATCATCTGAGGTCCCACGTAAGCTGTTGCAAGTGGGCCTGAGAGATTACTTGCCAAATGACAGTTGCCCAGGACGTAGTGACCTTCCTGCTGTAGCATCCCATGATTTGCAGTTTGTCCAAGAAAAACTGGAGAACGTGAAAACCTAAAGAGAAGCGAGGAAGCATGTCTTAGGAACCTGTATCCTTCCAACCTGCTTCGACTTCTCAACTAAATTCTTAAGTACTGGAGTGCAGGTATCACTGAACTCTGGCCCATGCCTGAAATAGATGGCGGTAGATGGTGACTCTGACAAGTGTGAAGTGACCTGAATCTGGGGGAAGTTTCTGGGTGAACAGAGAGCGTGGAGGATGCGCGGGTCGTGCTGGAGGCGGGTCCCAGCCAGATGTGCACCGCCCCCTCCGCCCTCCCTCGCTCACCCCGTCCAGCTTCATCCGCAGGGGAGTCTCGACCAGGCTTGCCAGGGCGCCCCCAGCCCCTCCCGAGGCCGCGAGCGTCCCCGCCGCGGTGCCCGGCCTCCCCTCTCAGCCTGCAGGAACAAAACCTGGTAACTGCGAGTGGAGCTGAGACCCCGAGCGGCCTGAGGAGGGAGGAGGCGGCCGCTCAGCTGCGACAGGGTCTGGCCGGCGCCCTCCCGAGGGGGCGCAGGAGGAGGAGGGAGGACCCGCGCGAAGATGCGTCTGCTCTGGGGTCTTGCGCTACCGCTGCTGCTCGCCTGGTTGGCAGGTGGTTTCGGCAACCCGGCCAGGTAAGTGACTGGTGATTGGCTTTCCCCCACCCCCGGCCTGAGTTGCCGCTTTGGGGCCCCTTCTCTTTGCAGGCACCCCCGCGTGTATGGGCGTGAGTGTGCACGTGTGCCTGTGCGCACTGAGACGGGATTTAACCTGGATACGTTCACGGGTTCTCCTCCCTGCTCACCTGTGGCGGGGATTTGCTCCTAGTTAGCTCCTTTTGCATCAGCTGTGCCCCACCTGGCTGCGTCCGGAGGGTTGCCGGAGGAGGCTCTGTGCGCAGACCCGTCGGTGCGTGCGAGCTTGGTGGTCTGCAGACCTGTTGCAGGGGCAGGTGTGTGAGGGTCGGTATGCGTTCTGGTGGGTGGGTTCTGTGTCTGTCAGTCGCTAGTTTTGCTGCGGAAGGAGGGAAAGAAACCGAGGACGATAAAGCATTTACTGAGCCAGCCGGACTGCTCTCCTCACTGCTCTCTGATTAGTGTTGATGAACTGGAAAGAAAGGACGTGGTTGTCAGATGACAAACATTCTCATTCTTGTTATGGCAATGCAGACTCTAAAGCTGTCCCCTACTGCCCGTAAGCTCAGCTGAGACCTGAAACATTTTTTCCAGAGACTGACAAAGCTGCTTAGTAAATGCACGCTTACATCGTGCTTACTGTCGGCCTGGCACTGTTCTAAGCACTTTAGGACTATTACCCAAAGCCCATAATGGCTCTGCGTGTAAGGTACTATTATCATCATCTCCGTGTTGTAGAAGAGAAAAACGAGGCACAGAGGTGGCGTGATTTGCCTGAGGAAGCGTATCCAGTAAGCGTTGGAGCCAGGGTGCAAGCCTAGGTATTCTGGCCCAAAGTCTTTGTTCTTCACCAGGGCACTAGGGCAGTCTTTTCGAAAACACCCAACGGAAAAGGATTTCTGGTTCTCTGACTGTGATGTCTTGCTTTCTACTTAGGTGTCCACCAGAGTATGCTTTTTCTACCACAGCATTATTGACCTTTTGGGCTGGGCTGGATAATTATTTGTTGGGGTGATGTGCTGCCCTGGGATTGTAGGATGCTTAGCAGCACCTGTGGTCTCTACCCACTAGATACTAGTAGCAACCTTGACTCCACCCACCACCAATTGTGGCAATACAAAAAGGTTTGGGATCTTGCCCGAGGTCCCTGGAGGGCACAATTGCTCCCAGCTGAGACTGCTGAACTAAAGAAATGTTTCAGTGATGACTCTGGGGGAGAGTAGGATAAGAGCTTTGGTTTGGTACAGGCTTCTTGAAGGTTCGCCTATATTTGTTTGACTTACAGGAAAAAAAATCTTTCATTAGAATTAGCCATGGTATTAAGAGATTTTGAAGTTCAAACAGAGTAAACCTCAAACCAGATTCTTAAAATGTATGATGGCAAGTTTCAATTTCCTTTTCATGATGAAGATGTAAGCAGATGCAATTTGCTCATAATCACATTTTCCTTGAATGCTAGAGGTTCTTGCATTGCTGGAAAGCCCACTTCAAAAAGACCAAATGCTATTTGGAGATGAGATTAATAGTTCTTTAGTGGCTGGCAAACTGACCTCCAGGAGCTTCACTTTCAAAGTGCCACCAAATTAAATTAAAAGCCAAAAAGCCCCCGGATAAACCAAAGAATATTAAACTGGAGAATCCATGTCAGGATTCTGCAGTTCTGCAGTTTTCAAGATGTGAACAATGGCTTCTTTAAACGATTATCAAGTTTACGAGCTGGTGTGTTTATTATTTGCTCAACATGCTTGGAAATGTCAAGTGGTCAGCTCTTCAGGAATGTCCAGGACCCATGTTTAATCAGCTCTAGGCTCCACATTATGGATAAGACACTGTTACAGAGAAGGAAAGGCACCCATTGCAGAAAAATGTGTCTACTGGTTATTTCCTGGGGTTTCACTATTTATAGGAAAAACTGGCTGCTGTATAGAGATTTCCAATATAAGCAACAGTTGTTTTTTTTTTTTTCTTTTCTTTTTTTTATTGCATTTTAGGTTTTGGGGTACATGTGAAGAACATGCAAGATTTTTGCATAGGTACACACGTGGCAGTGTGATTTGCTGCCTTCCTCCCCATCACCTACATCTGGCATTTCTCCCCATGCTATCTCTCCCCAACTCCCCACCCCCCACCGCCCCTCCGCTATTTCCCCCCAACTGACCCCAGTGTGTAGTGCTCCCCTCCCTGTGTCCACGTGTTCTCATTGTTCAACACCCACCTATGAATGAGAACATGTGGTGTTTGATTTTCTGCTCTTGTGTCAGTTTGCTGAGAATGATGGTTTCCAGGTTCATCCATGTCCCTACAAAGGACACAAACTCATCGTTTTTTATGGCTGCATAATATTCCATGGTGTATATGTGCCACATTTTCCCTGTCCAGTCTATCATCGATGGGCATTTGGGTTGGTTCCAGGTCTTTGCTATTGTAAACAGTGCTGCAATGAACATTCGTGTGCATGTGTCCTTATAGTAGAAAGATTTATAATCCTTTGGATATATACCCAGTAATGGGATTTCTGGGTCAAATGGAATTTCTATGTCTAGGTCCTTAAGGAATCGCCACACGCAACAGTTGTTTTTAATTGAAACACTACACTATGATTTTATAACCTAGAAAATTATGTGCCTTTTAAATAGTACTTAGTGCATAGTAGACAATGAACACTCATGAAATGAATAAATCATTAGCTGCATGCATGTACCTGCTCTTAAGCTTCAGAATTTGGCTTGCCTTATATTTTTTATGTCCTTTGGGTATTAGAACTATTTAGATACCCTAGATCTGCTCTGTCCATTAAAGCAAAGATGGTAACCAGGAACCCCAAGTAGCAATTGAGTACCTGAAATGTGACAAGTCCTAGCTGAGATGTGCTGTAAAAAGTATAAAATACACATTGAATTTTCAAGAAGTAGTAGGAAAAAAAGAACAGGAAATATCTCACTAATCATTTGATATTGATTACATGTTGAAATTGTAATATGGATATACTGCATTAGATAAAATTATTATTAAAATCAATTGCTTCTGTTTCTTTCACATTAAAAACGTGGCTACTAGTAAATTTTAAATGGCATATATATGGCTATTTATTTCTCTTGGACAGTGCTGGCCTAGAACATTTATTTATTATTCTAGGTCCTAACACTGATCTTTTTACCTTGGGCACATTAGATAAATATATTATTAACTTTGCTATTCTGGAGATTAACATTTGGAGCAACTCATTATTTACAACATATTTCTGTTTTATATTTTTTCTCTATTGAATTCAAGTAAAAATAATGTGAGAAAGGAGGGAATGACTAGGTTCCTGCTGAGAGACTTTCCTTACAGAGACTGCATGCTATGTGGAGAATTGATTCTCCTCAAAGCCCTGGTAGCAAAGTGCCACTGTGAAAATTGGCCACAAATTCCATGGCTTAAAACAACAGAAGTTTATTGTCTTGCAGTTCTGAAGGTCAGAAGTTCATAATGAATCTTATGGGGCTGAGATTAAGGCATCAGTAGGACTAGTTTCTTCTGGTGGCTCCAGGGTAGGATCCATTTCTTGTTTCTTCCAGCTTCTAGAGGCTGCCAACAATCCTCAGCTTATGGCTGCATCACTCCAATCTCTTTTTCCTTTGTCACCTTGCCTTCTCTCTGATTCTTCCTTGTTTTCCTCCTCCTAAGAAGAACCCTTGTGATTATATCAGGCTCATTCAGATAATCCAGGATAACCTTCTCATTGCAAGATCCTTCACTTGATCACATTTGGAAAGTCCCTTTTGGTGTATAAGATAACATTCAGAGGTTCCAGGGATTAGGACGTGTACCACTACAGGGTGGGGACATATTATTCAGACTTTCACAGGAAGCCTGAGCTGCAAGTATATTCTTTTTGTTTCTGTGGGCTAGATTTTATCTTTAAACATGATTTTAGTGATTTTTGAATGGTTGGTATATCATTTATTTCTTTATTCTTTAAACTGTAATTTGTAAGAATATACCCAAAACTCAAGAGCTGTGTGTTTCTAGGAAATAATAATCATCTAGTTACAACTTAAAAATCATTTCTGGGCAGTCTTATTTCAATAGTTAATTTCATTGGCTTAGAAGGTGTTAAAGTCCTATTTATATGTAATTCATGAGCATAAATCAAGGTTTTGTAAACATTACAATGAAAATAAAGTGTCAACCATTTTCAATGTTATTTCAATCAATTCTCTCAAAAACCCTAAGAAATGGGTATTATGTTCATTTGACAGACCAGGGAATGGAGAAACTTGAAGAAATTAGGTGATTTCCCATGAATTACATTTGATTTGGTCTTCTACCCTAAGACCAGTGTTGTGCCACTATTCTAAATGTGTTCCCTCAAAAAAAGTGAATACAGAAAAGCTGACATTTTTACAAAGTGCTTTCTTACAAATGATCACCAGTGATTCTGTTTAGCTTGACTCTAGTTCAGCACATTCTAGGGACATGTGTAGAGTAGGTGCTCCATCCACCCAGTAACACCACTTTCCTTTCTAAGTTTGCATTTTATCAGAAGCAGATTCTGTGTGTAGTTTATTTGAGAGGAGATCCCAGGAAGTTCTGGTAGGGAAGTGGGGAAGTGGGACAGAGAAGGGAAAGAATTGTTGTAAAAATAAGTCACCACTCTGAGTCAGTCCTGCTGGGGAATTCTAGGAGACAGTAGAACACGAGCATCCTAGTTATCTCTTCTGAAGACAAGGGTGCCAGGTTGTTTATTATCCCAACAATCATTGGTTGAGGGCTTCTGGGGAAGAGGATTCTGCACTTTCAGCCTACTGTGCACACAGGAAGAACTGCCTCCTGCCAAGACAAAAAAATTCTCAGGAATCAGAAATGAGGTTGGTCATGTACCACAATGCACCAACAACTATTTACCGCTGATCCAGTAAAACAGGGAACTACCGCTAATGAACTTGTGCTCCTGGTGACAAATTTCAGGACAAAAACTCCTCTGAGGACAGTGGGGACAGGACATGTAGATGTACTGAGGTGATGTGGACTGAATTATGTACTCTCTCAAGATTCATACGTTGAAGCCCTAACCCCAGTACCTCAGAATGTAATTATATTTGGAGATGGGGTCTTTAAAGGAGCTGTTAAATTAAAATGAGTTCATTATGGTGGGTCCTTAACCAATGTGACTGCTGTCCTTATAAGAAGAAGAGATTAGGGCCTTTCTCCTGCCACAGCCATCTTGATGGATGCTCTTGGCTGGGGACCATCCCACACCTAAGACAGGAAGATGGTGGCTGCCAAGATGAAAAAGTCACTGAAGTCAATCAACTGTAGGCTCCAACTCACTATGAAAAGTGAAAAGTCCATGCTGGAGTACAAGACTCTTAAGATGATCAACCAAGGCAAAGTGAAACTGGTCATCCTTGCCAGATTTGAGGAAATCTGAAACAGCATTATTACAGCACATTGGCCAAAACTGGTGTCCATCATTACAGTGGCAATCATATTGAATTGGGCATAGCATGCAAAAAATACCACAGATTCTGCACAGTAGCTATCATTTATCCAGATGATTCTGATATCATTGGAAGCATGCCATAATAGACTGGTGAAAGGTAAACCATACAAAATTTTTCTCTAATAAAACTTGCCAGAGCTTATTTTTAAAAAAAAATGGAGAAGATTAGGACATAGACACACACAGAGGAAAGACCTTGTATGGACACAAAAAGAAGACAGCCATCTACAAGCCATGGAGAGAGGCTTCCAAGGAAACCAACCCTACCAACACCTTGATCTTGGTCTTCCAGCCTTCAGAACTGTGAGAGAATAAATGTGTGTTGTTTAAGCCACCTAGTCTGTGGTACTTTGTTATAGCAGCCTTAGCACACCAATACATAAGGCATGTTCAGAAAAGATAGAAGCCACATGCGATCGAAGAACTAAAGTCCACCTGATCTTTATTTTCAGTTGAATGCATACTGAAAACTGGCCTCACAAGCTATTTAATATTGGAGGTTTTAAGCAGGAAATGTCAGAATAGGGATAATGGGCTTGTAGCAGCTAGTTACCGTGAAAACATTGTTTTTTGATCCTTCAGAATTTGCTGCAAGTGATAGAAAACTCAAATAACCTTGGCTTAAGCAAGATTGACATGTGTTTCTCTTTCACAAAGGCATGAGTAGTTGGGCTGATATGGCTGGCCCTTCATGGAGTCAGGGACCCAGATGCTGCCATTTAATGGCTCCATCAGAAGGCCCTCCCCTTGTGGCCTAAGATGGCTTCTTGAGCTTCAGCAAATAGGTCCAAATACCAACTGTGTTGGGCCATTCTTGCATTGCTATAAAGAAATACCTGAGCCTGGGTAATTTATAAAGAAAAGAGGTTTTATTGGCTCATGGTTCTGCAGGCTTTACAGGAAGCATAGTGTCTTCTGCCTCTAGTGAGGCCTCAGGAAGCTTCCAATCATGGCAGACGGTGAAGGGAAAGCAGGTGTCTCACATGGCAAAAGCAGGAACAAGGGCAAGGGAAGGTGCCACACACTCATACACTTTTAAAAAACCAGATCTCATGAGAACTCACTCACTACCAAGGGGATGGCACTATATCATTCATGTGAAATCCACCCTCATGATCCAGTCACCTCCTGCTGGGCTCAACCTCCAACTTTGGGGATTACATATAAACGTGAGATTTGAGAGACAAACATGCAATCTATATCACCAGCCAATAAGAGGAAATAAGTGAAGAACATCCCTCCTCCCTTCACAGACACATCCTAGAAGTGTTGCACATGGCACTTCTGTTTATATCCCATTAGCCATAACTTAGTTCCCTGGCCACATATTATTGAAGTGAAGGCTGGAAAATGTAGTTTGTCTTCCGAGTGGCTGTGTAATAGGGGTCTTATTACTAAGAAAAAAGGGGAAAACAGAGATTGAGGTCCCACTGGCAATGTTGACCATGTGTAAATTATAGATCGCATCTCCAATTATATAGATGAGTAAACTGAATTTCAAAAGAATAGATTGTTAAGTAATTTGTGCAGAATCTCACATTAAACAAGTGACAGATTTAAAAGCCATGGTGTTTCCCAAGGATAGTTAAGTCACTTTTCATTAAATATTTTATCCACAGAGATCAGTAGTACTTCTAGTTTCATCAGTTAACTTGCCGAGTCCCAGTGGGTCAGTTTAAATAACTGACCTGTTTTCAATGTGAAGGCCTTGTTTATTTTTTAAAAATTATAAAAAGTGTTAAAATTATTTCTATTTAATGCAACATTAACTGAACACTTGATGTGCCCAAACATTTTTTCTAAATGCCAGAGATTCATATCTACTGCCTCTCTCACTAGACAACTTCATAGGGTAATCAAAATGTCTTTCTTTCCTTTTTGGCCAGGGAAGCCAGGGGGGAAGGATATACATCCAGGTTCTAGCCCAGTGCCTGGCGCATAGTATGTATTGAATTAAAAGTTAGGTAAATTAATAAATGACCAAGGAAGGGGGATAGAGAGGCAAATAATGTTATTTATATATAAATAAAAGTATATATATATGTATATATATACACACACACACAGTATAGCATCTCAAATATATATATGTTTATATGCATATGTATAAACATATAAAACAAGTTTATATATATAGGATGTATATATATGTGTGTGTATACACACACACACACACAAAACATTCCACAGAATACAGATAAGAGAGAAACTGAGTCCACATGAGAGAATCAGGGAAAACTCAATATAGTAGATGACATTTATACTGTTCATATGGAGCAAATGTGAGCCCACCTGATATAAAATGGGAGTAGAAAACAAATATTCCAATGTTTAATTCCCAGTAGGTATTGCGATATAGATACATACCTGCAAAAAGAATGCGTAAGGAAGACATCAGCCCAAGATACAGAGTGGACTGACCAGAATCTTAAGTCATAAGCCCAGTGGCTGCCAAGAGGCAAAGAAGGCAGGCTGGTACCGGGCTGCAAGGAGCCCAGTACTTTGAGCCAAGGAGTTTGGACGTGGTTCTAAGAGCAATAGCGAGCAAACAGGCCATTGCAGGCTCTGTGTTCTTTAAAGCTAACACAATCGTGACTAATTCATGCACAGAATTATGACACAATTGCACATAATTATTCAGGTAATGAGCTATCTTTTAGTTTAATTGGCAGCATTTTTCTTTTCTGATGTAGATAATAATAGTGTGCTTATAATGCATGATATCTCAGATTTAATGAATACAGCTACAAAATTAAAACTCAAAATACCAAAGTAACAAACATCAACAAAGATCATCACCTTACTCTTCAGTACACTCTTTGCTTGGTTTCTGGATACCACATTTATTAGTTATCTATTGCTATGCAACAGAATACTTCACAATTTAGTGGCTTAAAGTAACATTTATTATTTCACATTTTCTATGAATCAGGAATTCAGGAGCGGCTTAGCTAGATGGGGCTTGGGCTTTTTTAAAGACATTTTTTAGAGCAGTTTTAGGTTCACAGTAAAAGGGTGTGGAGTTTTTCCATTCCTATTTTAGGTTCAGGGGTACCTGTGCGGGTTTGTTATATAGATAAATTCATGTCATGGCAGTTTTTTTTACAGATTTTGTGACCCAGGTACTAACCCTAGTAACCGATAGGTATTTTTTCTGATCCTCTCCCTCCTACCCTCAACTCTCAAATAGACCGTAGTGTCTGTTGTTTCCCTCTCTGTGCCCATTGGTTCTCATTATTTAGCTCCCATTTATAAGTAAGAACATGTGGTATTTGGTTTTCCGTTCCTGCCTTAGTTTGGTAAGGATAATGGCCTTCAGCTCCATCCATGTTCTTGCAAAGGACATGATCTCTTTTATATGGCTGCATAGTAAGTATTCCATGGTGTATAGGTACCATATTTGCTTTATCCAGTCTATCATTGATGGGCATTTATATTGATTCCATGTCTTTGCTATTGTGAATAGTGCTGCAATGAATATATGTGTGCATGTGTCTTTATGGAACAATGATTTTTATTATTTTGGCATATACCCAGAAATGGGATTGCTGGGTCAAATGATAATTCTGTTTTTAGTTCTTTGAGAAATCACCACACTTCTTGGGCTTAGAGTTTTTCACAAGGTTGCAGTCGAGTTGTTGATCAATGCTATAGCCATCTGACATCTTGACCCTGGCTGGAGGATCTGCTTCCAAGATGGCATACACACATGGCTGTTGGCAGGAGGCCTGAGCTTCTATGTGGACCCCTCCATAGGGCTGCTTGAATGTTCTCACAACATGTTAGCTGACTTCCCCCACAGTGACTAATCCAAGAGAGAGAACAAGGAGGAAGCTACAATGCCTTCTGTATCCTAATTTTGGAAGTTACCCCCATTACTCCCCCAGTATTCTTTGTTAGATGTCAGTCACTAAGTACAACCCCCACATAAAAGGAGGGGAACTAAACTTCACCTTTTGAAAGGATGTGCATCAAATAATTTATGGACATATTTTAAAACCATCATAGAGTTCAACACATTCTGATTTGCTTTTTCCCACACTGGTTATTCTTCCCTTCGACAGGATTTAAAGTGCTGGATTTCCACAGATATTAATCTGACCCTATTTTCTTTCTTATTTACACTTTCCAGGTGATCTTCCCAGTTCCAGCATTTTCAGTGCCATCTATACATATATTCACATCTTCAAAATGGGAATCTCAAGCCCCAGCCTCTTTCTGCTGCATTCTTGACTTATTCATTGAGATGTGTCACTGAGCCTAAGACATCCGAAACTGAACTCTTGATCATCATTCAGAACTTGCTTCTCTCCACTTCGTCCTTTCTCCCCACCCCAGAACAAACAGCATCCGAACTGGCTCAAGCCAAAAACTAGGGTATCATTCCTGACAAGTGGATCTCTTCCTCCCAACTTGTATTACATCTGCTACTAAATCCTCTTACAAACCATGTCTCAAGTCCATCTCCTTCTATCCCCACTCCCTGCCCCCACCTACCATCATCCAGCTACACCACCATTATCTCTCACCTGAACCACAATAGCTTCCCTTTGCTTTTTCTTTTGCTGCCTCTAGTCTATGCTCCAAAGTGTTCCTCTTAAAATTTCAATCAGACCATGTCAGCCCTCTTCTTAAAACTTTTCAGTGACTTTCAACCAGATTAAGAATAAAATTCATTCTACTTAAAATGGCATAAATGGCTCTGCTTGATCTAGACTTTGACTACTTCTCTAACGCCATCTTCCATTTATATCATTCTCCCTCATGCTTACTATGAATGAATGAATGAGATGGAGAATAAATGTAGCTGTCTTGATAACACTTGCTTTATTGACTGCTTCTTTTCTTCATCTCACTTCCCTACTCCTTTATCAATGCTCCCTTCCCCTCCTAAGTAAACCACTTCCAAGGAAATTCTTGTCTCGTGGTCTGCTTCTGGGGGAGCCTAAACCAAGATACTCCCCATCCCCAATCTCCACATAACTCCTGAGCTTGGAAGATAAATGAGGCAAATAGAGGAAGCAATGGAAAGTTCCAACTTTTGCCTGAGATTTACTACTATCCCTACCAGTCATGGCATTAGAAATTTGAAGACATATCAACACACACTAGTATAGGAGAGCTTTATAATCCAGGCAAGTTTTTTATTGGGCACATAAGCCCCTACACATCTGGGAAAGTGAGATGTCTTGGGGTATCCCTAGGCCCATTGGACTTGTACTCTGTCTCTTGAAGATAGATGGGAGCCCAGAATTAATTTTAACTGGCTAGGTACAATGAACTTGCCATAGTGGGAGCTATGATAAAAACAAAACAAAAATCAAAACCACCAACAACAAAAATCTTCATGGTTGGACCTTTTTATCCCTATTTAGAAAACTTTTATTTCATTTCTATGGCAATATTTAAATGTATTTAAACATCAGCAAAAGAAGTTTTTCTCAATTTGTCTTGGAGAATATCATGAAGTTTCCTGGAACCTGACCATAAACAAATGTACTAAGAATTCTGGCACAGTATATTTTTGCAGAAAATAAGGAATCCTATGAAGAAATACTACACTACTTACACAATCCCTGGAATGTTTTTAAATTAGCTTCAGCTGTGGAGATGGTGATTTCTGATTAATTTGATCAATGTAGACATCAAGCTGTATAATGCATTAAAGAAACTGGGCAATTGAGCATTTAGCTCAGACCCCTACAGCTCAGGGCCTCCACTCCACAGACTTGTTCACCTATGTTAGCATTTCTCTGTCTCAAGACTCAGTTCCCTGAGCCTCATATGTGCCAAATATTGTTTAGGAAGAGACGAGAGAGAGAGAGAGAGAAAAGAGAGAGAGAGGGGCTGGCCAGTCAATCTAGATCTTCCAAGGTGGCTGAGGATGTTGATAGGATTAGTTCAGTCCAAAATTAGATATTCTGTTTTTAGGTTGATACATTTTTATCAATTACTCTGGTTTTGTCAGGTTCCATGGGGCTGGGACAATCTAACCAAATGCATAAAAGCTCATTTATATCTAGCTCTCTATTAAATTCCGGTGATTGATGCTATGTCTTAATATCTTTGATATTCCAGAATGCACTGGCCCAACTTAACACATTAAAAAAATGCAAGCCTCACAAATATGAAACTAAGCACAATATATATACAAAGCTATATTGTTAGCTTTGTAAGATTTTTTTATATAAATGGCTTCACATGCAAGGAGAAACACTGTATACTAGGCTTTAGGAAAAGAAATGGTTCTTGAAATACTATGGTGTTGATCAGGATAGGCTACTGCATCAAACTACCTCAAAATCTCAGTAACTGAACATGGTAAAAGTTTATTTCTTTACCTGCCTTGTAAGACGTGTTTGAGGGACTCTGCTGCATGCCTTCATATGCGGCCAGCTTCCATCCATCTTGGGACGCCGTCTTTCTTCAAGTATGAATACTCCTTTTTATTCAAGGGCTGATGGGAAATAAGTCCACTAAAGATTTCATGAGAGCCTTTATGAGCCAGGCTTTGAGGTTGCCTGCATCCTGTCCATCTACATTTCATTAGCCAAAACTAGTCATGTGGTCCTACCTAACTGGCAGGCAGCTGGGAACTCTTGTGTAGTTTTGTGTCCAGGAGACACAGAAATGGATTTAGTGAGCACTTAATTTCCTCTTTCAAAATTGTCAAATTGCAACATATGAAATCATAGATATTTGGTCACTTTTAACATATAAAAATGGTGAGTTGATATGGTTTAGCCTAATAGTTTATGTCTATTTATCTAGAATGCTTACAACCAGGTATTAAAGTAAAAGAATTTTTGAAGCTAGTGATGGGAAAGCCAGTGAGTGGGCATGGAATTAGAGCAGAGGGCAGGTGAAAGAAAAGGATGCTGGGAAAGTAATCTGAATCATTTGCTAACATTAACTTGGAACATCATTCAAGAATTGTGTAGAAACTAAAAGTTAAAGTGCTTTTCTTGGCAGTTTTAGACAATTTTCACAAGATAATGTGCTCTTTCATTATTGTCAGTATCATGCTTGCCTGTACTGGATTCCTTTCTTCCCCTAGATCATATTGTTTCAACTTATACATAAATGTTTTAATAATTAATTTTCCTTTTATCCATAATTTTAAATAACTGCATATGTACACTTTCAAAAAGAACTTGGCAAGCATAGAATACAGAACTGGATTCTTGGTGGAATAAATCAGTTTCCTCTGACATCTACAAATCAGCAAATTAATTATTAGCAATTCTGTCTACTAATAGTTGTTCCTCTTTAAGCTATTTTCCATTTTTATGAACAGATGTAGAATTTGATGATTAAATTAGTAAAAGCCCAGTTGTGGCTGGTCCTTTGAAGCTCTCTCTGAAAACTTAGTGAATATATGGGCATCACACCCATCATTAATTAAAAGGCAAGTTGCTCATTTATGGACTCACATGCTTCTCTGATGATTTTTCCTACAGTGTTGTTTCAAGCTGCTTGGTCTCCTTTAGGAAATACACACAGAACATGTTGCTGCATGCACAGAGCAGCTAGAGGCTGACCTGGTATTTTCTGATTTGTGTCATCATCTGAATATCAGATTCCATTTCATAGTTCTGAATAATGAGTTGATTCTTAAATGACAATTACTTCCATTTTTTAACAAATGAGAGTGATGTAGATTTGATGGCAAATTTCCCATAAATTCCACCAGAACTATAGTACTAAGATGCTTTTATGACACAGAAAGGAATTCCTTACAGCAGATATCTTAATTTATTAACAAAGTTAATAAATTTTTGATGGCCAAAGTGTTAGTCATTAACATTTGGGGGAGTTTTATAAGTGACACTTTATACAACATCAAAAACAATGATTTGGGAGAAATTAATACACCTCTGATTTCTCAGTTTCACCTTTTCACCTGAAAGCAGGCATGTGAAAGCAATAAAGATCGAGAAAATGAGGATTTCTCTGGAGAGTTGTGGTAATGTGCAAACAGTATATGAATTTTATCTTGTGGTAACTTTCTCCTGTTAGTTAACCCCAGGGCAGTATTCTTTGCAATCCCAAGTAATTGACTTTGACTGGTACATATGAAGTAGGTTTGGCCACCTGTACCAAGGACTCTGGGCTGGTTTCTGATTACCCTTTTAAAAAATATCAGATTTCAACAAATTTCAATTTGGTTTTGTGTGATTTCACATCTAACTGTTTCAGAAATCTTGTTGGAGCTTAGTGAGCTCACCGTACTTCTAAGGAGACTGTTTTGTGTATTACAACATTCTTTATATTTCCAGCTACTTGAAAATCCTCCTGTCACTCTCTGGAGCCTGCAGGAGGGACACAGGCCTTTTTCTTTTTGCCCCCTGCTGTTTCCCTGCCCCCTTCTCCATCCCACCATTCCCCTGCTGCCCCTCTCACTCCTCTGCTCCTAACACATACCACAATCTACACTCAGATTTCCAGGCCACCAACTCCCCATGTTCTTAATGACATTGTCCTTGGAACTGGCTATTTTTTTTTTTTTTTTTTTTTTTTTTTTTGCCTGGAACACCTTCATCACCATACAGCTTCCTCTCACTTCTCCTGGATAAGTTCCATTCATATTGGGCCCCATTTCCTTCAGAAAACCCCTTACCCACCCATTCCAATATGCAAACTTCTGTATCTCCCCCTAGCTCCTGAGAACTTGCCCCTTTGGTAGGGTCATATGTTGGAGTATAATGGGGCTTTTCTCATAAACCTCCTATAGTCTCAGTGCCTAGTACAGTGCCTGATATGTGTAGTTACTTAATAAAATTTGGGTAGGCAAATGGATACATGAGTAGGTGAATAGTTTGGTGAAGTGTGTTCCCCTCTGACTTCTAATATCAATGAAATACTCAGTTTTTCTTGGCCTTAGTTTCTTCATGCAGAAAATGATAGGTTGGAACCAGATTATATCTAGGGTCACTTTCTTTAAGATGAAATTCTATGATAATCTACCCTTACAGTGAAAATTTATTCCTACAAACAAAAAAGGCAAGTCACATGCAACCTGTGGCAGCTATGAGGATGCACCTCACAGACCTCCAACTGCAGGGAACATAACTGACCCAGGGTCCCGCTACTCTGCTCTTGGAAATCCAGCAGCACTTTTAAGTGAGGCTACAATTCCCACAGGCTGCTCCCACCAATGAGTGAGCATGACAGGGATATTAAGGCAGATCCTTCTATGGGAAACATGGCTCTCATCTGAAGGTCAACACATCTGATAATATTAATCCTACTACTAGTACTAATAAAAGCAATCAATTAGGGAGCATTTACTGTGTTAGTCACCATTCAAAGCCCTTTACCTATATTTAATGATTTCATTATCATGAATACCCTTAACGTAAATACAGTTGTTTTCTCTGTTTTAGAAAAGAGATAGCTGAGACAGAGAAAGATGAGGTAACTTGCTGAAGGTCAAAGAGTTAATATATAATAGAGCCAGAATTCAAACCCAGGAAGGCAACCATAGTCCTGACCACCATGTTATTCAGCCTCTCAACATTCAGAGTTGATCCCACTCTCTTACTAGAAAAACTCTCCTCATTTGGCTTTCCTGACAATGTACTATCTTGATGTTCCTCTGAGCATTGCCTGGACTTCTTTCTGGACCTTCCTGCTCTTTGGTCCATCTCTTACATGCTGGCATCTTTGGGACTGTGCCCTAAGCCTCATCTTCTTACACTACATCCACCTCTGTAGAATTAGTAACCATCCGCCTACAGATGATTCACAAATCTAGTTATGCTTCCAGGACTCCTCACCCAAATATCCAACTTCCTGCTCAACACCTCTTCTAGGTTGTCCGTCTAAAGAGTACTCAAAATCAGCATGTGCCAAAAAGAATTCATCATCTATCCTATTCCCTAACATATTCCTCCATCCATATTCCTCATTCCAGAAATACAGTGCTGCCATCTACCTGATGGTGCATCCCTCTCACATTCTATGGCCAATCAACGAGGATATAAGCTCCATGAGGACAGAAATCTTATTTCTCTTTTGGTTGCTAATGAACTTCTGGTAACTAGCCCAGTGTATGATACATTGTATGCATTCAATAAGTACTTGTTGAATGAATGAATGACTCTAATCCATTACCAAGTCTTTTGGTCCCACTTTGATGCCATTCATTTCTCCTTACCTCCACTGCTACTGATCCAGCCCAAGCAAGTAGAATCTATCTTCTGAGCCAACTGATATCTTTTCTTCCATTCTGCCTCCCTCCAAGTCTATCTTCTGGACTGCTTTCATGGTAATGTTTTTCAAAAGAAAAACCTTATCAAATAACCTTCCTACTTGAAACCCTTCAGTGCTGTTCTATTGCCATTAAGATATAAAACCCAAAACCCTAACTTGATTCACAAGACCCTTTGTGATGTAGCCTATGCCCACCTCTTGGGGCTCATCTCTTACAAACTGACTCCTCCCTACCTTTGCTCTATTTTTCTGGTCATCTACTCATTCCTCAAGCACAAGCACGGTGTCTTTTACTTCTTAGTCTGCACTCATTCTATTCCCTTTGCCTGTAATATTCTTACAATTTATGTGGTTGAACCCTGTTTGTCTCAAGTCTAATTTAAAGTTTGCACCTTCAAAGGGAATATCTAGGACCCCTTAGACTGAATTATGTTTCTTTGATTTAAGCTTCTGTAATAGACTGAATATATTGAATGCCTCTATTACCCTGAACCCCTTGTCTAAAAGCTCATGAGTAGGGGACCCTCTCTGCCAGGTTTATAATGTATCATCAGCACCTAGCACTATACTTCATACATATTAATGCCCTATTGAGGATTATACTGAATTTTTTTTTTGCATCAGTAAATAGGTAAGGTCCTTCCTATTGTGATTGGGGAGCATATTGCTTGCAAATCTGCAGTCAAGAAGTTGGCACATCATCTCTAAGATTTTGTTGCTAGATTGAACTCTAATTAAATGAATCCCACATTTCTTATAAAAATATGGAATTAAAATTCCAAAGGCAGAATTTCTCCGTATACAACTTTTCTTTCATCATGTTTTCTTTTGAAATCTAACTCAAATGTCACCTACCCTGTGACATTTTTCTCCTCTTTCCCAGGCAAAATTAGTTCCTCTTTCCATTTTGCTCCCCCAGGCATCAGCTTCGTGCTGTTAAAGGAAGAGGTGAAAGCAGATTGTAGTATTTTGTCAAGGTTTGTCACAAATGTGTATGGTTAAGAAATGGACTTATCATGTATCTATGCGGAAGGGTTTTTTGTGTTTTTTTTTTTTTTTCACCAAGGTATGGGGATAGTTGTTTTTACCAAAAAATTTCAATCTTGTGTTCAAATCTTAAAAACATTAAAACAAATAAGCCAATTAAAAAATGGGTAAAGGACCTGAATAGACATTTCTCCAAATAAGATATACAAATGGTCTATAAACACATGAAAGACACTTAACATCATTAGCCATCAGGAAAATGCACATCAAAACAACAAGATGCTACTTCTCAGGCATTAGGATGACTACAGTTTTAAAAAATGAACAATAACAAGTGCTGGTGAAGATGTGGAGAAATTGGAACTCTCATATATTGCTGGTGAGAAAGTGAAATGATGTAGCCATGTTGAAAAACAGTCTGGCAGTTCTTCAGAAAGTTAAACATGCAGCCATCATGTGTCTTAGTCAGTTCAGGCTGCTATAACAAATTACCATAGGTTGGGGGGCTTATAAACAATAGAAATTTATTTCTCACTGTTCGGAAGGCTGGAATTCCAAGATCAGGGTATCAGCATGGTCAGATTCTGGTAAGGCACTCTTTTGGGTTGCAGGCTGCCAACTTCTCAAGCTTTCTGGCCTTTTCTTTGTAGAGCACTAATCCCATTCATAAAGGCTCCACCCCATGACCTAATTACCTCCCAAAGGCCCCACCACCAAATACCATCACATTGGCATTAGGGTTTCAATATATGAATTTTGGAGGACACAAACATTCTGTCCATTGCACCATATGCCCCAGTAATCCCACTCCTGGGTATACACCCCAAAGAAGTTAAAACATATGTCCACACAAAAAGTTGTGCTCCAATGTTTATAGCAACATTATTCATGATGACCAAAAGGTAGAAACAACTCAAATGTCCATCAACTGATAAGTGGATAAATAAAATGTGGTATATCCATATTATGGAATATTATTCAGCAATAAAAAGAAATATAGTACTGTTACAGGCTACAACATGGATCAAGCTTGAAAACATACTAAGTTAAAGAAGCCAGATACAAAAGGCTGCATATCTTATGATGCCATTTATATGAAATATCCAGAATAGGCAAATCCAGAGACAAAAAGCAGATTTGTGGTTGCCAGGGGATGGAGAGTTAGTTAATCGGTATGGGGTTTCTTTCTGGGGTGATGGAAATATTCTGGAACTAAATAGAAGTGATGAGTGCATTAACATTGAAAATACTAAAATCACTGAAGTGTACACTTTAAGATGGTGAATTTTATGTTATATGAATTGTATCTCAATTTTTAAAATACTAAAACTAAAAATGTATTAAGGACATCATTGTATTTGGACTGGCACTTATTTATTCATCATACTTTATGGTTAGTCACCCATAGTTTCTTCTTTTTTACTGATACAAAATATTTTACATATTTATGGGGTACATGTGACTGTTACATACATAGACTATATCATGATCCAGTTAGGGTACTCAGGGTATCCATCAAATACTCAAATATCTTGAGTATTTATCATTTCTATGTGTTGGTAACATTTCAGTTTCTCTCTTCTAGCTACTTGGAAATATACAATACATTGTTGCTAACTGTAGTCACCCTACTGTGCTAGGAATATTGGAGTTTATCATAGGTTATTTGGAAACTGTTAGTTAAGCGCAGACTAGGTCAAGATTGTGGTATCCCTTGCAGAATTGTTAGGAATACACAAATTACATTAGGCAGATGGCTGCATTATTTCTCAGTCAAAACTCTTTATCAGAGCATTTTAATAATATTTGCCATGCTGTCCTATACTTGAATGCATCTGTTTCCAACAGACTGTGAACTTAAGAGAGCAAAGACCAGGTCCTTTTCATCACTGTACTTTATGTGCCTAAGACAGTACTTGGAACATAGCAAGTACACAATAAATGCTTTACTTTGAAATAGTACTACTTAATGAAAGAAAAATTTACCTTCCAGGGGACATTTGGCAATGTCTGGAGACATTTCTGATTGTCAGAACTAGAGGGGTGTATGCTACTGGCATCTGTAGATAAAGACCATTGTTAAATGTCCTACAACACATAAGACAACTCCCAACAACAAACGATGATCTGGCCCAAAATGTCAATTGTGTAGAAGTTGAGAAACCCTGTTCTAAATGTTTGAGTGATTTATGAATCCCTAAAATTAATTCCATTAACAAATGAAAAAAAGTCCCCTTCAAGAAAAAGTAAATGTTAAAATCATCTTCACATTTGGTGCTCTCAGTAAATGAAATGTCTCAGACCATATCTTTATAGCTCTTAACTGAGTAATCAAATTTGTGGGAGAGGCAGACCATGAGGGAAATCTACAAGGTTGTTTAACTTCCCGACCTTGGCTTAGATATTTTTAACTTGCATAAAGTTCAGTCCTGTAGCAGAAAGCACATGGTAAAATGTGCATTCCTTTGTCTGTTAAAGAATCCAGGAAACATTTTTACAGTGTATTTAATATGTGTAAGGAAATAGTCACAGCCCTCCACTAAATACACAATGCAAGTATTTTTCTTCAAAGTCTGGTAGCAACCCTGTCCAACACCAGGACAGTAAATAGGTAAACATGCAGTGAGCTTCATCCATGGCAGCACTACTTGGGGGCACTTGGTGAGGCGCAGGAGAGTCACCTTTTTCAGGCATCTAGATCAAGCAAGCTACAGCCTGTGGGCCAAGGCTAGGTGATCCCCTCTTTGTAAACAGTCCATGAGTCAAGAACAGTTTTTACATTTTTAAATGTTAGAAGATGGCTCAAAAGGTATATCATGACACAGGAAAATTATATGCTATTCAAATTTCAGTGTCCATAAATAAAGTTTTATTGGAACACAATCATGCCCATCTGTTTACTATTGCCTATGGCTGCTTTTGTGCTTGGACAGAGATCTTACGGCCCTACAAAGCCTAAAATACTTACCATCTGGCTGTTTACAGAAAATGTTTGCCGATTTCTGCTCTAAAATTAAGGAGTTTAGCAAATTGGGTTTCCAGGAGGTCACGTGGAACAGCAGTGAGCCCTGAGCTAGAATTCCCAACACCCAGCTCTGCTGGGGAGGTGACTCCACTCCATTGAACAGGAGATTCCTCCTCTGTAACATGAGAGCGCTTTGTTGAATGAGCCCTTTCAGCTCTTAATCATTTATAGTCTGTGGTGATTCCAGTCTATTCAATGGTTCCCAGGTGCCAGTGGGGTAAAAGTGTAGAGCTCTGGTCTGGGACAAAGCCACAGGGCCAGAAAGTCACTGAACTAGACAAAGAACTGGACAGTTACTGTGCCTATACAGAGCAGATCTGAAAAGTGGCACTCTACAAGGTTCAAAAACATACATTTTGGACATCTTCATGTGCCCTACTTTTATAGATTATGTAACCCAATTCTTTTAACCATGGGGAAGAAGGAAATGGTTGAAACTAATTATTGAGGAAGGCTGGCAAACCAACAATTCATGTTTTCAAAATATGATTTAGCACTTGCTGCAGGTTTCTCGAAATTAACCAGGTAATTGACATCTCTGTAGTAGGGAAGAGTTTCTGCTGTCTTTTCTATTTTCTCAATACTAACATATAGTTCTTTATCTGCAGTGCAAGGGATCATGGATTGTTAACATCGGCACATCAGCCTGGGGTCTGTCACTATGGAACTAGACTGGCCTGCTGCTACGGCTGGAGAAGAAACAGCAAAGGAGTCTGTGAAGGTAATTTTGTAAAAATTCAGACCCTACACTTAGATCAGGGCCCTTGGGTTTTTATATGTCACACCATGAACTGCCACAAAATTGCCAGTGGATCTCTTAGGCAAGGACATACATAACTACCAATAACCAATGTCTGGGTTCCTATGAGATCTCTTCCCAGACAAAATGTGACTAACACTATCATATTTGGCATGATTTATTTTAGAAGACTGTCTTGTCAATTATTTTCATGATTATCTTAGTGAGTATGACTAGGTTGTTTGTTTTCTTTTTAATCTAAAGGAACTAAGATGGGCAAAAGCAGGCCAATAAATTCCTCCTCTAATTATAGTTTTTTCCAGCTGACTTCCAATAAAATATACTTTTTAATTATTAATCACCCGACTAGTAGGCTTCAGCCTCAAAACAAGTAAGCCTTTTAGCTTACAGATATGTTACTCACATTTTAAAAATCCATACTGCCAATTTCTAAATGTTTTCAAGTTACACATGCATATATGCAAATATTTTAAGTATTTTGCTGATTTTGTTATACATTGGACATTTCTCAGAGTATGTGTTAGGAACTCCAGGAGAGGCCTCTGATCATTTCAAGGAGGTTGAGGAGGGTAGAGATGAGCATAAATTTTTGCCTTGTTTTTCTTTTTATGACTTTCCATAATGACCAAAACTGGCAGTGTAGCAGAACCAAATCCACATCCCTCATAACTGACTATCTCACCAGGGGTATGTTCCTTTAGGACAGGAATCTACTCTCACTGTTCCTGTGTCCTTCAGTAGGTAGCATATGCCTCATCCTAAGTTCTTTATCTGCTAAATGGGATAACAGCCCAATTGCAGGTCCCATAAAAGCGCTAACATGTTAGCTATTTTTAGAAATAACAATGCTACCTTTTCTTTGCTGGTCTGTTCCTGCCCCAACCTCCTTCTCTCTAGCTGGTTCAAAAATATCTGGATTGACCATAAATGGGGAAGAACTTGATAATATCCAAAATCTATAAAACAGTAGAAAATATTGATATCGCGTCCACGTGTTCCATATTATGCAAAACCTTCTGCCCTCATAATTTGCTTGTGACAAGATGGCAAAAGCATGAAAATACTAGAAAAAAACAAAGATCATCATTTCCCACTTAGATAAAGAAGATAGAATATCCTCCTGGGACTTGTGTCAATTAAAAGGGTGGGTCCTCATACTGATTGGATTGATAGTGTCACAATCAAGGGCATTGAGAACGACTGACGTGGGTGACATTGGGCAAGCTAGCTAGGTCAAGCTAGCTAAGGTAAGCTAGTTAAGCCTCCATTTCCTCCTCTGCAACATGTAGAGAGTAATACCTACCATTGAGGGTAAGAAATGTATGCATTAAAGGGTGAGTTCATTACCTGGCATGCATAGAAAATACCTCATAAATTACCATTCCTTTGGGAAGGACCAATAATTCTCATCACAGACTTCTCTTCATTAAAGCACCAGGTGATGGGGGGATTAAATGTGACTTTATTCTTTTTCTAGACATAACATAACACATTTTTATTTGAAGTCAGTCAGGTGGAAAGGGGCAAAAACCACGTGAAACACATGATTTAGAATCTCTCTTACAGTTGAACGAACTCAACATCTACTGCTATAAAACTGTAAGACCCAGCATGTCGCTGGTCAATAAATGAAGGTAAGGTTTGGCTTCCAGGAAGGGCTTTTCTGTAACTGGATAAGAGCAGTTTGGCCATGACGCACGCAGCCAATCACATTCTCAGTGCTTTCAGGAACTGTATAATCCCACAGGCCTGAAAGAATTTAAAGCAAGATGTCAAAAGGGCAAGTGTGGAGGGCTCAAGCAGAATGCTCACTCTGCAAGTTTTGCAAGCTGAAGAGACGGTCAGCACCCCTACTGCTCCAGTCAAATACTTAGATCTTAAATTGCAATGACTTTTAGATCTAAAATGTGTATTGTGTTTTATCCAATCTACATGATACTTCTTGATGGTAAAGTCATGTGTTCCTTGAGGCGCCAAATAACAGGGTAGTTAGTCCCTGATTTCTGGGTTTCTAATTTCGAAGCCAGAGTTGTGGGATGCTTGATAATAAGAATGCATATCAGCCTGCCCCAGCAAGCAGAGCCAGACCCCAGGCTGTGAGGTCCCAGTCCACCCAGGCCTTCCCCTCGGTCCATCTATTTGCCCTTCACTCCTCTTGAAGCCCTGCCTCCATGCATACTGGAGCTCTCTAGCTCTTAGCCTCTACCCTGTCTAAATCTGCTCCCAAGGCAGGGTCTCATCAATTCGATATCATTAACTTTAAAATGTATGTCATTTTAGTGAGATGAAATACAGAGTTGTCCAGAAACAAGTACCTGATGAAAAGCTGCAGGTGGAGAAGTTTGGGGGAGAACTGAATAAGACTTTCACTTTGTCTAAAGCATGCTTCAATCTCGGGCCATTTTAAACACAAACTGAATTTCCCTTGCTGTGGATTGGCTGTTCAAGTCACAGATCCAAAGTTACTGTAAATTGAAAACATCTTTCTGAAGCTTTAGCCTTATAGCAAGGGTATTACTCACCATTTATCCTACATTCTATTTGGCATATATCCTGGGCTTTCCTGTCTGGACCACATTGGAAATCAGTTTCCAGGGAACAACCAGAGGTTTTCAGGGCTTAAAAAAAAAAAAAGATTTATTTTTCTAGCATCTGAATTTAAAGTTGCAACTCCAAGTACATATCTATAACAAAGTAGACATTGGAAATTAAATTCTCTCTTTTGTCTCTAAAGGTGGAAAAACTTTGCTGGGGAAGCATTTTTCCCTTTTGATTTGTTCAGGGCCATAAAATATTCCCCTATTAAAAGTTCCACAACAATTACTTTATTCTTTATTCAAAAATGTTCAAATATTAAACATGTTTACAACACTATATTAAACGCTATGGGAGAAACAGTGATTAATGTTTAAGTCCCTATCCTGAAGGCACTTGGAAACAAGTAGTGGATGAAAAACAAACACTGTAGCTAACTATATGCCTCATTGTTTAATAAGACAAAAACTGATCAGTTTCACAGGAGAGGCCTGCCAAAGTTCTGTGAAGTTCTTGAAATTGAACAGGCATTCATAGGTGGCTGGAGAAATCTGTAAAGGCTTTTAGAAGAAGGGGCCATGGGCATTGTCGGCCCTGGCCCACCCCGGCCCCCCCGCAAAAAAAAAAAAAAAAGATGAAGAAGAAGGGGCCATGCCAGGAGTTGGTCCTTGCAGAATGGGGAGAATATTAACTATATTAACTACTGGAAACCCAGGGAAGAGTATCCTACAGAGGGGTAAGAAAAGGCAGAAAGCAAAGGGTAGGTCTGGAGAACAAGCAAGCAATGTCTTTTGCCCACAGTGTTGCCTTTGCCTAGGGGGACTAGAAAAGGTGGAGGCCAGATCATGCTAGGTTTGATTTTTTGTTTTTGTGGGTTTTGTTTTGTTTTGTTTTGTTTTAAGACAGAGTCTTGCTTTGTCGCCCAGGTTAGAGTGCGAAAGCACAATCTCAGCTCACTGTAACCTCTACCTCCTGGATTCGACTGATTCTTTTGCCTCAGTCTCCCAAGTAGCTGGGATTACAGGTGCCCGCCACCATGCCTGGCTAATTTTTGTATTTTTAGTAGAGATGGGGTTTTACCATGTTGGCCAGGCTAGTCTCAAACTCCTGATCTCAGGTGGTCTGCCCTCCTCGCCCTCCCAAAGAGCTGGGATTACAGGTGTGAGCCACCATGCCTGGCCAGATCATGCTAGTTTTAACTTGGTTATGATACTTGTACTGTATTCAGGAGGTAATAAAGAGTCTATGATGACCTCTGTGCAAGGTGTGGCATAATCAGAGCTATGCTTTTGGAATATTAATGTCGTGTCTGATATCAAGTTTGCTAGCAGCAGAGCCTGAAAAGGGGATTCTTGTACAAATATTCCATTAAAGGGTGTCTTAGGAGCAATTTGAAAGGGAATGAGGGTGCAGGGGAAGGGGCTAGGCAGAGATATGTTTTCAAAAGAAGTCTAGCTTCAGCCTGATCTCACAGGGACCACTAGGGTGTTAATTGCACAAGAGTTTGTCTTGGCAAGAAACAAGGAACTAGGCTGTTAGACCCTTGCATCAGTAAGGCATTGGTCACAGCTACAGTGGGGAAAACAGAGAGAGAGGTATTCAGCATCATCTTCCAAGTGTCTGTGGGCAAGGCAGTTCTCGTTAGCTAGATAGATAGTTGTTCAATGGATGAGTTGGTAGTAGAAACAAGGATTGGATGTTACAACTGAGTGGTATGGAGTCAAGAAAAAATAGAAAACTGAAATTTTTGAATCCAGGTAACTGGGAGAGGAATTATGATATTAACAAAAGATAGGGTCTGGGGTTGTAGGGAAAGATGCGGATATCTTTAGGAACAGGTTTGCTTAGAAGTGGACCTAGGGGAATTGATGGATGGAGAAGTAGACACATACCATTCCTGGGCAATTGCTGAGTCATTCTTTCATATTATGGCTATTTCTCACGCTCCCATTGTATCCAGAAACTGCTGAGAGTCCTTGATACCCTAAGAGTCTCCTTTCTCTCTCATATATTGTATCCTCTCCCTTTCTACTCTTGGGGCTTTCCCATTTACCTTTTTTCCTATCTACTGCTTTTTCTCTTTATTTCCTCCCTATGAGCTGGAATCAAACTGTCCATTATCTTTGACTATTTGTTTTCTTGCCACCAACTGAATCAGTTATAACATCCTACCTGTTGTTTCTCCTACCACTTTAGTCATTGAACAAGTATTTATTGTGTACTTTGTGTCAGGAGTTGGGACAAAGAAGTGAATACAATAGAAAAACAAATCCTGCCTTTGTGATGCTTTCTGATGCCTCTATTATCATCCTCATTATAATAATCACGCTTTTAGTTCTCATCCTTATGGCTAGAAGTAGTACCTTCCTCCCTCCAATCTGTTGGTTGTTCAGTCTGATTGATAATGCACAGCATTAAAAAGATTTTGATCATTCAATAGAGAAAATATGGAGGAGATGAAATGGGGCAAGAAACAGAAGGAAGGGGAATGACCTTGGCATTTGCCCAGGGTTACTAATTGTTTTATTAAATATTTTGTGTTTACATGCAAAACTGGCTGGCTGTGGTCTGGGAGGCTTTATATTTCATGGAATAGCACTGGAGTGTGGCATTGCCAAATAAAGTTACAATAAAGTTGCATGCCTTGGCTGGGGGTGTGGTGGGAGGTTACCTCGTTTACAGGAAAAATACTTTCCAGTGTCTAAAAGGTGAAAACAGACTCAAAAGGAGGCAGATGGTCCTCCATATGTCCCCATGGAATTCTCTGCCACCCAAAAGGAATATTAAACTAATATTCTAAAAGCATAGCTCTAAATTTTGTGTGCATCTCACTACACTAACTACTGTTCTTTTATCATCAAGACATCTTCTTCTTCCACAGCTACATGCGAACCTGGATGCAAATTTGGTGAGTGCATTGGACCAAACAAATGCAGATGCTTTCCAGGATACACTGGGAAAACCTGCAGTCAAGGTCAGTAAGGTAGCCCGGGGTCGTAGTTCAAATTCAATCATTGCAGCAGGGCTAGTGACACAATATGGTTCGCACGATCTCTTAAAGTCAAGTCTTCAAATGAAGGTGGTTTCAGGACAAGATTTTTCAATCTCTTCTCTATGAAAAATGTAAAAATTCTGATGTTTTTGTCAAGATGCTTAGTAAAAGGCCTTTTTTAAAAACGATTTTGTTTTTATAAGCTAAAGGCCTTTCGTATTTTTAAATTTCATCTTTCCATAACACAGATAAAAGAGCCTTTTTTGAAAAAAATAATTTTATAGCTTTTTAAATTACCTAAGTATTTTATGTATATTTTTATTTTTAAAAAATCCAACAGTGCAAAAAGGTATAAACTTAAAAGTGAGAGTGGCCACCTCCAGTTGTTACTATAAGCATAGTTAAGTTTGTCTTAGATCCTGGAAATCTTTTTCTGTTATAGTGCAAACGTAAGTATTTCTCATAGGCATCTTTGCATGTTAGCACACACAGAACTACCTTATACTTTGTAAGGCTGTGTCCTAGTTCCTAGTGTGAATACTTTTAACCTTTATGCAAAAATATGCTTTATTTAACTATTATGATTTATATTGTCTCCAATTTTTTGCCATTACAAACAGTGCTAAATCTAACATTGTTCTATGCACAGCCCTGCCTTCTTGAATTAATATTTTTGTAGGAAAAATATTTAAAAGTAGAATTGTTGGGTTGAATGATGTGCATGTTTTTATTATACTTCATATACTTTTTGTTTTTTTGAGACAGAGTCTCACTCCGTCACCCAGGATAGAGTGCCATGGTATGATCATGGCTTACTGCAGCCTTGACCACCCGGGCTCTAGTGATCCTCCCATCTCAGCCTCCTGACTGGTGGGACCACAGGCACACACTACCATGCCTGGCTACTTTTTACAGTGTTTGTAGAGACGAGGTCCCACCACATTGCTCAGACTGGTCTTGAACTCCTGGACTCAAGCCATCCTCCCCTTGCCCTCCCTCCCCAAAGTGCTGGGATTAAAGGCTGAGCTACCACACCTGGCCTTGATATATTGTAATAGGTAATTTATAACTTTCGTCCTAGATCGTTTGCCTGAAAACATTAAAGAGGTTGTAATATCTATAACAGTGGTTCTCAACCTAGGTGATTTTGTCTCCTAGGAAGAGTTGCCACATAAAATACAGATACACAGTTAAATTTAAGTTTTAGATAAACAACAAATAATTTTATATTATATAGATGTTTAAAATCGTATATGAGGGGTGTGAGGGTTATCTGGCTGTCACATCTGTCACCCCATTGCTCACCAGGGCTGATTTGGTTGATCTGGCTGGCTAGGCAGGTGTCCCCTTCCTCTCTTACTGCTCCATGTGTGTCCTTTTGGAAGCTGCATGCTGAGGCAAAGAGGACAACCATCCCCAATAAAGGAGGACCAGCCTTCAGTCAAGGGTAGCTGTGCTCCCCTGCTAGAACCTACAAACAAGCTCGCAAAATAGTATATGGGATGTATATATACTTTAAAAGGATTAGTCATTTATCTGAAATTCAAATTTACCTGGGAATCCTGCACTGTTTTGTTTAGATATGGGGTCTCACTATGTTGCCCAGGCTGGGGTGCAGTGACTATACTGCATCCATGATCTCCTGGCCTCAAAGCAATCTTCTCGCCTCAGACTCCTGACTAGCTGGGACTACAGGCACACACCACCGCACCCAGCTGGAATCTTGTATTTTTATTTGCCAAATCTGGAAGCCTTATCCCAAGCAACATTTGGCAATGTCTGAAGGCATTTGAAGATGGTGCTACTGGTGTCTAATGGGTAGAGATCAGGGATGCTGCTAAACACCTTACAATTCACAGGATGGCAGTACCTGCAACAAAGAATGATCAGACCCAAATGTCAGTAGTCCCAAGGTTGAAAAACCCTGTTCTAAATGTGGTGAATAAAAATGCCTCATTGGGGCAGTAATTAATAGCCTACCAATCAAATAAACCTCAGAACCAGACAGATTCATAGCCAAATTCTACTAGAGGTACAAAGAGGACCTGGTACCATTCCTTCTGAAACTATTCCAAACAATAGGAAAAGACAGACTCCTCCCTAACTCATTTTATGAGGCCAGCATCATCCTGATACCAAAACCTGGCAGAGACACAACAACAACAAATTTCAGACCAATATCCCTGATGAACATCGATGCAAAAATCCTCAATAAAATACTGGCAAACTGAATCCAGCAGCACATCAAAAAGTGTATACACTACGATCAAGTCAGCTTCATCCCTGTGATGCAAGGCTGGTTCAACATATGCAAATCAATAAATGTAATCCATCACAGAAATAGAACCAATGACAAAAACCACATGATTATATCAATAGATGCAGAGAAGGCCTTCAACAAAATTCAACACCCTTTCATGCTAAAAACTCTCAATAAACTAGGTATTGATAGAACATATCTCAAAATAAGAAGAGCTATTTATGACAAACCCACAGCCAATATCATACTGAATGAGCAAAAGCTGGAAGCATTCTCTTTGAAAACTAGCATAAAACAAGGATGCCCTCTCTCACCACTCCTATTCAATATAGTATTGGAATTTCTGGCCAGGGAAATCAGGTAAGAGAAAGAAATAAAGAGTATTCAAATAGAAAGAGAGGAAGTCAAATTGTCTCTGTTTGCACATGACATGATTATATATTTAGAAAACCCCATTGTCTCAGCCCAAAATCTCCTTAAGCTAATAAGCAACTTCAGCAAAGTCTCAGGATACAAAATCAATGTGTAAAAATCACAAGCATTCCTATACACCAATAATAGACAAAGCCAAATCATGAGTGAATGTCCATTCACAGTTGCTACAGAGAGAATAAAATACCTAGGAATACCACTTACAATGGATGTGAAGGACCTCTTCAAGGATGACTACAAACCACCAGTCAAGGAAATACGAGAGGGCAAAAACAAGTGAAAAAACATTCCATGCTTAAGGATAGGAAGAATCAATATCATGAAAATGGCCATACTGCCCAAATTAATTTATAGATTCAATACTATCCCCAACAAACTACCATTGACTTTCTTCACAGAATTGGAAAAAAAAAAACTACTTTAAATTTCATATGGAGCCAAAAAAGAGCCCGTATAGCCAAGACAATCCTAAGGAAAAAGAACAAAGCTGTAGGCATCACATGACCTGACTTCAAACTATGCTACAAGGCTACAGTAGCCAAAACAGCATGGTACTGGTAGCAAAACAGATACATAGACCAATGGAACAGCACAGAGACCTCAGAAATAATGCCACATGTCTACAACCATCTGATCTTTAACAAACTGACAAAAACAAGTAATGGGGAAAGGGTTCCCTATTTAATAAATGGTGTTGGGAAAACTGGCTAGCTGTATGTAGAAAACTGAAACTGGACCCCTTCCTTATACCTTATACAAAAATTAACTCAAGATGGATTAAAGACTTAAGTGTAAGACCTAAAGCCATAAAAACCATAGAAGAAAACCTAGGCAATACCATTCAGGACATAGGCATGGGCAAAGACTTCATGACCAAAACACCAAAAGCAATGACAAAAGCCAAAATTGACAAATGGCATCTAATTAAACTAAAAAGCTTCTGCACAGCAAAAGAAACTATCATCAGAGTGGACAGGCAACCTACAGAATGGGAGAAAATTTTTGCAATCTATCTATCTGACAAAGGGCTAATATCCAGAATCTACAAGGAACTTAAACAAATTTACAAGAAAAAAAAACAGACAACCCCATCAAAAAGTGGGTGAAGGATATGAACAGACACTTCTCAAAAAAAGACATTTGTGCAACCAACAAACACATGAAAAAAAGCTAATCATCACTGGTCATTAGAGAAATGCAAATGAAAACCACAACGAGATACCATCTCATACCAGTTAGAATGGCAATCATTAAAAAGTCAGGAAACAACAGATGCTGGAGAGGATGTGGAAAAATAGAAATGCTTTTACACTGTTGGTGGGAATGTAAATTAGTTCAACCATTCTGGAAGACAGTGTGGCAATTCCTCAAGGATCTAGAACCAGCAATACCAAAGGCAAGATCTTCTCCAGATGATCCTTTTTAAAGTTTTATTTCCTTCTGTGTCATTTTTTATTTTAATAAAAATGTTACTTAGTTTTTTTTTTTTTTTTTTAGAAAACACAAAAGCACAGAGAAGAAAGTCACCCTCAATCTTACCACCTGAAGATAACCATTAGTCGCATTTAGAGCATACCCTCCTAGGCTTTTCTTTTCCTGTGTATTTTTTAAACAAATTTTGGAGTGATCTGTACAGAGAGTTTTGTAACCTTCTTTTATCATTTAACATCCTGTGTTAAATGATAACACAGGATCATCCAGCCCAAAATGTCACCCTGTGAACATCTTTACTCAGGATTAAATATTGTCCTCCAACTTCACCACTAAGAGCTGTCTGCCAGGGCTCCCTCTAGAGGAATGTAATTTGGCCAGTGCAGGGGCCGCCAAAAATAGCAATAATTGACGGGAGGCTGTACTGTCAGCCTATGTCATCAGCTGCTTGGGACAGCATGAAAGGGAGAAATATATAAATTGTCTATTTCTTTTTGTCAAGTAGTATACAGATAGAATTGTGCATATATCAAAAATGTATGGCTCCATGAATTTTTCTAAATGCCTGTGTCACCAGTATCTAGATCAAAAACCAGAAACTTAGCCCCTCAGAGGACTCTCTCACACCCTTTCCAGTCACTTCCATGCCCAGTGAGAGAACCATATCTTGACCTCTTATATCACAGATTAGCTGTGCCTGCTTTTTTAACTGTATATAAATGGACTCATATAGTATATACACATTTGTATCCAGCTTCTTCCACTCAATATCATGTTTGTGAGATTCATCCATTGTTGCCTGTAGCTGTCTTTTGTTCAGTTTCATTGCTATATAGTAGTCCATTGTGTCAATATACAAGTCATTTACCTATTCTTCTTTTGGGAGGTGTTTGGATTACTTACAGTTTGGGGCTATCAAGTATCATGCTATTATGATCATTTTAGTATGCAGGGTTTTTTTAGTGGGCTAAAATCCACATTTCTGTTGGTTTTATACCCAGGACTGGGATTTCTAGGTCATGAGTATGTCTAAATATAGCTTTAGTAGATTCTGCCAAGCAGTTTTCCAAAGTGTTGTACCAATTTGCATTCCTTCCCGTGGTGTATGATTATAATTCCATTTGCTCCACATTCTAGCCAATCCTTTAAAATGGAATTTGATGGTAGGAAAGGAAGTGTGTAAGTGGTGGCGTTCAGGGAAGATAACCCAGTTGTCTTTCCCAAGACTGGGGTCTAATCTTCTCCATCTGGATATTTCCTGATTCAGTTCACCTTTCCCTGTTTTCTAAATGCCCCTGCAGACATGAATGAGTGTGGAATGAACCCCCGGCCATGCCAACACAGATGTGTGAATACACACGGAAGCTACAAGTGCTTTTGCCTCAGTGGCCACATGCTCATGCCAGATGCCACGTGTGTGAGTAAGTTTCAACTGTCAGGCTGCTCTCAATGTTTAAGGCTTGGCTTTTGCCATTTGATGCTTGGGGAAAAGCTGACTTCAGTGATTTAAAAAAAAAAAAAAAACTCTAATATTGCCCCCAGCTAAAATGTTTTGGGGCGCTTACTTTAAAAAAAAATGGGCTCACGCCTGTAATCCCAGCACTTTGGGAGGCCGAGGCGGGTGGATCACGAGGTCAAGAGATCAAGACCATCCTGGTCAACATGGTGAAACCCCGTC
>NW_022436957.1:9381287-9560997 GCF_009761245.1 Sapajus apella
AAAAAAAAAAAAAAATTATGAAAGCCGGGCATGATGGCTCATGCCTGTAATCCCAGCACTTTGGGAGGCTGAAGTGGGTGGACCACCTGAGGTCAGGAGCTCAAGACAAGCCTAGCCAACATGGAGAAACTCTGTCAGTACTAAAAATAAAAAAATTAGCCAGGCATGGTAGTGCACCTGTAATCTCAGCTACTCAGAAGGCTGAGGCATGAGAATTGCTTCAATCCGGGAGTTGGAGATTGTAGTGAGCCAAGATTGCACCACTGCATTTCAGCCTGGATGACAGAGCGAAACACTGTCTCAAAAAAAATATATGGTAAAATAATATGAAATTCATCCAAATTTCAAGTGTATGATTCCATGGTTTTTACTACATTCACAATATTGTGCAACCATCACCCCTATTGAGTTACAGAACATCTTCATCATCTGGTTTCCAAAAGGAAACCAGACCCAGTCACTCCCCACTACCCCTCCTCCAGCCCCTGGGAACTACAGATCTGCTTTACTGCTCTAGAGATTTGCCTACCCTGGATGCTTACTTTATAAATAAAAAGATGAACTAGGGGAAAAATAAATTATGTATCTATATCTGCATCTATATATAAGCAGAGCCCTGTTGATTTTCCTTGTGAAAATAAGCATGTTGAACAAGATAAGCAGATTGTTTTAGGGAGGTGATAAATTTAAATTCCTTCTCGGAACATCAGTTCTTCCCACAATTCTTCCCACAAGCTAACTTTCTCATGCCCCTTGCCCCACTCCCAAAGATTGGTGACAGTTGTTGGAAATACATTCTGACTCACTCACATTCCTGAAAAGAAAAGCCCCTCTGTGATAAAGAAAAACCCATGTCCTGTGGGAGAGTAAGAGTCTATACCCATTCATTTATTGAGAGGAAAGGCTTTTCAGGTTTTATGTTGCAACTGAAAGGAAAACCCACCCTCCCTGCCTGCCTTCCCTTTTTCCCTTTTCTCTCTCCATCTTTCTTTCCTCTGCCTTACAGCCCCCAACAAACCTGGAGCCTGTGCCTTCAGCCAGCTTCCTATAGTTGCAGAGTTGCACAGGATCCCCGGCCGATCCTGGGTTTTCCCAAGATTATTAATCTTGCCTAGTGCATGGCTCACTGCTCCCTAGGCTCCTCCTTGACAAAGCGTCCCAACACCACCAGTTACTTAGATCTTCTGTTAGCAAGCAATCATTCGAAAGCAGGCACTGGAAGGGTCTTTTAAAAAAATCTTTATTATTATAAATTGAACAGAAACTCACAGGAAATAAATGCATAGTTTAATGAATTCTGATAAGGCAAGCACATTTGTAACCACCACTAAATAGAACTCAGCCAGAACCTCTTCCTCCCACCCCTCCCTAAAGGGAACTGCTATCCAGGCTTTTATAGTAATCACTTAAAATTTCAAAAAAGATGTATGCTAATGGATGTTTCTGAAACATTCCACAAAAGCCCAGTCAGTGCCAAAAGAGATATCTTTCCTCAAATAGAAAGATAGAATTAGGTTAATTTTGAAAATTAATTTAAAAAAAAGACAACTAAAGAGAAAACAAGAAAGAATAAAGGAATAATATAATCATTGGTAGGTGTTTGTTACAATACATTGGGTCTCTTTCTATATATCTAGGGGTTGCCTGTGCCTCCCTGTTTATAGCTCAGTGTCAAGATAGCCCTAGACCTCTCTCCTGGATGCTGATTGAATTCCACTTGACTCCGTGGATCTCTTTTGTACAGCTGGATTATTGGCATGTTCTGACACCGGACTGGAACCATATGAGTTTCTTAGTCCCCCTGCCTTTCTAATCTACACAAACTGGACCCTTGCTATAGAAATGCATTTCTGTGAGATAACTTATATTTAGCAACAAGTGACA
The DNA here is from genome assembly GCF_009761245.1 of Sapajus apella. Lineage (NCBI taxonomy): Eukaryota > Metazoa > Chordata > Mammalia > Primates > Cebidae > Sapajus > Sapajus apella. The sequence goes on from NW_022436957.1 coordinate 9,383,172, forward strand.
AAAAAAAAGCCAAGTAAATTGTCTCATTTACTTAAAAACCTGGAGGCAAGCAGTTCCAGAACACCTCAAGAAGAAGTCAGTCTCTGTCATCCTCAGAGTATTGATTTTACTCTGATGTGTGTGGCCTCATAGTTACAATATGGCTGCCCCAGCTCCAGACATCACACACACATGGAAAATAGAGAAAACTAAGTGGGTATGAGTGATGCCAATAAACCAATGCCTCTTTCATGCCTGTCTCTTTTTATCATGCACTAATATCTTTTCCGGGAGCCCCACTCCCTCTGGTGGATTTATTTGTATATCTCTTTGGCCACACTTGGTCATATGGCCACTCCTTTCTGAAGGAAAGCTGGGGAAAGCTTCAGTGCTGGGAATGACAAGAGAAAAGAGTCCAGAATGGCTTTCAGATAGCTGATCAGCTATATCTGCCACATGTTTTAGCTCAGTCACCTAAAAGACCAAGTCTTATGACTTAAGTGACTCTCACTGAGGCTAGATATGTATGGAGAGATCTCCAGGGTAGATTCTTTTACCCTGATTACTCAGGTTGATAATCTCCATCAGCAGTTGCATTTCAACCTATTGAGGCCAGCCAGGTGACATAAAAGAGAGGCTATAACACACACAAGTGGAGAAAGTGATACAGTCTGTGGGGTGTGGGTTGCATGCCCTGCCTAAAGACAGTCAAATTCAGTGCAGTGGCCAAGAAAGCAGACCCTGAGTAGGATTCAGCCCCAGGACCACCAAGATGCTACCCCTACTGATTCCTTTTGGCTCTCCATTTGGGACTCAGACAATGAAACTTGCCCTATAATGCCATGCAATGTGTTTCATTCAATTGCCCAGAATTTGGTGATAGTTTCTTAGTAAGCTCTTTTTATCATCTTAAGAGAGAAAGGCTAATCCTTGTCTACTTTTTCAGACTCTAGGACATGTGCCATGACAAACTGTCAGTACGGCTGTGAAGACACAGAAGAAGGGCCACAGTGTCTGTGTCCATCCTCAGGACTCCGCCTGGCCCCAAATGGAAGAGTCTGTCTAGGTACAGCAGCAGGAATCACCTCCACTCCTCCTTCTCCTTCCTTGACTCCCCCTTTACTAAATCTCTTTTCATTCATCACAATCAGCTTGTTTGACTAGACATTGCAAAATTCTAAAAGTACAGGTTTATATCTATTTTTGAGATATTTTTAGCCACATATGCTCTAGACATATTTTGGGATGCTAAAGAGCACAATTTTCTATTATTTTGTATTGCCTTAATGCCGTAGTGGAAAAGGGATAAAGATAATTTTAGTATATTTGCTATGTACAGTTTATTTAAATTATCATCCAATACAAATTCCCCTACTTATATTTTGTCATTTAATGTATAATCCTAAGGACCCTTGGGTTTTATTCTGGGTCCTAGCTAATATTTTCTGGAAAACTATATTTATTGATTTTTTAGATATAACATTATTGAAAATAGTATATACCTTCTATATCATTTACATTAGCATGTAATCAATTTCATGTTGTCTTTAAAACTTGCTCTAAGTTGTATGAACTAAGTCTAATTAATTTAACTGGAGAAAATGAGCAGATTAAGCCCATCATATTAATTAAGAGAACATAAAAATTATTTGTTTAGAACTTTGAATTTAGTCAAATCCATTGGCTTAGAACCTTCCTCTCTTGCTCTCCCTTGTCTTATTTTGTGTCTTAGTTTTGGGCTCCATAGAAGCTGACCCTGAGCAAGTAGTTGATCTGGGAAGTGATCCCAGGAAACACTGGTTGAGGAGTAGGGAAGTAACCCAGAGAAAGGAAGGCACCAGTGCTGGGTGAATCCAATGAACAGGTTAAATGAGCTAGGGTCACCTTTGGGAGGCAGAGGGAAGCTACCCCTGAATTTTCCCTCTGGGGTGAGGGTGCTGGATATTCATTCATCAACTTCTGTCCTTCATTGATGGGGGGGCTGCTCTGGGACATGACTCTCCAGCACTCCCAGCCTGGCCTGGGTCAGGAGCAAAGCACAGTGTCGTATGTGCAGCAGGCATCCTTTGGCAGGTATGGAAACTTACCTGAGCGCTGAGGAGCTATGGATGGAGCACCCACAGGGCACCTTCAGTGAGTGAAGCAACAGCTTTTTCACTTTGTGCTTTGGTTCCTTTGTGGATTTAAGTTATGTTCAACTATTGAATTGTATATATTCATAACACTTAATTACATTGCACCTATTATACATAATATTTAGAGCAAGTGAGCACTTAGCATTAATGAGGGATGCCAAACTAAATCAGAATGTTGAAAGAGTTCTTAATCTTCTGTGATTTAAAGAAGCACATATGAGTATGATTTCATAATCTTCTGTACTGCAATAGAAATACTTTTCAGTTAAGGTGCTAGATGTTTATTTATCCTAACTATACATAATGTAAAAAAACAAACAAACACTGCATTTAGAAAACTCATCCAAGTTAAACACTTTTTAAAAATATACATGTAAATTAAAATTTTTTATCTCTATTCTTTTAGAATAATCAAAGATTTAATTAGACTCACAGGATTTACTACTTTTTCATATAATAATATTTATATGATGCTAATTCTTTACCAAACTGAATCCAAATTTCTACCCACTTCTTTTAGTGGTTGGGTGCCATTTTTATTGAAAGGGAAAGATGATGTGCATGAAAATTATTGCCAAAAATAATTTTGTTTAACCCAACACTTATTTATTATTTAAAAAATTCAAGAGACCAGTCTGGGCAACATAGCAAGATCCCATCTCTATAAAAAATTTTTTTGTTAAAAATAGCCAGGCCTGGGAGAGGATGGGATAACATGGGGAGAAATGCTGGATATAGTATACACCTAAAGCAAAATTAAAAAAAAAAAAAAAAGATAGCTGGGCATGGTGATGTGCACCTGTAGTCCCAGCTATGCCAGAGGTTGAGGTGGGAGGATCACTTGAGCCTGGGGAGTTTGAGGCTGTAGTGAGCCATGATTGTTCTGCTGCACTCCAGCATGGGCGACAGACCAGACCTTGTCTTAAAAAAAAAAAAAAAAATGCAAGGAAAATAGTAAGACAGCACCAACTTGCATGTTTAAGCCAGATTCAGAAGAACAACCTACCATCTATTTGATTTGGCATTTGAAAGTTAAACCAAGCCTGTGGCTTAGTGGATGGATCAGCATAGCTGTGAGCCCCTCTGTAACCTGACTCTCAATGGTAGAAAAGGAACAATATGCCTATTGTTGGCTAAAATTACATCATTACATAATTACACCAGACCCACAATGTATGCATAAGTACATGCCTTCACAACCCCATTTCTGTGAGTCAATATTGCAGGGGCCTTGGACAGTCTTACCAATGAAGTAGTCATTTTGTAAAATGCAAATTGTAAAAGTGTGTGTGTTTGATTTACTTAAAGCATAGCTATTGGACTCTAGTTTCAAAAATTGTATCTGTTATACAATATACAATATTCACTCAGCTGGGGAAAATACTCACTCAGCACACATGTAATGTATAGGTACCAAGCCAGACACATGCTAACTGCCCAAGAACAGCCAAGGCCTAACAGAAGATGTGAATGTAAGTAATGACATTATAGAAAGATAATGCCTCTTGAAGAGGTATAAAGTAATATAAGTAGATAAAGTGAAGGGCTGTGTCTGTGCCTGGGGGATCTAGAACACTTGCCAGGGGATATGATGTTGGCACCAGTGTACTATAACCAGTTTCCCAGGTAAAGAAACTGCACGTGTGCATGCACAGTACATGCTGTGTGTGTGTGTGTGTGCATGTATGCATGCACGTGGCTACTTTTCTTGCTATCAGTGACACCTTCTGGTTTTACATCCTAGATATTGATGAATGTGCCTCTGGCAAAGCCATCTGTCCCTACAATCGAAGATGTGTGAACACATTTGGAAGCTACTACTGCAAATGTCAAGTTGGTTTCAAACTGCAATATGTCAGTGGCCGATATGACTGTGTAGGTAAGATTTGATGGCACCTTTTCCTTTTTTCTCCTGTCCCCACCAAACCTTTGGGCCTTCTCTGCAGATATTTTGAAGTCAATTCAATCTATTAGTTGAACAATCACTGTGCTGACCAGCTTAACAATAAGGAAAAGATTTTTTAAACGTCTGGCATTTAGGGAATTCCAATGACATCAATCATAAAGCTAGGTCAATAAAGATTTAAAGTAAGGAATACAGCTCTCTTGTGAAAATGACTATCTTGAGATGATTTTGGTGGGACTGCTTTTAACTTGGCGTTTTGTTTTGTTTACATTTTTGGTTCTATCTCCAGTTACACATCTAAAAATGGGAACAACGAAGCAGTATTTATATTTGGTAAAAGGAAGAATAACAAGGTCTGTGTATTCTTGATCTCAGTGGTCTGTTTATAACAGTTTCCATCAGGGGTGGCTTTAGAGAAATGTATGAGAGACAGGAACGCCCATGCTCTTTCCTTTCTCCTCTTTCAGCCCTTTCATAGTTCAAGCTCCAAATATAATGTTCCCTTTCCAGAGTCATGAAAATCGCTCTCTGATAAGATTCTGGTACCAGTCAGCTATTGCCCTAATCTATGTGAAATAAATATTTTGTTCTTTTCCTTAGTGAATGGATTTCAGGCATCCATGAACAAGTGAGATGGGGTATTTGGGGAGCACTTGGATGCATTCCCATTGCCCTTTATATACTATAGGATGGGGCCTGCCCTATAGAAAGGGAAATTTGGGCTCCCTGTAGATTTCTGTACACATGTGTAACAAAGGTATATGCATGACATGGAAGGCTAATGGTTGAGAAAAAATAGGATTTCTTTCAACCCTATACTCAGGGCTTCCCAGGACATGTCTTGTGTAATCATGTTGGGGCAACACACAATTGCTGGGTTTTGAACCATCTTGTGAAGCTTCCACAGCTCTTCCCTCAAATCTCAAACACAAAGACCATCCTAGAGAGGATCATAAAATCCATGTTTCTTGTGGACTTGGACTCCATGGCCTCCTGCAGACCCGACCAGTCCTGTAATCCTATGATGCTGTGTTACAGAGTTTAATCCTGTTTCCTCATACCTAAGGGGAGTTTCCATAGGACAGGGTGGAATTCACATGGAAAGCTTCAAAAGGAAACAAAACTTTTAGACGTTAAAAGTGATTAAGATTAGCATCTGAGCTCAGCTTTGTGGCTAAATTAAAACTAACAGGCTATGCTGTATATATATGTCTACAAATGCATAGATAGAAAATGGGGTGGAGAATACAGCAAATGAAACTCTCACTTAGGTGAAATTTAGTAATTTTCCTCCTCTAAAACTAGCAGACAAGCTCAGACCAGCCTGACCCTTTCTCCTGGCAGTCTTAGAACAAAATGCCTATGCCTATAAGTTAGATGATGTCAGTGGTTCCTAGTTGATCATGTATTTTGTTTGTTAGGAGTTTCAAACCCTTCCAAATATAGAATTGATTTTTTGATATTGTTATTGAGCTCTAAGTTAGATGAAAAAGTTAAGAGAAAAACCTAAACATCTTGCAGATTTTAGTAACATTGATAAGCAGGAGATGAAATTGCTGTGGGGGAGGGGAAGCAGCAAATACACTCCTTACATACCAGGCAGCGAACAAAGCCAGGGCCTCCGGCCAATGTGCCTGCAGTTCTGAACACCTCTCAGTTCTCAGGCAATGCTTGGTTTCTCAGCGGTGTTTAGTGCTTAGCCCTGCAGTTGATCAAGTGTAAGGGACAGTCTTTCAGCAAGCCCTATACCACAGAGTTGTTCACTGTAATGTTCTTTTTTTAGATATAAATGAATGTACTCTGGATTCCCATACGTGCAGCCACCATGCCAATTGCTTCAATACCCAAGGGTCCTTCAAGTGTAAATGCAAGCAGGGATATAAAGGCAATGGATTTCGGTGTTCCGGTAAGTAGCATTTGATCGTGATGCCTTAGCTATTCACAATGAAGCATTCTCCCTATATCTCCTTCCTCTCTTTATTTCTTTCCTTCTTTCTTTGTCTCCCTCTCCGTCACTCTCATTCTGTGTGTGTGTGTCTGTGTGCGTGTGTGTAGTGTAGTGTTTGAGTTTAACTCTGCCTCAGCCTTTTCTTCTTTGCTAATTGGACCATATCTCCAATACTCACTGAAGTTGTAGGCACTAAACTTAAAGAAGAGCAAGGGTAGTTAGTATCTTTCTGGCCACAACATACTCAAATACTGAACATAAGATTTCAGGACAAAAGACACTGAGAAAATATATCAGAACAGACTGAGTTATGGTGCAGTAACAAGCAAACCTAAAATATCATTGGCTTAAAACCACAAAGGTTTTTAAACCAAGTGAATCAGGACGTTTTCCAGAATGCATAACACAACCGAAACAAAGTATGATGAAGCTGAATCACCATAAGTATGATCAATTTATCTGTCATCCTCAGGCCCAGATTCACTTGTTTTAATGTATATAGCAGAGAGTTCTATTGTTCTTGCTGATAAATTCTTTCATACTGTGTGTTAAAACTTTAAATTTATAAACCAGCCATCTAACAATAAAATGTCACTGCTATTAATAACTACAACAACAATAAAGGTTTATTTCTCACTCATGTAATATGTCCAAAGATAATTTTTCAGGGATTTCTTGTCAATACAGTCACTTAAGGACATAGGCTGACAGAGGCCCCGTCATCTTATAGTACCATGGTCTCAATTTAAGGCTTTAGGGTTTGCCACAGCAGAGAAAGAAGCATGGAAAATCATGCACCAGCTCTTAATTTATTCAGTTTGGAAGTATCTAACATCAAGGGACAAAAATAATAATAAACTTGCTCTGTGCCCCAAAAGAGAAGAAAACTAGAAATCTTGGTGAACACCAGGAATGTCTTCCAAGGCAAGGCAGCTGTGATTACAGTGCAGTCACTCCCTTAGTACACAATATCTTACAATATTAAAAGTCATCCAGGTTCTGCTGGGTGTGACGGCTCACATCTGTAATCCTAGCACTTTGGGAGGCCCAAGTAGGTGGATCACCTGAGGTCAGGAGTTCAAGACCAGCCCGGCCAACACGGTGAAACACTGTCTCTACTAAAAATACAAAAAAATTAGCCAGGCATGGTGGTGCACGTCTTTAATCCCAACTACTTGGGAGTCTGAGACACAAGAATCACTTGAACCTGGGAGGCAGAGATTGCAGTGAGCCTCTGTACTCCAGAGATCACACCACTGCACTCTAGCCTGGGCAACAGAGTAAGACTCCATCTCAAGAAAATTTTAAAAAAATTAATAAAGTCATCCAGGCTTATCCCTCTGGTCATGTCCCTTTTAGCACTGGCTCATCATGTGACTAGACTTGTTGACTGTCCTGATTCAACTCTCTTATATACCCCTTAGCAGAGTTCCCACATGTTCAATAAATGTGGCTGCAAGGTATACCCTGACCTACGTCACATCCCATACCACTGTCTGGCCAATGTTGCCAATGATGCAAATGACTGTCAGACTATTGACCAGTCATACAAAAATAAACCATATGTACCACGATAGGCATTTAGCGTATACCCATAAAACGTTCACAGTACCCCAGAGGGCTATTGTTGAGTACCACTGGACAAGAGTACGTACAAAAGAATATAACCAAAGAAAATGATTCTGGAAATCAAATTCTGTGAAGAACTGCCAAAAGAACAGGGCAGCATTTAGTCTGGGAAGTATAGTATGGAAAAGCATAAATTGCGCCTGTAAATATTTTAAGAAATATGAAATAAAAGTGGCTTTCCAAAGCAAACTAAGTGCAGTGGGTGGTTACATTCTCTCTTAAACATGGCTGCTAGGTACTTTGGAGTGGAGCAGGGAACCCCATGGAGTAAGGACATTCCGCTGCCCCTGGTTTGCAGGCTGAGGGGTCTGAAACAGATTCCTGCATTGGGCTGGAGATGGGATTAAATGACCACTTAGTGTCCAGCAACTGGATGCCATGGTTTCTATCCCTCTAGATAGAAATATCCAATGATGTCCTTCTGAAACTTGATTCAGAGAGATAGAGATTGGCTGCCCATGCAGCGCTGTGCATAGGTAGGTTGTGGGGAAGGACACCATAACCTTGGGCGGCCCCCAGAGAGGAGACAGAATAAATCAGCTTTCCATATTGGATGAGTGCTCAAGGGACCCACGATCAAATCTCCTTGATGCCACCAAATTTGAACGTGTATATTCCAGGTTGGGAAGGCCTGAATTTAAATCTTAGCTCTGCCCCATGCTGGCTGTGACCTTCAGCAAATTTCTTACCCTCTCTAAGCTCAGTTTCCTCCTATTCATAATGGGGTTTGTGGTAGTACTGTGGTGGGTTCTTGTAATGGGCCAGCCCACAGTTTCTTGCAGCTCGCTAATCCTACCGAGGCAGAGTAGGCAGTTGCATGTGTATCTCTAGCAGTGCTCTCTCTCTGACAGAAGTCTCTGGATAAATACTCCAGCTTCCACTTCACAGGGTGGGACAGTTCTGAGGTGTGCTCTGCACTGGGTCCCAGATGTCCCAGCAGGACTGAGCCCCAATTACCCACAGTGATTACCTGTCCATCTAAGTACCATCTTTTGGCTTTTCTCTCTTCCTGTCTTACTGTCTCCTCTCCCCAGTTTCTGCCTCCTGGAATCACCTTCCAAATAAGCCATCTGCACCCAAATCCTTGTCTCAGTCTCTGCTTGGAGGAACCCCACTAAGACAAATATGTCTTGCAGAGGTTCATCGTGAGGTTTAAATGAGGTAATACAGGCAGAGAGCTTAGTTTAGCAGGAACACATAGTAGATGTTCATTAAAGTTAGTTGTGATTGTTATTGTTATTAGTATCATTTCAATCAGCTGTTTGTTAAGGGCCACACACTCTGAAATTTCACAAAGATGAATGCAAAAATGCTGTGCATATAAAAAAAAGACACCTCAGGAAAACATCTGTTTCAGTAAGTGAGCAACTCACCCCCACATACTCACTCTCCTATTTCTAGGCATAAGAATTAAAGGCCCAGAGTAAACCTGGAGCCATCTTTCTTCCTCGTCATTTGATCCCCTTGAAACCACAATGTATTATTAATGTTAAAATGAAGGCAACATCTTTAAGCATGCAATTAGGTAGTTGTTTGCAGCCTGCATTTTCCATAATGTAAACCAGTGCTTTGAAATTGTAAATCCCACATCAACACAAACATTTCTTGTGTCAAGAAAATGTCTGTTTTTCTTGGACCATCCAACTTTATTTTGGGATAAAGGAAATTTGTCTTTATTCTTTGAAACCTCAAATTCATTACACTGTTCTATTCAATATCTGAAAATTATGCATTTTGTTATCCATTCTGCAGCTAATTTATTTCTTTAGTCTTTCACTGGAATGTTTATTTAAAGAAGAAAACTATCTTTGGGTCATTCACTATATTACTTGTCCAACCCTTTTCATTTTCCTTTAATTCTCCATAAAATAAACAGCTATGTTACTGTTGAAAATTCATCTTAACAAAGCCTTAACACTCATTCTTTAAAGGATACTCCAAAATCCACTCTTATGTACACACAAGAGTCATAAAAACAAAAATGAGAGAATTGTATCTAGTTAGCATTCAGCATTATAAAATGTTATATTGCAAAATACATTTGTATGCACACAAATTGCTATTGAATAATATAGGGCATAGGCTGGGTGCAGTGGCTCATGCCTGTTATCCTAGCACTTTGGGAAGCCGAGGCAGGCAGATTGCCTGAGCTCAGGAGTTTGAGACCAGTCTGGGAAACAGGATGAAACCCTGTCTCTACTAAAATACAAAAAATTAACCTGGCATGGTGGCATGTGCATGTAGTCCCAGCTACTCAGGAGGCTGAGGTAGGAGAATTGCTTGAACCCGGGAGGCAGAGATTGCAGTGAGCTGAGATAGCGTCACTGCACTCCAGACTGGGCAACACAGCAAGACTCTGTCTACATTTTATATATATATATATATATATATATATATATATATATATATGGCATTGATGTAGCAACTTTTATTAAGTTCATTGTTTTGAAAAGTTCAGACTCTACATCACATTATGGAAAAAGAGTTAGATTATCCTAACCCAGTCTCTATACCTAAAGGAAGAAGCACTCTAAATGTAGATGTGTATATGTTTTATTGTTCTAATATGAGTATTAATAATATACTGCCAGATAATTTGGTCTTGATTTGACAGCAGCTACACCTCATTCTCAGAAAATCAAATGCCAGATAATACCCAATTTTGGGAGTAAAAGTCAACTTAGGAAAGGAAACTGTCATTTGCTTACCAGGAGCACAGCTTCTGGAATCATTACCTTAGCTTGATTGCTGACTCCCTAGCCTACTACCTGCAGACTCAGAACAGATTATTTAACCTTTTGGTACCTCAGTTTCCACACCTGAAAAATAGAGATGATAATATCTAGCCCTTAATATTGCTTTGATGATTAAATTTATTCATATAGAATAAGTAAACATCCATCTAAAGGGTTTAGCACCAGCCCAGAATATATGAAATGCTTAATAGGCATGTGCTAGGAGTAAGAATAATAGTCACAAAGCCCTTCTTACCAAATTCAACAATTATTTCTATAGAAAAGCAGCTTGTTTAGTCATTAAAAATATGCTTATGGCTTAATTCAATTTATATAGTGTGTATCCAAGAATATGGGCTTTGGTACAACCAGGCCATCCCCATTTTTTCTTCAATTATAAACATTAGAAATTTGGAGGTATGGCCTGGGAATTTTTCTAACTCAGGAAAAGATGTTACACATTCTGGTGATGAATGCTAAAAATAATAGCACACATGTTGAGTACATGCCAAACACTAATCTTAGTAATTGATGTGTGCTCACCCAGTTAAGCCTCCCAGAAAAAACCTATTCTTATCCAAACTTTATAAATGGAGAGACTGAGGCAAAGAGAAGTTAATTTTTCATTTGAGGACCTATGGCTAGAAGATGTGGGAGCTAGGAATCAAACTCAGGAAACTGGGCTTCAGGATTATGTGCTTAAAAACAGGACAGGTGTGTTCATGACCAATTGGTTAATCCTCTGTGATGGAGAACTCAAAGTTTGCCCTCCCCAGCAGACTCTGTTGGCTCACCTTTTGTTCCATCCTAGCCCCTTCCTGTTTCCTGGATCCCATGCTAGAATACATTCCTCATCTGTGGTTAAGCTCCTCCTTCCAGGACTGTGTCTAAAGCTCAGATTAGTAGAACTTTTCTCCTCCTAGATGATAGATCATCTAACGAACTAAGCACAGTTGAGTGAATGTCAGTCATGTTCCTCCTGGGTAAGATATTCTCACCTAAGAGTGATCTTCTATAAAGTTTTATTCCAAAGATATGAAATTAAAATTAGGGTTTTCAGGTTGGTAGAAGTGTTTGACAACATGGGTATTTGGAGAAATCTCAAATCCCTCCCAAGAGAAATTGTCAACTTTACAAAAAACTGGCCTACGAACCTGAAGACTTTGAAATATCTAAGTTTTATATCTGAGTTCCCCAAATGTGCCAAAGACCGTCCTACTGCAACTCCCTCCACATTTTTTGTTTTTTTGAGATGGTATCTCACTCTGTTGCCCTGCCTGGAGAGTAGTGGCGTGATCTTGGCTCATTGCAACCTCTGCCTCCTGGGTTCAAGCAATTCTCCTGCCTCAGCCTCCTGAGTAGCTGGGATTACAGGCACTCGCCACCATGCCCAGCTAACTTTTGTATTTTTAGTAGAGACAGGGTTTTTACTATGTTGGCCAGGCTGGTCTTGGACTTCCGACCTCAAGTTATCTGCCTGCCTCAGGCTCCCAAAGTTCTGGGATTACAGGCTGAGCCACCACACCTAGTCCCTCCCACATTTTTATATTCTCAAGAAGATGATGTAATAATCAATAAATTTTTACGAGAAAACCATCATAATGTCAAATTTAAAGCAGCAATAACTAAATAAATCCAAATCTACTTATGCATATGCATATCATTAAAGTGCATTTTTATCCTTGCCTAGCTTTCTCTTTACATACTAAGAGAATGAAATTGTCAACACTATCAAGGTTATGATGTTTTGGTTTTTGTTTCTTCTCAATAGGAACATTTGAACTTCAAAGCAGAAACTGAAAGCAGATGTTTAGGTTTGCCTGGTGTGGGTTGAAACCCTTTCCTCATTATTTATTAAAGGTCTTTAGTTTTATGTTACTGATTGCAAAAAGGAAATTTACAGAGAATAGGGGTTTCCTGTTAATTTTTCTTGCTGGGTACTGGGAAAGATGTCCCATGGACAGAATTACAGTGGGGCCTCCAGAGGAAGGTCTATATATAATCACACATTATGGTCATAACTTAACATGCAACCTCTGGCAAAGTAGCTGAAACAGGCCATCTGAAGGTCAGGAAAATGAGTAATGATGCATTACTTGTTGGTTTCATACCTATAGTCAGGCTGTCACAATGTTAAATAACTAGAATATTTCACTGAAAATAAAGATGTTGCTCTTTTGATTCCAAAGTAAAAGCAATGTATTAAGAGCATATATATTTTCAAAGCATTTTTCTTCTCCCTGTTGGTTACCCCAACTATTGTGGACTCCTCTTTGTTTTTTTTCTACTACTTTGATATAGATTGAATCACCCAAATGATGGAGAAGGAATAAAGCAGGAGAAGAGGTTAAAATATTGCCAAGAAAAATACTGTAATAAAATCCCAGTCCAATTTTTTATAGTACTCTTTTTAGGCATCAAAATTGATGTCTGCCCCCTTGTTCCATTTTCCTCTAAACTATTTCCAAATAATAGAATTATGTGAATTGATTGAGGTGTTATTAGACCCTTTCTTGCTTATTCATAGATTAGTACATGCCTAGATATTTTATAGTGAGGCAATATGTTTGATTTTAAAGATCAGTGTTTTTAATTTTTAAAAAATTAATTACTTTTTTATATCAGTTGGATATTCTGAATTATCATGAGTATATCCCTGAAAAGGAGGCATATATCTTTGAATTATAGATCTCAAGGAATTTGAACCAGTCTAGAGAAAAGTTACCTTAATCTTAAAGCAGGAACCAATCTATCATAGAAATAGGACTTGAAAAAGAGTCGTTCATGGCCAGGTGCAGTGGCTCATGCCTGTAATCCCAACACTTTCGGAGGCCAAGGTGGGTGGATCACCTGAGGTCAGGAGTTCAAGACCAGCCTGGCCAACATGGCAAAACCCCATCTCTACTGAAAATACAAAAATAAGCCTGGTGTGGTAGCATGCACCTGTAATCCCAGCTACTCAAGAGGCTGAGGCAGGAGAATCGCTTGAACCTGGGAGGGGGAGGTTGCAGTGAGCCAACATCATTTCACTGCATTCCAGCCTTGGCAACAAGAGTGAAGCTCTGTCTCAAATATTTATAAAAGAAAGAAAGAAAAAAGAAAAGAAAAAGAGTCATTCATATGCTCTATTCCCAAATCTTAGTTCTGTCCCTAGTTAGATGAGTGACTTTGGGCAAGTCACTTAACACCCAGTTGCCTCATCTACAAGACAAGAGTCCCTGACTAAATGAACTCTTTTGTACCTCTCGAGTTTGACACTTTTTCCTCCAAGGGTCGTTAGTCCACTGAAGGATAGGAACCATAGATCTAGAGGTATATTTTTAAAGTAATACTTTTGCAGTGAGAAATAGTAAATGAAAAATAGTAAGCATAGAAGCCTCTCTGAAATATTTAATAAATAAAATCATTTAACTTTAGATAATGGTTGACTGAGGTGAAAAAGGGGAGAGAAAGGAGGGGAAAGAAAATTGGGTATGTGTATATTGAACCATAAGTCACTATTTTTGTAGGTCACAAATGGCTCATTATTACAACTTACATGGTTCAAACTAATGCTGTAGCTTTAATCTTTGAACATCAAATTTGGACAAATCTATAAGGCTACCAGGACAATACCAGTTTTGGAGAATACCAGAATGAAAGCAGAAATATTAGAAGACCCTGGCAAATCCATGTCTTTGGGATCTGTAGCCCAACTGGATAGCAGTAGGTGTTTCACTAAAGTAGTCTCTGAAGTAAAACAAAAGATAATTAAGATAACTACCATAACACTGATCTGCTTAAAACAGATACAAATATAGTTCTTCCTAATTTATCAAATGGTAGAGCCTCCTGTGGGTTCATTTTGGAAGCATTCACTTACTACACTTTAGCACTTTTTAAATGCTCCATTTTTGTGAGTAATTATCAGCCAATTTGGAACGTCTTGCCTCTTATTTGTTTTAGCTATCCCTGAAAAATCTGTAAAGGAAGTCCTCAGAGCACCTGGTACCATCAAAGACAGAATCAAGAAGTTGTTTGCTCACAAAAACAGCATGAAAAAGAAGGTAAAAATTAAAAATGTCACCCCAGAACCCACCAGGACTCCTACCCATAAGGCAAACTTGCAACCCTTCAACCATGAAGAGAGTATTTCCAGAGGTGGGAACTCTCATGGAGATAAAAAAGGGAATGAAGAGAGAATGAAAGAGGGGTTTGTGGAGAAGAAAAGAGAAGAGAAAGACCTGAAAAATGACATAGAGCAGGAGCGAAGCCTGCGAGGAGATGTGTTTTGTGAGTGCTACTTTTATTTTACATGTTTTATGAAAAATGAATTGCAATTTCTCCTGGCAAATGAAAGAAGACAAAAAGTCAGTTTCATAGCTTAAGTAAAATGGGTTGGGCCTTAAGTCTTGAGAAGCAGTATTCTCTGTAAGGTCTAGAAACAAACAACTTCTACAGACACCCAATCAAACCTGCTGCTCTAAGAACCAAGGAAGGGAAGTCCTGTTCCCCTGACTGGGAGGCTTCCTATTTGACACAGACCTTCCATTCTCACTTTAAGCCAAGGAAACCTGCTTGTCCTACAATTACAGTGGTTTGGCTGCCCAGCTCTCCACAATGTATGCCCCCAAATCAGAGAGAGGCTCACTGCATGGATCTGCTAAGCTCTACCTTTTTACTTCTTGAAGGCACTTTGACAGGTCTAGTCTAAGAAAATGAAACCTCACAGTTGTGTGGTTATGATTTTAAAAGCCAAAATCGACAAATGTAGGAGGATAAATTTTATAGTGGAGCTTAAGTTTTCTGTGTGAACTAGAGAACTCCCATACTCCTTTTTCACTGGTTGCTGTGCAGAGCCCACCAGAAGGCTCAGTCCCCCAGGATGGTTTCCATATAAACCCACTGTGCATCTCCACACTGAGACTTTCCCATTCTTCCTGAATGGGCATTTGTTGCTCCCTCTGTTTTGTCTTGTCTAGTCTTGGCTCTGTGACTGCTGGTCATATATACAAATGCCATTTGGATCTAACCAAAGGAAAAGTAGACACAGGCCCACCCCTCCAAGAACTAGCATCCAATGACATTCTCTGCCTTCATAGAGAGTTAAAACCTCAAAAAAAAAAAAAAAAAGAAAGAAAGAAAGAAAGAAAGAAAAGCATGTTTCCAAAACCTGATAAGAAGGGATGTATCAACAGTGTAGATGCCTAGTTCACTCAAGGGAGTATCTGGAAAAGATGTTCTAGATGAGGAAATGTAATTTATTTGGAAATGTTAGAGAAACACTGGATCCAATGTAAATTATTTGGAAATGTTAGAGAAACACTGCTCTAATATATTCTGTAATTAGAATACATGATTTAACCTTCTCTGTTTGGTCATTTGATGCATACCTTCTGAGCATGTGGGCTTTAAGTGTTTTTCTTAACTGACCAAGTGTTCTTTATTAGCCCCTAAGGTGAATGAAGCAGGTGAATTTGGTCTGGTTCTGGTCCAAAGGAAAGCGCTAACTTCCAAACTAGAACACAAAGGTAAATAAAACTTTCTCCCAAATGTATGCTCTTTCACATTGTCCATGACATTTTCATTTCTTCATACAGTGAAATGATTGTTTATGAATCCCTGCTTCACTCATAAAGCCCCAAGGGAAACATCATTACATCATACATACAGTGCCAGTATTAAAATGGCACTGTATGTATGATGTAATGATGTAAAGTAGGTTCGTGCTACTATACGTGAGCCTGGGTGACAGAGCAAGACCCTGTCTCAGAAAAAAAAAAAAAAAAAAAAAAAGTAGAAAGTTCCAGCAAGGTGTTCACTGGTTTATTTGGGCAGGAGAGATTTTATTTTCTGGCCTGCATTTGATAAACAATTGCTTATATTCTCTGTTTCTCTTTGTGCATGGGGATCTTGCCCATTACTTATTTTTTTAATTTGTTATTTGTTTGTTTGGTTTTGGGGTTTTTTTGCAACGTAGTCTTGCACTGTCACCCGGGCTGGAGTGCAGTGTGATTACAGGTGCCTGCCATCACGCCCAGCTAATTTTTTGTATTTTTAGTGGAGATAGGGTTTCCCTATGTTGGCCAGACTGGTCTCAAACTCCTGACCTCATGATCTGCCCACCTTGGCCTCCCAAAGTGCTGGGATTACAGGCATGAGCCACCGTGCCTGGCCTGATTTTTGTTTTTGTTTTGAAACAGAGTCTTGCCTTGTCACCCAGGATGGAGTGCAATGGCATGATCTTGGCTCACTGCAACCTCCACCTCCTGGGTTCAAACAATTCTCCTGCCTCAGCCTCTCAAGTAGCTGGGATTACAGGCACCTACCACCAAGCCTAGCTAATTTTTGTATTTTTAATGAAGATGAGGTTTCATCATGTTGGCCAGGCTGGTCTCGAGCTCCTGACCTCGTGATCTGCCCACCTCAGCCTCCCAAAGTTTTTTTGTTTTTTTAATATCACAACAGAATTTGTTCAGAATGGCTTCACAGACGCAACTCAAAACAGGATATGCCATGATCTGTACTCTGTACAACTGAAAACAAGGTATTGCCTTCCAAAACTCCAAATGTTAGACATCTTCCTAATGCTCTTAGAGGTTATGAAATGTGTTCTTTCTTTTTAGCAGATTTAAATATCACAGTTGACTGCAGCTTTGATCATGGGATCTGTGACTGGAGACAGGATAGAGAAGATGATTTTGACTGGAATCCTGCTGATCGAGATAATGGTATTTAGATTTGACAATTTTATGTTCTGTAATATGGTAAAGGTATAGAAGGCCCTCCGTGAGTGGCGAGTTGTTATTCCTACTACTCATCAGGGCAGGGTTGCTTGTCATTTTTGGAAATTATTAGACCTTCCAAGATCTCCCTTGATAGATGATTAATTTGACCAGCGTATATTCTACTTAATCCCTTTCCCACACACCTGCCTCCACAAAGGATCTGTGAGGAAACATCTTCCATATTCATTCTCCTTCTGCTGAGAGAGAGATGTTGAGATTTGTATGAAGTTTGGAAGAGTTGGCGAAAAGATAGAAAGAAGTTGTTTCTTCCCAGTTTACCAGTCATGGCACCTTGTAGTTTTTGTTTTGTTTTGTTTTGTTTTCATGGGGGAAATAAATCTTGAAAGGAAATATGACCTCTACCTAAACCTGGCGTTTTAGTAGAGTGGCCCCTCAAAGCATGAAAACCATAATAAGCATCAAGTCAATGACCTGAACTCCTGGGCTGAGCTTTCCCTTCTGTTTGTTGCTCGAGGTTTTCTTTCAAGCCACTTGTCCTTGAATTTTTCTTAATCTTATCTGTGAGCTACAGACTTCCCACCCTTCCCATTGCCTACTTAAACATTACTGATGGACCCTAACTATCCCCTTACGTGTTTGGCTTGCAGATCCCATTTAGAGCACAGATTGAATCTCTGTCTCTTGAAGACTGACTAAATAATTAAAGACAACTGTTACACCTTCAGGGACTCCAGTTCCTTACCAATCAAATTATTTCTTTGGGAATCTACAGGCTCAACCCTCAGCTAAAAGGTCCTTCTTTTAGATCCTTCTTCTAGACTAATTTCTCCCCAACATCTTTCCTTTAATGCCCTCACATACACTCAGAAAACCTAGATATCCCCTAATAATAATTCCTTTTAGAACTTGGGGTTAGGGAAGAGGGGATACATCTCACATAGCAGTTGTGTGAGTGAGACTTTTACTAAAGATTCAGTGTAAGCAAAGGGCAAATTTAACCAGGCTGAAAACACCGTATCGCTGGAAAAGCTATCTTGTTGATGACTAACCTGAGTTTCTCTTTTCTTCCATGATGGCATCTCTAAATTTATGTCTACCAGAGCTATATCATACTGGGAGCCCATAGGTTATTCCAGGACCTCCACAACTGATAAATACAGTTACATTAGGTCTTAAGTTGAGTTTTCTGTCCATTGGAAATTCCCTATTTACAAACACTCAATTCACAAATAACCCCAGGGTTCTCAGCTTTCGCATCATTCAAATCATACCCCCTTTCCTCCTGCACCTCCATTGGCTCTCTAGGTGAGCTTTTCATTCCCTCTGTACAGCTAAATATGAAAAAGAAACATGACCAAGGCAGGAGGATCACTTGAACCCAGGAGTTTGAGACCAGCCTGGGCAACATAGGGGGATCCCATCTCTACAAGATATTGAAAAAATAGGACAGATGCAGTGGCTCATGCCTGTAATCTCAGCACTTTGGGAGGCTGAGGTGGGTGGGTTTTCTGAGGTCAGGAGTTCAAGACCAGCCTGGCCAACATGATGAAACCCTGTCTCTACTAAAAATACAGAAATTAGCTGAGTGGGGTGGTGTGTGCCTGTAATCCCAGCTACTCAGGAAGCTGAGGCTGGAGAACTTCTTGAACCTGGGAGGCAGAAGTTGCAGTGGGCTGAGATCACGCCATTGCACTCGAGCCTGTGTGACAGAGCAAGACTATATCTCCAAAAAAAAAAAAAAGAAAGAAAAAGAAAAAATTATCTGAGTATGGCAGCATACACCTGTGATCCCAGCTACTCAGGAGGCTGAGAGAATGTAGCTGAAAGAGATAACAGATAAAGTATAGGATGTCTATATTTCAGACAGGCAATGAATACTTTTTAGTATGTCTTGGACATGTAGTGTATCTGAAATTCAAACTCCACTGGGCATCCTATATTTTTATTTGCTAAATCTGGATACCCTACTACCTGGGGAAGAAGACCAGTCTCTGGATGCATTGAAAACTAAGGCAATGTGGCTGGGCGCAGTGGCTCACGCCTGTAATCCCAGTACTTTGGGAGGCCGAGGTGGGTGGATCACGAGGTCAAGAGATCGAGACCATCCTGGTCAACATGGTGAAACCCCGTCTCTACTAAAAATACAAAACATTAGCTGGGCATGGTGGTGCGTGCCTGTAATCCCAGCTACTCAGGAGGCTGAGGCAGGAGAATTGCCTGAACCCAGGAGGCGGAGGTTGCGGTGAGCCGAGATCGCGCCATTGCACTCCAGCCTGGGTGACAGGAACGAAACTCCGTCTCAAAAAAAAAAAAAAAAAGAAAAGAAAAGAAAACTAAGGCAATGTCAGCCTGGGTCCTGCAAGTATCTCTGATTTGGAGTACCAGAAGACCATCTTCTTCCTGGCTTCTACAGGAATTTTTCCTTCTTATCAACTTCTTCAGATCCTACTCTTTGAGACTTTTTGCCCAAGTTCATCAAAGCCACAACCTGAAGATGGGAGATGAGCAAAAGTCCACTACCACAGGTTAAAAGATACTTAGAAGATTTGTGGGAGTTGGAGGACAGTGTTCCTGTCATACTAAATCAGAAATTGGAGCGATATGTTACACATGGTAGCTGAGCTCCATGAAACCACTAGTATAAATGCAGGTGTGCTGTGGATTAAACACCAGCTGAGTGGGGTGGTGTGTGCCTGTAATCCCAGCTACTCGGGAGGCTGAGGCAGGAGAATTGCTTGAACTTGGGAGGCAGAGGTTGCAGTGAGGTGAGATCTCGCCACTTAAGGAGCTGATCATCTTATATGTCATTGGCTCAGTGTGGAATATGCATTCCAAGTTTCTGGACCCACTTAAGGAGTTGATCACCTTACATATAATTGACTCAGTGGGGAAATGCATTCGAAGTTTCAAATCACCGAAATGGAAATGAGATTTTGGAACACAAGTTCTCCATCAACTGCAGATTACCTGCAGCGCTAAAGAATCATTTAATTAGATTCTTACCCCATATCTGCTACTACCAAGCTTTGTGAATGTGAAAAAATTCCTCTGACCCTCAGTTTACTTGTCTATATAACAAAAGACTTCAATTATGTGATCCCTAAAATCTATTTTAGCATGAAACTTTTGTTCCTATGTTCAAAATGAAAAGGACTTCAGCTTTCCCTATAGAAGATGATTGTTCACTTTTTATAGGTTTTTTATACATTAAAGCCAAACTCCTTACAATGGCCTCATTAATTGTGCATTTTTCCCTGTCTCTTAAAGCTATTGGCTACTATATGGCAGTTCCGGCCTTGGCAGGTCACAAGAAAGACATTGGCCGATTGAAACTTCTCCTTCCTGACCTGCAGCCCCAAAGCAACTTCTGTTTGTTCTTTGATTACCGGCTGGCCGGAGACAAAGTCGGGAAACTTCGAGTGTTTGTGAAAAACAGTGATAATGTACTGGCATGGGAGGAGACCACAAGTAAGGATGAAAAGTGGAAGACAGGGAAAATTCAGTTGTATCAAGGAACTGATGCTACCAAAAGTGTAAGTGAGGGAAAAATGATATAACTTGATATTTGCATTATTTTGCAATGATTTAACAAATGAAACAAAACATTTATTGAAGTATGTAGGCATTAGGGATACAACGATGAATAAGACTTTTTCCCTATACTTAAAGAACTTATATTCTGGAGCTGAATAGGCAAGGTGATTAATCGGCACAACTCATGCATACTTATCTGGCATATGCATATCATGTTCTGTGCAAATGACCTGTTTGTCAGGCTCCTCTCACCAGCATCTTTCCAAATCAGGTTATACATTCCTTAGTATGTAAAAGAATGTCACTCTCATTCATTCTATGCCCAGAACTTAGTATAGTGAATGGCAGCTAGAAGGTGATTTTTTTTAATGTTTTTTAAACTGAACTGAGAGAGTTGCTATTGTCAGGGTCCCCAGGACCACCCTTAGGTTGAGTGAGTCCCTAGAAGGACCACACAGAAGTCAGAAAAGCTGTTATATCCACAAGTACAGTTTGTATAGATTAAAATCAGCAAAGGGAAAAGACACATAGGGCAGAATCCAGGAGAGACCAGGCACAGGCGTGCAGTTTTTGTCTCCCAGTAGAGTCATATGGGCAGCTATTAATTCTCCTAGCAATCACACATGATGACACTCACAAAGTATTGCCCACCAGGGAAGCTCACCCAAGCCTTTCTGTCCAAGGTTTTTGTTGGGGGTCAGTCTGCTCATGTGATCATCTGAGTAGCTGAATTTAGTTATCCAGTTTCCAGCCTCTCTAGTGGTCAAGTTGATACCATGTGACTCAAGGCCCCCACCGTAAGTCACATTGTTAACATAAACTATCTGGCATGGCCTAAGGCCTCAGGTAAACAAAGGCAGTTTTAATCAAACAGGATATTACAAGGGCTTAGAGGTTGTCTCCTAAGAACCAGTCAAGGGCCAAATATTTCTTTGGAATGTGTAGGGTTTGAACAACCCAGACCTACTGAGTTAATCTTTTGTTGCACAGTGGGTTTAATAAAGGAAAAGGAAACAGAGTTTTTAAGAGGAAGGTGGTCAAGTGGATGAAACACTGAGGAAGAACAATATAATAAAAATGGCAAAGAGTCTATTAAGTTTGACCCGTCAGGAGGTGGCTGGTGACCTTTACAAGAGTTCTTCCTTTGGAGGGGAAGGGCCAAAGGTCACACTTCAGAAAAGTGAAAAGGGAAGAGATCAGAGCCTGGAGGCAGCCACTGTGGACCCTTGTGAAGAGTTTAGTCAAGGTGGGAAGGAAAAAGATAGGATGAAAGCTAAAAAGAGGCACATCAAGTGGTGATAATAGGAAGAACAATTAGTAGATCCATGTATTAGGATTCTATTTATACTTTGCTTGTGAAAGATGACTAATGCAAATTTAACATCTTTTAATTTATTTGTCACGCTTTAATTAAAACAGAGCATCTTATTTAAAATATGTCATAAGACATGGCTATAAATAAACGTATATGTTGGTACCAGCTACTGAATTTCCTAACCACTCTTGCCTTCTGTGGTAAAGGCAGCCAGTGCTTGTTCAGGAATGATACATGCATTAATTTGAATTTACTCTTATAGCAGTACATTTAAATCAATACAAATCTAGTCCACGTGTTTTTCTTGTTGTGTTTGGGGCATGGTTTGGGGACTGTGGCACTGAGCCATGCTATATATCGATGACATCCCCTGTTAGAAAATTGAAACATGCCTCTGCACAGCATTCATATTTACTTCCATGTTGACTGTATTCATGTGATGGAGAATATTTTTTATATAACATGGTAGCTTGCAGGGCGAGTATACTATCAAAACAGTGATTTTTTTTTTAATGCACATTTCTGTAGACACGCCACCAAAGAGCCTAGCCAACAATCACACTGGAACACAGCAGTGCTTTCATAAGAGGCATGCTCAGACCCAGGCATCTGTTCCCTGAATTCTTCAGTTCTAGGGGAAATCTTGATGGGGGGATATTGAAGGGTAAGGAGGCTGACTAATCCAGTCTAAAGAATATATTCCAGTTTAGCAATGTCATATTGGCTGTGGACATTTGTAACAGATGTGACTCTTGCTGCATAAACTTGGGCGTACAAGGTAAGTCACATTGCTTTCTCGAAATCAAATTATTTCTGAATCCAAAGCCCCATCCCATTAGGCTGGGGGGAAATTCAATCTTGGCTATTTCCTTATGCAGGGTTGGGGGAGGGACCCCCTCCCTAGGGTAGCCTGCGCTTTTGAAAGGCTAAAAGTGGCCCATATGTTAAGAAGAGGGTAGCACATCTTTACTTCATCATGAAGGTCATGGATACCCACATCTTTTGCACCTACTTGACTTTTGAAGTTACTTATCCCTTCAACTTCCATGCCAGGACCAGACACAGAAACCTTTACTGGAGCTGGAATCTTGTTGCTGAGAATCTAGCCTCAATAGAAACATCAGACAACCATTTTCTGCCCAGGGCTCTGCCAGGGAGACGCAGTGGTGCAGCTTCCTAGTACTGGAGAATCTCACATCTCCCCTCACCACTTCTCCTTTTAACCCTCTATCTTCAACCACAGTCTCAGGAAGTTAAGCTTGTGGGTAACAAATGTCAGGAAAGAGACTGTCTTCCAGAAAAGTCTGCTTTTGATTATTATATCCCAAATCTCCTTAATAAAAAATAACATTAAAATCCTGCCTAATTTTTGAGGGAATAGAGAAAGTAAAAATACAGTAAAAAAACAAACACAAGGGGCCTGGCACAGTGGCTCACGCCTGTAATCCTAGCACTTTGGGAGGCCAAAGCAGGCACATCACTTGAGGTCAGGAGTTTGAGACCAGTCTGGTCAACATGGAGAAACCCCTATCTCTACTAAAAAAAAAAAAAAAAAAAAAAAAGTACAAAAATTAGCTGGGCGTGGTGGTGCATGCCTGTAATCCCAGCTACTCAGGAGGCTGAGGCAGGAGAATCACTTGAATCTGACAGATGAAGGTGGCGGTGAGCCGAGGTCACACCACTGCACTCCAGCCTGGGTGACAGAGAGAGACTCCGTCTCAAAAAAAAAAAAAAAAGAAAAGAAAAGAAAAACAAGTACAAAATTAGTATGTCAATTAATTATCCTGACATCTATTTCTAGTTATCCAGGGGTTATCAGTCAGGGGTCTTTGGAAAAACCACCATATGCCAAGATG
The DNA here is from genome assembly GCF_009761245.1 of Sapajus apella. NCBI lineage: Eukaryota > Metazoa > Chordata > Mammalia > Primates > Cebidae > Sapajus > Sapajus apella. Next base: position 9,406,937 of record NW_022436957.1, read on the forward strand.
TAGACATACCCACCCTCATTATCCCATATGACATTAGCCAATATGACATTGCTAAACTGAAATATATTCTTTAGTCTGGATTAGTCATAAGGAAGCCTCCTTACCCTTCAATATCTCCCCATCAAGATTTCCCCCAGAACTGAAGAATTCAGGGAACAGATGCCTGGGTCTAAGCATGCCTCTTTGGCTGTAATGCCTGTTTGGCTTACCCCTACTTTTTTAAAAAGTTCCTTTGGGTGCAAAAGGTATATCTTTCTGAAAGCAGTTCCCTCCTGAGAAGAGACTAGAGGAAAAAGAAACTTCCATACCCAGTTGTGCTATCATTGGCTGCTTAGTAATAGCTTGTCTCCAACACTTCTCAAGAAAATGCACTCAGATTGAGAGCAAAAGAGAGCAGCCCAGGTAGTGGGCAGTGACCCTTGTCATCTCCATTTGTCCCCTGAGATTTAAAGGACAGCAAAATGATCCTGATTCAAAGATGATTAAAATTACCCTGGAACAAACATTTTAGAGAGAAAATAATATTTAATTTGGAACAGGTTATTCTTTAAAATAGCATGCACATATGCATTATATAAGTTTGAATTTGCACATGAATATGTATTTTTATCTATTTGTAACCACAGTATACATAGGCTATTGTTGAATTTCATTTTGATAGGCTGAGGTTTCTCCTCTTTGGAGAGCCAGAGAAAGCTGGATATGGTGACGACATCAAGCCTAAATTTGCTTCATTTTTGAAAACTATTCTGTGATCCTTTATTAAGCAAAAAAGAGGTGGTGCTGGGGATAGTGAATAGTTGCATGGTGGCGTTGTTGTGAGCATGATTCTAAAAGGGTCTTTCTTTAAAATGCCAATTTATACAAGTTTGAATTATATAAGTTTAGAAATGACAAAAGGAAATTAGTTTATTGAAAGTAAGTAAAGATTCATAATCATACCACAGTAACATGAGTGTTTTTATACTTCACATTTTACTTTGCACAAGAATATGTATTTTTATCTATCTGTAACCACAGTATACATAGGCTATTGTTGAATTTCATTTTGATAGGCTATATGTGCATGCTATTTTAAAGAATAACCTGTTCCAAATTAAATATTCTTTTCTCTCTAAAATGTTTGTTCCAGGATAATTTTAATCATCTTTGAATCGGGATCATTTTGCTGTCCTTTAAATCTGCTTATTTCAGATTTTGAGGATTGTAGAAACCCCTAGACCTAGTCCCTTCTTTACGGGAGGCATGGGAGAGGAGACATACTTCTCTTAAGAGTGAATGTTATTGGACAAGTGCTCCATAAATTATAGCAATTATTATTTTTATAATTAATTAATTTAGCAGTATTTCTAGTGTTTTATCTGATTATAACATTAACATGAATTATTTATTTTTTTAAAACATTACAATTGAAGAAACTTAAAAACATTCATTCAGGCCGGGCACAGTGGCTCATGCCTAGGTGGGTGAATCACTTGAGGCCAGGAGTTCAAGACCAGCCTGGCCACCATGGTGAGACCCCGTCTCTACTAAAAATAAAAAAATTTAAAAAATTAGCCTGGCATCGTGGCACATTTCTGTAATCCCAGCTACTTAGAAGCTGAGGCATGAGAATCACTTGAGCCTGGAAGGCAGAGGTTCAGTGAGCTGAGATTGTGCCACTACACTCCAGCCTGGGTGACAGAGCAAGACTCCATCTCAAAAAAATAAAAATAAATAGATAAATTAAACAAAACCTTCATTCAGCAAACGTTGATTTTAATCATATTTATTTTAAAACATGTTTGGATAAATGAATAAATAGAAAATAGTCACTGTATATCCTTAATTTTGAGTCCCCAGTCATTCTGTGTTCAATTTGAAGATAATTTTTCTGGTATTCATCCTCTATTCTCTCTATATTAGAAATTTCTAAACTATAAAGAAGTTTGTTTCTCTTTAGATTATTAATAAATTCATTCGACAAAAGTGATTATAGCATATCATGAAACATTTTCTTATTTATTTTTTTTGAGATGGAGTTTTGCTATTGTTGCTCAGGCTGGAATGCAATGGCATGGCGATCTCTGCTCACTGCAACCTCCACCTCCCAGGTTCAAGCGATTTTCCTGCCTCAGCCTTCCCAGTAGCTGGATTACAGGTGTGCACCACTACGACCAGCTGATTTTGTATTTTTAGTAGAGACAGGGTTTCTCCATGTTGGTCAGGCTGGTCTCAAACTCCTGACCTCAGGTGATCCACCCACCTTGGCCTTCCAAAGTGTTGGCATTATAGGCATGAGCCACCGCACCCGGCCAGCATATTATGAAACATTTTCAACACATCCAAACAATATTCCGGATAATCTCTAAATACAAAAACCACTATTTTAAGAAGAATAATTACAGTATTATAAACTACCAAAATCTAAATATATCAAAACAATTCCCTTTTGACTATATAGTTTTTTATTAGATGTTTGTGAGGAATATTAAATTTCTTCTCACTTGGTTTTTGTAAAGAACACTATATTTTGTTTTTTGTTTTGCTTTTCTTTAAATGGGAATGCCAAAGTTTCTTTTTAAATCTTATTCTTCTCAGCTTTATGGAGTTTTTCAGAATCCATGTGGGCTTTGCTATGAACTTGTTTTTGCCAAAAAGTAGTTCTCTCACTGTAGGCACCTGGCATCTAGAAAATAATCTATTGCCATATATTCAATGTTGAAGCTAGTTTCCATGCAATAGGGACACAAGTTAACAACTATTAAATAGTTTGATTATATCATTGCTTTGAGCAGTTTGAAGTAATTTTTAAATTCTCTCTCCATTATTAGATCGTTTTTGAAGCAGAACGTGGCAAGGGCAAAATCAGTGAAATCGCAATGGATGGCGTCTTGCTTGTTTCAGGCTTATGCCCAGACAGCCTTTTATCTGTGGAGGACTGAATGTTACTATCTTTATACTTGACTTTGTATATCAGTTCCCTGTTTTTTGATATTGCATCATAGGACCCCTGGCATTTTAGAAATACTAGCTGAAAAATTGTAATGTACCAACAGAAATACTATTGTAAGATGTCTTTCTTGTATAAGATATGCCAATATTTGCTTTAAATATATCACTGTATCTTCTCATTCATTTCTGAATCTTTCCACATTATATTATAAAATATGGAAATGTCAGTTTATCTTCCCTCCCCAGTATATCTGATCTGTCTACGTGAGTTGCTGAGCTTCTGTCTACAACATTTCTAGAATTTTTTTTTAAAAAAAAAGCACAGAGAAATGTTTAACTGTTTGACTTTTATGATACTTCTTGGAAACTATGACATCAGAGACAGACTTTCACCTAAGTGACTTAGCTGGATCTTTCATAGCCAAGCTTGTATACTTAAATTCTTTGTAATAATAATATCCAAATAATCATCTTGTGTCATGGTTTAATTTTTCTAAGTAAGAAAATATGTTGTTGACTGTGCTTACTTATGTAAATGATTATTTGTTTTTCTGAAAAATATAGTGTTTATTCTTTTCACTATTACTTCATATTTTTAAAGGTACTTTTTTGTTTTGTTTTCTTGAGACAGAGTTTCACTCTTGTTGCCCAGGCTGGAGTGCAATGGCACAATCTCAGCCTCCCAGGTTCGCCTGGTTTCTCACCGCAACCTCTGCCTCCCAGGTTCAAGCAATTCTCCTGCCTCAGCCTCCCGAGTAGCTTGGATTACAGGCATGTGCCACAACACCTGGCTAATTTTGTATTTTTAGTAGAGATGGGCTTTCTCCATGTTGGTCAGGCTGGTCTTGAACTCCCGACAGGTAATCTGCCCACCTCAGCCTCCCAAAGTGCCGGGATTATAGGGTTGAGCCACTGCACCCAGCCCCAAAGGTACTTTCTATTATGGGAAAATATGACTGCTTTATTAGGCCTTATAACTGCAAAGCAGATTCACATATATTGGGGGTTTTGTTTGTTTGTTATTTTTTAGAGATGAGGCCTTGCTATGTTGCCCAGGTTGGTCTTGAACTCCTGGCCTCAAACAATCCTCTCACCTTAGCCTCCCAAAATGCTAGGATTATACTAGTGAGCCGCCACACCCAGCCAGCATATATTGCTGAGTTCAAAGCCTCAGAGAACTACATAAAACTAGATGAGCAGGTAGCAGGATTCAAAGAAACACAGATGCCTTCTTTTTCTTCCTCTTTTCTTACAAATTCAGGAAGAGTTCTGTAGGAATCCTGAGTGTATGCTTGGAGGACAATTTGATATTCTGTTTAAGATTCTGGGTTAGAAACACAAAGGTTCTCCAGATATTTGCTCTCTGTTACCTAAAGCAATTAAGGCATTGAACCATGGGAGGAAGAAAAGAAGTGATTCACTTACTAATCTTTAAAATTTAATTTTAATATAAAATTAAAACCTCACTCTTGAAGGTTTTAAAATACTTAAATTCTAACTAATCCTTCTTCAACAATATTCTCTTTAATATAACCAACACACACAACCTTTGAAGTTGAGATGGGGACCACATTGGTTTTCCCTAGTATGAGGGAATCTGGGCATACAAAATCTATACAGGGCTGTAACTGTATCTGTTAGAATAACTGCTACTTATAGAAACCACAAAAATAGTGTTTCTGATGAGACCAGATGAAAAATTGCCCAGCAAAGGCAAATCAGCCCACAGAATCCTGAGAGATAATAAAAATAGTTATTTTAAGCCACTAAATTCTGGGGTAGTTTGCTACACAGCAAAAGTTAACTAATACAAGTGATTTCTGATATTGTAGAACTTAAAGAAGAACCCCTGTCTCTTCAGTGACCAAGGACATTTGAGAGCATAACGTGGCTTAGAAGAAAGGACGATGGGGCCAGGTATGGTGGCTCATGCCTGTAATCTCAGCAACTTCCTGTGGGAGGAGGAGGTAGGTGAATCTCTTGAGCCAGGAGCTTGAGACAAGCCTAAATAAGATGGCAAAACCCCATCTCTACAAAAACTACACCGATTAGCAGGGCATGGTGGTGTGCACCTGTAGTCCTAACTACTCAGAAGGCTAAAGTGGGAGGATCACCTGAGCCTGGGAGCTTGAGGCTGTAGTGAGCTGTGATCACACCAGTGTACTCCAGCCTGGGCCACAGGGTGGCCTGTTTCAAAAAGAAAAAAGAAAGGACGATGGAGGGGAGAACTTACAATGAAGGACAGTGCCCCACTGATTTAGGCTAAAGGAAGAAATGTTAAACGAGAAATGAAATCAGGAGGCCTGGAAACTCTGCTACATATGTATAGAAAATCAGTGCATAAAGCTCGGTTAAGTTTCATGTTCCTCTAAAGTCTGCAGCAAAGACTCATGGTTGCCTACACAATATCCATTCTTATATTTTTCCTTACCAGTATGACCACATGTAAATAGATTTTTAGCAGGGGGTAGGTAGGCAATGTGCTCAACTAATAGATTACATTTCCCAGCCTCTCTTACAGATGGGGAGGCCCCTGCGATGGAAGCCGGAGTCATTCTTGGGGCTTTCAGGAAGGATCATTAAAGGGAGCTCCCAGCTAGCAGCCGCCTCTTTTGGCATTTCCCTTCCTCCTTCTTGCTTGCTATGTGGCTGTAAAGGCAGGAGCTCCATGAACCTCTTTGAGATCAAAAGGGCAAGGTCCTCACCTTATGAAGTACATAACTGGAGGAAGCCTGGGTCCCTGACAATTTTGTTGAGTCTCTACGCCTTTCCCAGACTTGTCACTGCTGGACATTTTGTTAAGTAAGAGAAAAACAAGTCCTCTCTTGGCCTATCTAGGATTTCAAACAGCATAATGCAGACCCAAGTGATCATTCTCCTGGGAGACTCTTATGGACTAACTTGTTAGATCCTTAAATACCAACATACTGTTTTGAGTTTCAGTCAATAGCCTATGGTGTCAGGCAGTTCTAGCCTGCACCAGCACTAAATCGTACTTGGATTCCTTGTGAAACCTTTTAAAGTCAGCTAGTTCAGCCATGACTCTCGTTATATGTTATCCCTGGCCACCACCCAACATGCAAACTCCCCCTTTTCTCACCCATCAGCTCCCCTCTCTCATGCCCACTCTGTAATGGGCTCACTCCACTTGGCACTTCTCCCCACTATTTCTACCCCCACGACACATGCTCCATTGTCTGGTAAACAAATCCCCCTCCATCTTAATTCATGCTTAAAGGTCTCTTCTTCCATCTCTCAAGCTTAGCTGAAACTGGGCTCTCTCTGAGGGACATCTCTCCCCCTGCAGTCTTATCAAATGAAAACCACTCATCTTCCCACACTCCACAGCTGACAGGGTCTAAAGTTGAGAGTGGCATTCTCCTTATTCCACTCTTATTCACCACCTCTCTTTTCTGTAATGTAAAAGCCGCTGTTCCTTGGAGGTGCAGTTAAATAGTTCTACAGCCTTCTGTCCTGCCTACCCATTGCCATTGACCAGCATGGCGATATCTATGCAAATACCCATCCAAGATCCTGGTCTCACAGTCCTTTGACCTCATCTATCCCAGTTACCATCACCTCCTCCTCAGTCACTATACCGTGGCCTCCCCTTGGACTTGATCATTGCCTGTGAACCCTTGAACACAAACATCCCACTCTGGTCTCTCTGGCTTCCCCCTCTTCCTACTCCCCTTACACTTACTCTCTGGCCTTTTTGAAACCTCCATTCCCTTGACATCTCCATTTTCTTCCCATCTCTTGACCTCCTCTTGGCTTGACTTTCCTCTCTAATAAAAACATAGCCTAGACTCTGAGGCCCATCATCTCTTCAAAGACACTCTTGTCAATGCCAGTCCAGTCCCAGGCTCATGTGTCTTCCGCTGCCACCAGGAAGAGTCCCCAATCAGCCCAACTGCCTTCTTTTCTCCATTGTGTCTCCAGGCTGTTAAGCACAGTTAGAGAAAATTACACAACTGTGCAGGCTGAATGTTCAACAAAACCATGATCTTCAACCTTCCACGAACTGTAGTGCTGCCCAATTATTTATCACTGAGTGGTGCTTGGCTGTTTGCTTGTACACACTAAGTAACATTCACCAGGATGTCCTCACATCCTTCAGCCCCAGAAGTTAATATTAACTACTGAAATAACAATGAAATGAATCCCTATTTTTGCCTGCTAAGGCTGAATGTCATTGGCTGACTAAAGCCCTGAGTTGAGGATTTCAAGACCACATTTGGGCCTTTATCACAGCACAAAGGGGTACTGAATGACACTGTTTAGAGCTCTCAAAGGCAAGGAGGTAGACAACTGTCAGCAGATGTGACTCGTGTGGCATGATCCTCTCCCTGTTCCACAGGCTGTCTCACTCCCTCCCTCTGGGGAAATGAAACGAACTGGCAGAACAGGCCTGCCTGTCTCGGGCTGGGTGGTCTTTGGCCTGTGAGGATCCTCTTCTAATAATTCACAAAGTGGTGGCTGTGTCCAGCCACTTGACCAAGGAGGAGGTCCTACTCCCTCCTCAAAATACTACTTCCACTCTTCCCCAGACTGAAGGCTGATCCTAACGAAGGAAATGATCCAAAACTGTCCAGAATGGGGGGCCCTGGAGAGGGGTTGTACCTTTAGTTAGGTAACTCGCTCCTGGAGCAAAGAGCCCTGAGCCATGTTGCTATAACCTTAAGACTGGTGTCAGAGCTTTGTCACATCTAAAAACCCGTCAGATATCTCTCCATTATCTCTAAGAGCAAAGCAAGAAGGTGACGGTTGAGCACTGGCTCCGCACAGAATCGTTGAGGATTCGCTGTTTAAGAAAACAAGGAGACAAGTAGAAATTTGAGCACTTGCAAGATATCTGACAATATTAAGCAATATTTTTAGGTGGGATAATGGTACTGTGGTTATGCTTTTTATAAAGAAAGAATTCTTCCCTCTAGAGAAACACAGTGAACTACTTAGATGAAATTACATGAGGTCTGGGATTTGCTTCAAAAACAATGGGGGGAGAGGGGGGAGTCGATGAGGATATCTAGAAGAAGAGATGATAAACTTTTTTTCTGGAATGAGCCATACAGTAAATATTTCCAGCTCTGTGGGTAGACATCTCTGTCACCACTACTCAACTCTGCCACTGTAGCACAAAAGCGGACATAGGCAATATGAAAATGAATCGGAGTGGTTGCATTCTTTAAAAAGTTAATGTTAAAGCCTGTAGCTGGCCAGACTGAGGCCAAAAACTGTAGTTTGTCGACCTCTGGTCTAGAGGAAACAAGAAAAGCCATGAGTTGATAATTGACGAAACTGAGTGATGGGGGTCTCAGAATACTAAGTGGTCTATTTTTTGTATGTTTCAAATTCTCCACAGTAAAACATTAATAAACAAATAAGGAAATTAACCATGTATTTTTAAGAAATATTACCATCACAAGTGCTTAAGATAAAACCATTTGGATCTTTTTTTTTTTTTTTTTTTTTTGAGACCCGGTTTTACTGTCGCCCAGGCTGGAGTGTAGTGGCGCAATCTGGGCTCACTGCAACCTTCACCTCCCGGGTTCAAGCCATTCTTCTGCTTCAGCCTCCTGAGTAGCTAGGACTATAGGTGTGTGCCACCACACCCAGCTAATTTTTGTATTTTTAGTACAATGGGATTTCACCATGTTGGCCAGCCTGGTCTTGAACTCCTGATCTCAGGTGATCTGTCTGCCTCAACCTCCCAAAGTGTTGGCATTACAGTCATGAGCCACCGTGCCCAGCCACCATTTGGATCTTGAAGCATTAAACCTTCAGATGTATGGAAAATGTTCTCCTAGTAATCCCCTAGCAATTTGGAGAATCGATTTCCCACTGGCCTTCTCTAGGTCTTCCAAACCAAGACCAGTCCAGGAGAGATGGTTCCAGAGCTGGCATTGCTACCACAGCTACACAGTTCTGGGCAGGCTCCGGGGCTGATGCTCAGTATCTGTAAGATGCATGGATCTATGGGAGGGTTGCTTTAATTCTCCAACAATAGAGTGGCCTCTCTCCACTCCGCTGCCACACAGCAGAGCACAGTGGTTGAGAGCCGAATGCTGGGAATCCCCGGGGAGGTTACAACCCTCTGTCTGCCTCGGATTTGCCCAAACGAAGATGATAACATGGAAGTCTACCCCAAACCGGGTAAAACCCCAGGGCACATAATGTCATCGGCCTGGACATGTTTGCTGTTGTCATGGAGATGTCATCTCCGGAGCTTCTCTTTCTCCCTATTCCATTTTCAAGGGGAAAGCACCTGGCTTCTGAGGGTGCTGATTAAACCCCAGCCACATTTCTCCCATAGGACATGCACAGTCTTTTTCATTGTAGTTACTGCCGGGTTCCCCTCCTTAGTGGCTTCACCAATTCACAGGCCCACTAGCAGTGGAGTGAGAGTAGTATTCCCTCACCCTCTGCACATAGTTCATATTAGCAAATCATTGTAGTCAACCTCACTGGGGGCACACACCAGCTTCTTGCTGATTACAGTGAGATGGGGCATCTTGGCAGGTCCACTGGCTGCCTGTGCTTCTGCTTTTGTGATCATGTCTTTTTATCCTTAGGTCACCACCAGTGTTCTGAAGTCCAGTCTTGGCTCTCTCTCACATCCTCTTTTCCTGACCCAACCTGTCAGGCCTCCGCCCCACTTGTGGATCCCTTCAGAAGTTTACCATCTGCTCTGGGGGCTGGGAAAAGCCTCCTTGTGGCTGGGGATGTCTGACCTGCCCCTCCCTTACAGACCTCAGGGGACTTCCAACTAGTGTGGAGAGTGTATCCTATACCTCTTCTGAAAGATGGCAGCTGGGAGTTGGGTGACCCCTGTGTCCCCACTGCTCAGGCATTTACTTGATGCCTCCCTGAGACGGCACTGGCCTCCAGCCTAGCCAGAGGGAGCCTGCAATTTTGTTGTTTTTGTTTTTAAAACCGAGTCTCGCTCTGTCGCCCAGGCTGGAGTGCAGTGCAATCTCAGCTCGCTGTAACCTCCGCCTTCTGGGTTCAAACAATTCTCCTGTCTTGGACCCCGAGTAGCTGGGACTACAGGTGCATGCCATGATGCATGGCTAATTTTTGTATTTTTAGTAGAGATGGTGTTTCACCATGTTGGCCAGGCTGATCTCCAACTCTTGACCTCAGGTGACTCACCCGTCTCGGCCTCCCAAAGTGCTGGGATTACAGCATGAGCCACCATGCCTGGCTGGAAGCGTGCGTTTTTTGTTCTCTTCTTTTTCCTTGAAAACACAGAATACTTGTGGGCTGGCTATGGAAAATTTTTTACCTGGAGATGTCTTCATTGGTCAGAACTGTGAAAAGCTGATGTTTTGCCTGCATTACAAGGTAGCAGGTTAGCCTATCCTGGTTTCATAGATATTGGTAAAAAACACTAAGCTTGGCCAAGCACATTGGCTCACACCTGTAATCCCGGCACTTTGGGAGGCCGAGGTGGGCAGATAACTTCAGGTCAGGAGTTCGAGACGAGCCTGGCCAACATGGTCAAACCCCATCTCTACTAAATTAGCCTGGTGTAATGGTGGACACCTGTAATCCCAGCTAGTTGGGAGGCTGAGGCAGGAGAATTGCTTGAGCCTGGGAGGTGGAGGTTGCAGTGAGCCAGTATCATGCCACTGCACTCCAGCCTGGGCCACAGAGTGCAGCATACACAGTAAGCTTGTGCCACAGCTAAGGAGCCCTGAGTTTTGCAAATCCCCAATTTAATAAGAGGGCTGATAGCAAAGCTTCCCAAACTTTGTCCTGGGAAGAGACAATCCCAATCATCTTAGGAACCAAGTCTGCCTGGAAGATGCTGTCCCTATTCCCCAAGGGTGTTCACTATACAAACATCCTTGAGAAGAGGCCAGGCACAGTGCCTCATGCCTGTAATCCCAGCATTTTGGGATGCTGAGGCGGGTGGATCACGAGATCAGGAGTTCAAGAGCAGCCTGGCAAAGATGGTGAAACCCTGTCTCTACTAAAAATACAAAAAAAAAAAATTAGCCAGGTGTGAGAATAGTTTGAACCTGGGAGGCGGAGGTTGCAGTGAGCCCAGATTGTACCACTGCACTCCAGCCTGGGTGACAGAGCAAGACTCCGTCTCAAAAAAAAAAAAAAAGAAAGAAAGAAAAAGTAGTTGAGAAGAAAGGCTGCCAGGGCTTATGTGCGTAAGATGGACAGACCTGTGGAGAATCACTTACCAACATAGACCCTTCATTTTCTAGAATTAATTAGATGAGGGGATGACAGAAAGACTTGATAGTAATGGTGACCTCTCACAAATCTGTAACTTTGCAAATAACATTCTCCCCTTTATAGGGCCCTTGAGTGAAGAGATGTATACTTTCTGGAACTTACTTCCCCAGGACTACTATTGAAATCCTGGTTCCAATCAGACTATATCAGTTAGGTGATTTAATTTCTGCAAAAGAAACAAACATGGAGTGAAATCATTCCAAGTTTTGAGGGAGAAGTATCACAGTTTTCGAACATGTTATAATTTGATACTCTCCTCCAAAAGTGGTTATTTGTTTTTTGAGTCAAATTGGCTCGTCTCTTAGAACAGTTAAAGTGTTTTGGAAACCTGACAGGATGAATTGGATAATGACTATTTAGCATCAATTCAGTAAATGCAGTTCTCATGGAAGGTAGAAAGCTATCAGCCTGACAGTCCAAAGCACTGATAGTTTCTCCCCAGGAAGGAATAGGGGGGTAGAGGTAGTGGCTAGACACGTTTCTATTTTAAAAACTGGCTTTTATTGAATGTTGGTGAATTTATTTCAGTACACTGATTTTAAGTTGGATTAAAAAAAAACTCCTTTGACAAGTCTGAGTCCCTTTAAAAATGTCAAAAAGGCTTAGACTGAGTCAACATCTGAAAAACCAGTGCAAATGAACTCAACCTTTCTTCTCTCTAATTCCGTCAGACCATGACTACAGATACCAAATAGCTGTGTTCTGTCCCTATTCAAAGTATTGTCCTGGAGTTGCATAGATGCAGCTTCATCATTCTGTCTGGTCAAGGAATGGTAAGGTAATATGAACTTTGGGATTTTTGTACATACAAATAAGGGTCCTTTTTGTATGTGGAAAATGGGGTTCTAGGTTGACCTTTTTAGAAATCTTGCACTTTTAATCAAAACCACATTGAGATACCATCTCACGCCAGTTAGAATGGTGATCATAAAAAATCTGGAGAAAACAGATGCTGGAGAGGATGTGGAGAAATAGGAACACTTTTACACTGTTGGTGGGAGTGTAAATTAGTTCAACCATTGTGGAAGACAGTATGGCGATCCCTCAAGGATCTAGAAATAGAAATACCATTTGACCCAGCAATCCCATTACTGGGTATATACCCAAAGGATTAGAAATCATTCTATTATAAAGACACATGCACACGTATGTTCATTGTGGCACTGTTTACAATAGCAAAGACTTGGAACCAACCCAAATGCCCATCAAGGATAGACTGTACAAGGAAAATGTGGCACATATACACCATGGAGTACTATGCAGCCATAAAAAAAGATGAGTTCATGTCCTTTGCAGGGATGTGGATGAATCTAGAAACCATCATTCTCAGCAAACTGACACAAGAAGAGAAAACCAAACACCGCACGTTCTCACTTATAAGTGGGTGTTGAACAATGAGAACACATGGACACAGGGAGGGAAACATCACACACTGGGGTCTGTTGGGGGGTGAGGGGCTGGGGAAGGATAGCAGGGGGTGCGGAGGTTGGGGAAGGATAACATTAGGAGAAATGCCTAATGTAGGTGATGGGAGGATGGAGGCAGCAAACCACCATGGCACGTGGATACCTATGTAACAATCCTGCAAGATCTGCACATGTACCCCAGAACTTAAAGTATAATAAAAAAAAAAATCTTGCACTTTTAAACATTATATCTATGCTTCATAAAAAATTCTAGCATAAATATGTACGTGAAAAAATCTGTAAAATTATTTATAAATAGGCTTACATCTTGGGAGGCAGTAGTATGCAGTCGTGGTGAGAGTCTGGCCTGGGGTCAGGAAGAGCTGCCTGTAAATGGGCTTAAGCTAAAAACGTTACCTATGCATAAAATAGAGGGTTACAGATGCACATTTTTGACCAAAATAATTATCTTGTGTAAACCTTTAATCAATTTGGTAGAGTCATATAAATTGTTTTACATTTCTATGTTGTTTTACCTGTCTGTTTGGTTTGGTTTCCTCCTCTCTATGGTCACTTTGTATAGCATGAAGAGTGCTGAATGTCATTAGGTAAGAGCTAATTACCCTTTCCTTCTCAATAATTTCTTTGATAGCCGATATATTTATTTCAATGACAACGTTGCTCAAAACACATTTGAAATTGCCTTTTTCAGGCACACAAGTCATACAAGAGACTTGGTATTGTCTATTTATTGTTAAAAGTTTTGGTCATCATTTATGACCAAAAATAGCATTACCGATGTAGAATTCCACTGCTAGGTATATACTCAATAGAAATGAATAGTAGCAGTATTTGTATTAGTCACAGTGGAACAACCCAAATATCCATAATATCTATTGTTAGAATGGATACACTGTAGTGTATTCATTCAATAAAAGACTATGAAGACATGAGAATGAACAACCTAATGCTACCCACAGCAACACAGATAAATTTCAAAAATATGTCATTAATCAAAAGACACCAGAAAGCATATACTGTACACTTCGATTTACTTAAGCTTCAAAATCAGGCAAAATTAATCTATAATGGTAAAGTTGGGATTCTGTTTATGCTTTTACCCGTGGTTAGGGGGTGCTGGAAGGGAACACAGAGGGGAATTTATGGGGGCTGGTAATTTTGTTTCACGATGCTTTTTGAATGGGCATGTTCACTGTGAAAATTAAGCAGTACACTTATGATTTGTACGCTGACTTTTCTATATATGTGTCAAACTTTAGTAAGAACTTACTTCAAAAAGTAAAAGTATTACTGCTCCTACCCCCTTAAGATGAACCTCATTTGTCTGGCTTTGTGCCAAATGACTTGGGACACCTAGAGTGAATTCACCTCCCAGTGATAGGTAAGTTGTGGCTGAAGTTACACAGACTCAGGTATAATCCAGCCACAGATGACTTTTGCTGCAGGTGTTCCCTGGCCTGCCATCCAGGTTGCTGGAGGTGAATGGCATCAGAATCTGGAAAGGAAGTTCTATGGGCCCAGGGGCTGAAGCTTGAGGAAATATTCCTGCCGCTCAGGAGCCTGGAACTCTCACCTGCCCCACATCTATTAGTCTTTCTGGATAGTGATGGAAGTTTCTACATCTCATTTTTCTATCCCTGTTACTCCTTTTAAGTCTTTTTCCTTCTAAGATGAGTCCAGTCTATCCTCACCCAGCTCTCCTGCTGAATGTAAGACGCTTTCCGCTTGCATCACTTTTTTGGAATCTTCTCTCAGAGTTCCAGCAGTGCCCCCTTGTGGCTGCATGTGTGTGGCCGCCACCAGGCAAACAGTAGATCTGTTTTCAGTATCTTACTCCCTCTTTGCTCCATTTCTTCTCATCTCTGGTGCTTTATGAACTCAAGCTTCTTTCTGGGTACCCAGAAACTTCCAGTTCAGTCACCCTTAAGATACTAAGGAATCCAATCTTTCAGATCTTTCATTCCCTCCCAGTTATCCCCATTAACATTTACTTCTCCTGTGTCCCATTCCACTGGTCTCTGACAAGTGAAGGGAGAAGATCCTTACAAGATAACTGAGGCATAGGGAATAAAGAGCTTCAAGTGTAACCTTTCCTAAGTAATAGTTGCTGTTTTATAATAGCAGCTTCCAATGTCTTCATCCAAAGGAATGAATGAGAAAGGAAATCCAGCACCATGGTAAGGTCAGAGATTCTCTTCTGATGTCCTTCAAATCACACAGCCACATTAAGAAAGGCTGTGTCAGTTAGTGTTTACTGTTAGCAAGCCACCGAAACAGACCCAGCAGAGGAAAGTTACAGTAAGAATAGCAGGAGTGTACAGGTGGAGGGAGAGACCAGCCAGCCAGCTTTGGAAATGGGCCACTGGACTAGAAGCAGAACTATGGAAAAGGAGCCATTGGAGGAATGGTCTCATAAGGACACCACCTTCACCTGAAAGATCTTTCACCATGTTTAGACTCCACATTCTTCTACTCAAAATTCACATTCCAGGGAGGGATTTACAATCGGGCCGGCTGGGTTCATCTGGCTGCCACCTGGATAGGGCAGAATAGGCACCTGATTGGCTGTTTGAAAGGTGTGCTGAAGCTGGGTGGTCCAAACTCATCAAAGCCCACCATGTGAACCCCATAATGCAAATCTGAGATCGAGTACATGTAATTATCCCAGGCCACATACCAGTCTAATAGATCTACTTTCATAACAACAAAAGAGTTGGCACCTTCATTCTCTTCAGCAACCAGAAACCTAGGTGGTATTTGAGCCAAGGTTTGAAATGAAGAACAACTAATATAAACATTATTGCCAGGCACAGTGGCTCACGCCTGTAATCCCACCACTTTGGGAGGCCAAGGTGGGTGGATCACTCGAGATCAGGAGTTCTAGACCAGCCTGGTCAACATGGTGAAAACCCATTTCTACTAAAAATACAAAAAAAAATCAGCCGATGTGGTGGCACATGCCTGTAATCCCAGCTACTTGAGAGGGTGAGCCAGGAGAATCGCTTGAACTTAGGAGGTGGAAGTTGTGGTGAGCTGAGATCACACCACTGCACTCCAGCCTGGGTGACAGAGTAAGACCCTGTCTCAAAAAATAAATAAAAATTTAAAAATAAAAATAAACATTGTTATATGAGCCAAATGGTACAGCAACTCCATGTATTAGGTTTTTTGTGAGAAAATGAGGCTGAAATGGAAAAGCGCTTCTCTTGGGCACTGTAAATCAGAACAGTACACTTCTGGCCGAATGTGTCTTCCAATGAAGACTAAGAAGAGAACACAGGGGTCCTTTATATTGTCACTGTTGATGAATACGTCCTCCTGGCAGCATGCCAGGTCACATCACGAAAGAACAGCTGTGGGTGGCGTTACGGCGTCAGTCCATGAGAATGAGCCATGAGGCCATGTGGTGCAAGAACGAAAGATAAAGGAAGCAGCACAGACCAATGCTTCAATGTTTAGTGCTTATGTCTCACTATGCTGATGAACTGCTGTTACAAAATGACTTCCCTTTAAAACAAAAACTAGAGAACCAAAATGAAGTGAGGCATTTCATGGGGCAGTCCACATGTCAGGATCACCAGCAGACTGTACTACTCCCTAGTAGCAAGCTACTCTGTCAGAACAAAACCCCAGATGACGGGCCTCAGCTCGGATTTCTTCAGAGCAATGTAAATAGAAACTGCGTAGGCAGGCATAGGTCTTTGAGTAGAGTTTGTGTCCCCTTGTTCCATTTCATTGTGTGCTTTGTATTTTTTGGATTAAAGAGAATTTTGAAGAATCCCTAGTAACAAAATAGTAAAGATGTTGTTGCACTGCTTCTGAATTCTCATCTTATGATATGCACCAATGTATTAGTATGTTCTCACACTGCTGTGAGGAAATACCTAAGACCGGGTAATTTAATAAGGAAAGAGGTTTAATTGACTCACAGTTCTGCAGGCCTTGGGAGGCCTCAGGAAACTTACAATCATGGCAGAAGGGGAAGCAAACATATCCTTCTTCACATGGTGGCAGCAAGGAGAAGTGCAGAGGAAAAGGGGAAACACCCTTATAAACCATCAGATCTTGTGAGAACTCACTATCACAAGAATAGCATGGGGGTAACTGCCCCCATGATTGAATTACCTCCCACCAAGTCCCTCCCACAACACATAGACATTATGGGAACTACAATTCAAGATGAGATTTGGGTGGGGGCACAGCCAAACCATATCAACCAAGAGGTGACTGAAGCCAGACTTTCTGGTCCTTCATCATTTCTCCACTAAATATATTGCCATAAATTTATGTTAGAATAACATACCTTCTAGGGAAATTAGCAAAATGGACAAATGGTGTAGAAAAGGAGAATAAGAGGTATGGAACTGATCTGCAGATTATCACAGGTACAAGAGGATGTTAAATGGGACATTTCCTGACTCAGTTTTGTCCAAAGCCCCAAAGCTGAGCACAATGTTAAGTGTCTGCTGGTTCTAATGACAGATGTTAGACCATTTACCCAGGCTTACTAAGTGGTGAGCCAAAAACTCCTGCCACTCATGCCCCCTTGCCACTCATGCCCCCTTGCCACTCTTCAGCTTATGTACAGGAGAAGGCAAGAGTGAAAGAGGGTTGTTACAGTTCTGAAAGCCTCATTGCCATCCCCACTCCAAGGCAAGTGAGGGGGACTTTGAGAGAACCACTCAGAGGGATTGACAGGTGCCCCTGTCCTGAAAGGGCACAGTTGGCCCTGTTGTAGAATGGTGTCTGACTCTCTAAAAAAAAACCCTAATAGGCGAGAAGCTAGCTAGAACTACCTAGGACTGACTGTGAAGATGACAAGACAGCTGCAGAGGGAACAGCCCTGCTTCTGGGGCTGGGTGTGGAGCACAGCTGCTGGGTTGTCCCCATTGGCTAAGTGCACATCAAGCAAGCAGCTGGGCCTAGGCTGTCTTGGAAGGACCCTGACCAAGAGGCCTCCTTGCAGGTGAGGTAACCTGACAGAAAATGATCGTGTGGGATGTGCCAACAAAGCGGGAGCTGGCGGTCAACCAGAGGGTGCAGCATCTGAACCATGGAATGGGTGAGAAGGGGCCACCAGCAAAGGGAGGGTCTCCCAAAAAATCTCCAAAGGGGGCCCCTCCAAAGAACAAAAGAGGTATTAGGTTGGTGCAAAAGTAATTGCAGGTTTTGCCATTAATTAAAAAAAAATGTTTATGGCAAAAGCTTCAATTACTTTTGCACCAGTCTAATAGCATTTGAACATCAGTACGCAAAGGGCTCTGATACCAACATTGCTGATTGTATTAGTTTCCTGTGGCAGACAACAAATGACCACAAACTGGGTGACATGGAACAATGGAAATTTATTCGATCACTGCCCTAGAGACAGAAGTCTGACATCAAGAGGTTGGCGGGACCACGCTCCCTCCGAAAGCTGTAAGGGAGCATCTTTCCTTGCTTCCTCCAGCTCCTGGTGGCTCCAGGCATCCCTTGGTTTGTGGCCACATCACTTCAATGTCTGCCTCCATCTTTACGTGGCCTTCCCTGTGTCTGTGTCTTCTCCTCTTCTGTCTCTTATAAAAACATCTGTCACTAGGCTTAGGGACCAGGTAATCCAGGATGATCTCATCCCAAAATCCATCACTTAATGACATCTATAAAGACCTTTTTTTCCCAAATAAAGTCACATTCACATGTTCCAGGGTTAGGAAGTAGGACTATCTATCAATTTCAGGGGGCCACCATTCAATCACAATACTAATCAAATAAGATCTCTATACCCCTCTTTCCTCCTACTGTCCTAACCCTGGAGAGACCAGAAAATAGCAGTGGGGATAAAGGAAACGGTAGAATAAGGAGAGTAAAGACACAGACTCACGTGCCTTTACTTTTGCTGGTCCACAGAGTTGTAGATCACACCTGAGTTGAGGGAAGGTCAGAGCTCTGAATGGAATGAGTGACTGAAGTTTTGATATTAGATTAGACTGGACTTCTTAACACCTTAAAAATCAGATTGTTTCTTTATACCTGAAAGTGACTGGAAAAGCTACAGGATTTGCTCAAGCTTCAAGCTCCAACCCTGGGTCCTCCAGCAAGGGGCCAGGGAGAGAGCCAACGGAGATTGTTGCAACATAATGGTGAGAAAAAAAATAAGTTTCTTCCTGTTTACACTGTACAGAGTACAGCCTGTTCAATAAGATTTATAGGTGGCTCATTTTGTTCTTATGATAGAAAAAATATCACAATAGCCTTTTGGAACTAAATTCTCTTGGGTTACATCCGGGATGAATCTGCAGTGTTCCAGTGGTTTTTAGAAATGAACGAACTTTTGGGAGGCCAAGGAGGGTGGATTACTTGAGATCAGGAGTTTGAGACCAGCCTAACCAATATGGTGAAATCCCATCTCTACTAAAAATACAAAAATTAGCTGGGCATGGTGGTGCACGCCTGTAGTCCCAGCTACTCAGGAGGCTAAGGCAGGAAATCGCTTGAACCCAGGAGGCAGAGGTTGCAGTGAGCCAAGACCACACCACTGCACTCCAGCCTGGGTGTCACAGTGAGACTCCACCTCAACAAACAAACAAAAAACAAATGAACTACAAGAAAAAAGGCCCTACTGGTCTTAACACTGAAGCCTTAGTCCAAACCACATGCCTTGATAAATTTAGTAATGGGCTCTGAAGACACATTTCTCCAAAGATACCCAAAGGGCCAATAAGTACATGGTAAAAAGCTCAACATCATTAGTCATCAAGGAAATGCAACAATGACAAAAATACAATGGAAAATGCAGGGAAATGGAAGTCAAATTTTCAAAATCTATGTGATCAGTGGGTAAGTAAAAAGCTAAAAGCTATTTTCTGTTTGTAACAAATCAGAAATACCGAGTTTACTTTTTAATAGCTTAATCTCAGTTATTACACCAATAGCTCTCTTTCTGCACATCCTTAAAAGTCTTTTAGAATCTGGTTACAGGCCTGGACATGGTGGCTTATGCCTGGAATCCCAGCACTTTGGGAGACCGAGGTGGGCAGACTGCTTGAGTCTAGGAGTTCAAGACCAGTCTGGACAACATGGTAAAGCCCCATCTGCACAAAAACTACACAGATTAGCTGGGCCTGGTGGCTTGTGCCTGTAGTCCAAGCTACTTGGGAGGTTGAAGTGGGAGGGTCGCTTGAGCCCAAGAAGTCGAAGCTGTAGTGAGCCATGATCATGCCACTATACTCTAGCCTGGACAACAGCGTGAGACCGTGCCTCAAAAAAAAATCTGATTATAAAAATAAAATGTTCTTTGATAAAATTTGGAAAATGCAGGCACTACATGAGGAAAAAAATAAAGTAATCCATAAAACAACTCTGTTACAGCCTATAGTGTTATTGTGGAGTAAGGCTGTCTAGGATCAAATACTGGCTACTTAATTTCTTTTCACTTTAGGTTCTAACTGTAAATTGTAATGCAATATAATGTGAGAGGGCCATACATACCACTAACAATAAGGCAGCTTAGGCAAAGCTTGTTAGGAAACTTATAGGCAGAGAAGCAAAACCACACATTCAATTCCCACATTTCTCATCATTGTCCCATAGAGTAACACATTTTAATCAGGTGCAAGTGGACTCAAGGAAAGTTCACCAGCTGAGGCCACATGCCCTGTTCCAATTCATGTATATTTATATAGGCACAAGCCACCAGGCCCAGCTAATCTGTGTAGTTTTTGTTCAGATGGGGTTTTACCATGTTGCCCAGACTGGTCTTGAACTCCTAAGCTCAAGCAGTCTGCCCACCTCTGCCTCCCAAAGGAGGTCACACACCAAGGCTGCTATGAGTGAGTTTTCCAATAGGCTAATTCAGACCTGCTAAACCAGCTTCTTGCTCAGGTTCCAAAAAAGGGGAGAGAATGAGTTCCTCTAAGTTTTATCTTGCCTCATGTATCAATTGAGAGAAAAAGTTATTATATAAGAATGTATGGCTCAGTTTAGTTGTCTAAAGAATCAATGCATTTAGTTAACACTTTTTTTTTTTTTTGAGATGGTGTCTTGCTCAATCACCCAGTTAGAGTGCACCGGTACAACCATAGCTCACTGCAGCCTCAATTTCCTGGGCTCAATCTAGCCTCCTACCTCTCAGCCTCCTGAACAGCTGGGACCACAGACATGCACCAATATGGCTAGCTAATTTTTTAAAATTATTTTTTGTCTTGCTATGTTGCCTGGGATGGTCTCAACCTCCTGGCCTCATGCAATCCTCCCACCTTGGCCTCCCAAGAGCTGGGATTACAAGTGGGAGCCACCACACCTGGCCTAGTTTACAATATTAAGAATATTTTAAATCAGTAGCTCTTGGGGAGTGAAAATTGGGGGTGAAGTTAAAGATAGCATCAGAATAACTTCAGGCAACATTTTTCAGTCTTGGATGCCCACTGGGAACACCCGAAGAGCTATAAAATATACTGATGCCAGTCCTGACCCAAGAGATTCTGGCTTCATTGGCCTGAGGTACAGCCTAGTCATTGGGATTTTCAGAAGTTCACCAGGTGATTCTAATATGTAGCAAAGGTTGCAAGGCACTGACCTATGAAGGTCCACCTACAATGGCTAAAATCAAAAGGACTGACAATCCAGCTCCTGGTGAGGATGTGAAGCAACTAGAACTCTCATACATTGATGATTGTAATGTCAATTGGACCAACCTTTCTGAAAAATTGTTTGGCAGTGTCAGCCAAAACTAATATACACCTACCCTATGGCCCCAACATTTTATTTCTGGGTATATACTCAAGAGAAATAAGGGCTTCTGTTCACCAAAAGACATGGGTAAAAATGTTCACACCAGCTTTATTTGTAGTAGTCCAGAACTGAACACAACCTAAATGTTTATCAACAGTAAAATGGGTACATTGTGGTAGATGCAAACAATCCAGTACTACACAGAATTAAAAGTCACAACATGGGTGAATTCCATAGACATATGGAGTGAAAGGAGTTAGATACAATAATCCATGGAGATACAGGTCAAATAGAGGTTGCCCATGGTAGTGACAGGAGCAGAACGGTGCCTGTTAGGAGAAATGTTTTCTATCTTGATCTGGGTAATGATCAGCTAAGCATATATTATAATTTTATCAAGCTGTAATTTTAAGATTGGTGTGCTTTACTGTATGGTTATTAAATTTAAAAATACAACTCAAGCATTTGTTTACAGCCATTATATATAAAAGGCTATATACCAATGAAGGTATACCAATCAAGGAAGTTCTTATGGAATTTTTTAAAGTGAAGAATTTTTAAGCTGGGGGAAAATATTCTTAAACCAGAAGTGCAGTCTCCATCTATACCTTACTCCTATCCTGCTCAGCTTGGAGAAAGTCTGGCCAATGTGTTTGACAAATGCTCCCCAGGTACTTCTGATATATTTCTCCCACCCCTGGTGGTGAATCACTGGTTTAAGCAATCTGTGGCCCACCAGCCAGGCACTGCCTGACCTGTGGAACTAGCTCTTCTGGGAGCCTCTGGAGATTTTCCCTGGAGATACCATGTTCACTGCTTCTCTGTCATTTCATTTGTGTAAGTCTGAGAAATATGTTGCAGAACTTAAACATAAGGATTCTGTTTCTATAATGTATGCCTTTTTGTTCTAATTCCTAATTTTCTGTAACTCCTGAGATTTCAAGGGAACTGTTCATTATTTTAATCTCATGCCTTACGTACTGTGACTTATAAGAACATCCCCAGTTAAGCCCAGTGTCTAGTCCTGGTGTTTTATCAGGAAATGAACACTAGCCAGCACCTTAGAATCCAGAAAGAGGCAGTTTCTCTGACCTCATTCCATGGAAAACATCTGTAACTGTTCTCTCAGCAATGTGTAACATTAGCCTCTGGAGAAGAACCATAAAGCATTTTGCCTCTCTACCTTGGGAATTTGCAGGAAAGGGCTGTCTGCATGAGCTCAGAATGTCTATTAATATATTACCACTCAGAGACTTAATAAGGATTGAAAAGGGGCTTCCACTGCACTAAGGGAAATTTGTCAAGAGAATTCCAGAGTATTGAAGAAGCCGAAAGATGATTTTAAAACAAAAGCCTGAAAACTATGCATGACAAATTATCATAGAAGTGAGTACTTTTATAGGTATTCCATTTTTACATTGTCCAAAAGAACCAACTTTTCAGAAACCTCTTTAGAATCCGTTGGCAGTCCTATTGTAGATTCATTCCAGATGAACTCAGCCAGAACTTTCTGCAGCAATAAACATCTTCTCTATCTGTGCTATCCAATATGGTACCCACTAGCCACAGGTGGCTATTGAGAACTTGACATTTAGCTAGTGCAACTGAGGAACTGAATTTTAAATTTTATCTAAATAGCCACATGTGGCTACTGTAATAGAGAAGGCAAGACTACACAGTAATTATAGCTTGCCTCTTAGTTGAAATAATGGTTTTATAATTCACACCAGATAAAAGCCTAGGTTGTTTTTTATTTTAGACTTTTGACTAATTTCTATCTTTTATTCAGTATAGAGTTCATGAGAAATTGGTTATAATATGCCTCAAAGCTCCAATAACAATTTCTGTAGTAACTTCTAGTTTCAAAACTGACTCCTTCAGGTTGAGTCTTTCATAATTTGAGTGTAATTGTTTTGACAAATATCAGATATTGTAAGAATTGGATGTTACAAATCTGATCACAAAGTATTTTTCCTACGTCACTGTCTAAATCTAGAGATGGTTGGTCTGGGAGTCAATAGTCCTTTGGATTTTTAAATCAGTGTTTACAAAGTGGAGCAAGAGTACTCATAAAATGAACCAAAAAAGTAACAACGAGAAGAGAAATACCATTAAAGCATGTTTAATTAAATAAGCGGGAGGCTATTGGCCTGAGGCTGATTTTCTACGCAATGAATTGCAATTTACAGCAAGAAAAAAGCAACCCCTGACAGCTCTCAGCTGCTCGGCTCTCACAGCTGGGCATTGGTGCTCTGTGGAACATAAATAACTTCACAGAACACCATCAGACGTTGCCACTCTCTGACCGATGGATGAAGACAAAAACAAGACTCTTTTGTAATCATGTGGGAATGCTGAAAAAAAAAAAAAAAACATTGTCCAAACAACAAAAATGACCAAACATCTCCTATCCCAGTTAATGAGTCACTGGTCTTGTCTCCCCGCCTTTTAGGTAAGATTTATTATGATACTTAATCATGCAATCGCCCTGCTTCCTGCCAGCACCCAGTCCAGAGTATTGGATTGGATATGCTGCTTCCCTGAACCTTTTCCCAAATTACCTTAATGTAAGGAATCAGCAAAGGAGGCTATCACATTCGTTCAACCATCACTGTGCTTTTGGCCCTTTGCAGACAAAGAATGAGAATGTGCACAGGTGAGAAGTCCAGGATGCACATGACCACTCAATTAACATTTACTATTTTCATATCAACCGATGCATTCTAGGATGGTATAAACACTTTTGAATTAATCACTGCGTTAAATAGATTCACATTTATGCCTACAGCTATGTCAACATCTAGCTGAGCACTATCTTGACTGTCCTGAGTAGAAGCAAAAAGGATAAGTTGTAAAGTACGTCAACAAACTGCTGCAAAAAACGAAAGTGCAGTTTCTCTCTCGCCGGCCGGGGGAGGGGCCATAGCTCCGCCTCCAGGAAGCCGCGGGAGCGCAGTGACACGGCCTCCGCCGATCGCTCTACGCAAGCGCCATTTCTCTAGCGCGCAGGCGCCGGATCCCAGGACCACGTGCGCTGGCCTGGAGGCTTGGATTGGCTGGGCCTTTCTGTCCTCCCAGCTCGGGTGATCGGAAGTTCTCCGTGGACGCGGGGCGGCTGAAGGCTCCGGAACTGCGCCTGCGCTTTTCAGTGAGTCACACTTCGGGTTTGCCCGGGCCTTTGTCTCGCAAAAGGGTGAGCCTTTGTTCGCAGCGTACGCCCACCCCGGCTTGCAGCGGCTTTCCGGTGCGCCCTGGGCGGCTTAAGCCCAAAGGCGCTTGCACCCTCGCCCCTTCCTGTCTGACAGCCGAGGTCGCCAGGGTGGGCTGAACCCTCGGGACTGTCGCTGCTTGTGTGCCGGGTGCCGGGCTGTCATCCCGAGATGGTTAGCGGCCGGCTTTGCAGGCTGCTTGCCCCCACCCACCGGAACTCGAACCCGGGCTAGACCGGGCGGTTGTGCTGGTCCCTTCCCTCGCTGTACCTTTACTAGAGGTTACCATTAAGGGAAAGGACCCTAGCGCAGTGCCTAGTGGCTGTTCAGTAACCGCGACACCGCTGCCAATATTTGGCATCGTTAGGGCTGGGCTCCCTGTGAAGCTGGGAGCTGTGTGTTAGGACTACAAAGTTACAATTTCTCTTTAGGCTTTGAAGAGATGTAAATATCTGAACAGATCTAGGTTATTATTGACTTGTTACCAGTTTCTGGGAACATTGTTTCCAGAACTTTCCTCTCGTTTTTCTCAGGGTTTAAGCCATTATTGTGCGGATGTGTGAACCTTGCTTACTATATTAGCTAATCTTTACAAGCTTTTATATGTATCCAATCTGATATTTCATGCCTACTCTTCTTGGCACTGTATAAACTTTTGGTATAGGTATGCATCTAAGCATTATCCATTATAACATCAGTTCTAGAACTATGGTGTCCAATAATGATAACCATTAGTTACACAAGGCTTGAACACTTGAAATCTGGCTAGTCTGAATTGAGATGTGCTGTAAGTGTAAGACACAGTGAATTTGGAGAGTTAGCATGAAAAAAATGTAAAATACTTCAATTTGGTCATATTCACATGTTGAAATGACAGTATTCTGGATATACTGTGTTAAATAAAATGTGTAATTTCACCTATTTATATTTTTTAACTTGACAACTAGAAAATTTTAAATCATGTTTGTGGTTTGCATGTCATATTTATGTTGCATAGCACTGATCTAGAAAAGGGTCAACAAACTGGCCTGCAGCCAAATCCAGCCTGCCTGTTTTTGTAAACAAGTCAACTGGAACAAGATCGTGCTCATCCGTTTATGTTATTTTCTGTATCTGCTGTTTCTGCTACAAGAGCAGCAGAGTTGAGTAGTCCAGAGAGATTATATGGCCTACAAAGCCCAAAATATGTACCTTCTGATCTTTAACAGAAAAAATGTGCTGACCCCCCTGCTCTAGAACAATGCCTAGTTTGATATTTTTAAGCCTTTTAGTTGTAGACGCACATCCTATTATTCACGCTTACTGTGTGACAGGTATAGTTCAAAGCATTTAACAAACCTTTCATTTAATTCTCATTAATCATAGGATGTTGGATTTCTCCCATTTCATAGATCAGGAAATTGAGACACAGAATGGTAAGAAACTTATCCAACTTGCTTAGCACCCCTCACTTCTGGGAACTGGACCTGCTTGACCTTCCTTATGCAAATATTTTAACCCTTCAAACCCACTTGATTAGCCCACAGTGGTCACCATGGTTGTTTTTTTTTTTTTTAATGAGATTTCTTTGAACTAGAATTTTTTGAATGATTTTTTTGAACTAGAATTGAGATGGGCTTGAGCTTCTATGGAAGAGGCAGGCAGCGGGGCACTGGGCTTAGGTGCAGTGAGTAAAGGCAAGCTGATGTGTAATGAAAAGAAATGAAGCTCACAAGCAGAGAGGAGAGAGAGCATCCTGAATGCTCATCGCTCATTTAACAACAATAAAAATGTGTTAAGTAATAGTAAGTACTGGCTGGGTGTTTGCTAGATGTGTACAGGTAAATAAAACATGTGGATCTTCTCTTGTGGTCTTGTGGGGAAGGCAGTAAAAATGTTTTTTAAATTTGATAAACACCGTGAAGAAAACAACATGCAAATTATTTACTGTTTTTAAGAGGTTTTCTCACCGGTAAGATGAAAATAAGCTATTATTTGTATTTCAGGAGTATTGTAAGGATTGAGATGACAGGAGTGTGTATGGCCCGGAGAATTCCTGAATAAATATATGTTGCCTTCGACTGTGAAGAGGTAAGTGAGGGAGTATCAGGAATTGTGTAGGTTATGACACTTAAAATATTACAGTTGTCATTTGTAATTTGTAGAGAATGTTGTCAGCCGCATTGTACACAGTAGGTGTTTTTGATCTTTTCTGACTTAATGGGACTCATCTAGAAAAAGCTGAAGTCAGAGAGTTGTCTGCATTCAGTCCAGGAGCAGGACCAGAGTTGTCTTTGGGGCTGATGGCAGCCTAACTGGGAGGTCCTGCTGGGGTGTGGAGGAGGGTTGTTTGCCTGTGAGTGGTTTAAATCAGAGTCACCCTGGAGAGCTGAGCCAATATGCAGGCCCTATCCTCAGAGATTCTAATTTATCCTCTCTGGAGTGAGGCCCTGCCATTGTTTATTTTTGTTTTTTGTTGTTTAATTTCCCCAGGTGATTCTAATAAGCATTCGGGGTTGAGAACCACCAATGGTGAGAGATAGGCCAGGCTCAGGATGTTGCTTGAGCAAAGGCCCAGAGCTGTGCTTATCAGTGGTTGAGAGTAGTCAAGGGGGAGGCCAGCTAGGGTTCTTTTTGCTACCTGGCGGAGGAGCTTGGGCTCCATCCTGAAAGCAAGGGGGAACCTCTGAAGGGCTTTAAGCAGAAAGATGAGGGAATATCTTGCTGAGATCTGTACTAGAGGATGATCATTCTAACAAAGTGCCAGACTAACAGTTGGGCCTTGTGAGGGCCAGAGATACAATGAAGGCAGTGATGAAGCAAATTGTAGCTGTCCAGATGATGGAGAGCCCAGATACGGTTTGGTACCATCCTGTGTGTGTTTCCTCTAGCAACCAGTGTCTGTCTGTGTTGAAATACCACGTGTGTTGTAACTGGCCAGTTTCTTGTCAGTATTCCTTCCGCTAGGCTCTCAGCTCCTTCAAGGCAGAGACTATCTCTTTAGGCTCAGCATCTAGCACATACTCAATCCCTAATATATATTTATTGAATGAACTATGTAGAACTAAGCTGGACATACGCCTTGCTTTGTCTTTTTATGACAGTTGTCAGAATTTTAACCCTCCTAAGATAAATTCTTTATGTCTACATTATTGTCCCACAAAGGACTAGAAAGTTTGACTGGATTTAAATGCTGTTAAAAATGTGGAGGGGGATGGAAAACAATATAGTGGATCCTCAAAAAATTAAAAACAGAATTACCATATGATCCAGTAATTCCATTTCTGGATGTATACTCAAAAGAATTGAAAGCAGGGTCTCAAAGGGAGATTGGTATACCAGTGCTCACAGCAGTGTTATTCACAATAGCCAAAAGACAGAAGCAACCCAAGCATCCATCGACATTTGAATGGATAAACAAAATGTATATACAGACAATGGAATACTATTTAGTCTTAAAAAAGAAGGAAGTTCTGACACACGCTACAACATGGATGAACCTTGAGGACATTATGCTAAGTGAAATAAGCCAGTCACAAGAAGAGAAATAGCTGTATCATTCCACTCATAAGAGGTACCTAGAGTAGTCTCATACATAGAGACAGAAAGTTGAATGGTGATTTCCAGGGGCTGGTGGGAGGGAAGAATGAGGAGTTGTTTAAGAGGTGCAGAGTTTCAGTTTCAGAGGATGAAAAGACTGCTGGATGTAAGCATCTTGATGGCAGAGACTGTGTCTTTTCGAAAATCCACGGACTCTGTTTTATAGTACTTGATGTTAAATAATCACCACTGAACGTAAACAGGTTAAGAGCACTGAAGTGATTACAGAGGGAATTCTACAATCTTCCCAGATACCATCTGACAAGTGACATAAAGCATAATGACCTTTAGTAATTCTACTTCTATGAAATAACTTTAGGGAAATGAGAGATGTGGAGACTGCATATGTAAGAATTTTCTTCAAACTTAGGAGAAACTGGAAGCCCTCAAATAGGAGAATGGTTAAAAACTATCACATACTCCTAGGATGATCCAATAATATAACCATTTAAAAATTATATTTTTAAAGAATAATGACTTGGAAAATAGTCATATAGTGAGGTGAAAAAAATCAAGATTTAAAGCTATATAAAAGATTAAACAGAGTTATATAATCCAGCAGATCCAAGATAAATGAAAACATATGTCCATGTAAAAACTTGTATACAGGCTGGGCATGGTGGCACATGCCTGTAATCCCAGCACTTTGGGAGGCCGAGGTGGTTGGATCACCTGAGGTTAGGAGTTCGAGACCAGCCTGGCCAACATGATGAAACCCCATCTCTACTAAAAATACAAAAAGTAGCTGGGTTTGGTGGCACACGCCTGTAATCCCAGCTACTTGGGAGTCTGAGGCACGAGAATCACTTGAACCCAGGAGTCAGAGGTTGCAGTGAGCCTCTGTACTCCAGCCTGGGTGACTGAGCGAGACTCCATCTAAAAAAAAAACCACTTGTACACAAATGTTCATAACAGTATTATTCATAATAACCAAAAATAGGAAATAATCAAAATGTTCATCAACTGATGAATGGATAAATAAAATGTGATTCAACCACACAACAGAGTATTATTTGGCCATGACAAGGAGTGAAGTACTGATACATGCTACAGCATGGATGAACCTTGAAAGCATTATGCTGAGTGGAAGAAGCCAGATACAAAAGACCGCATATTGTTGATTTTATTTACATGAAATGTCCAGACAGCAAATCTGTAGAGACAGAAAAAAGATTAGTTGTTGACTTGGTGGAGTGGGACAGAAAGGCAGTGGGGTAAAAGAGGTGGAGTAGCTGATAGCGCACAGGGTTTTTCTTGGGGGGTGGTGGCACAAATCTTCTAAAGTTGATTTTTTTGTGGTGATGGGTTACACAACTGTGAATATACTAAAAAACACTGAATTGTACACTTCAGGTGAATTGTATGGCATGGGAATTACATCTGAATAAAGGTGTTACTTAAAAATAGAATCTGATCCAAATTTTATTTAAGAATTACATGTGAAAAGACTAAAGAGATACACAAAATTTTTAAGAGGGGCATTTTCTGAATGGTAAGATTTTAGGTAATTTTCATTTGTTCTTTTACTCTTTTCTGTATTTTCTGAGATGAGCGTGTATTGTTTTCATAATCAGAAAAGTTATTGGTCTAATATGATTTCCTGATAAACTGTATACATTTAAGATATCCCTACTGAAAAATGATATGAGTGATGGATCAATCACCTTCTACCCACCTTCCCTCTGAAATGAGAATATTGTCTCTTAAGAGTGGCCATATCACCTGTGGCTTTGCATTCAGATAAGCATTCATAATTTCCTCAGAAATCGATCACTGCATCTCAAACAGGTGCATCTCTCCTCAAACTTTATCCAAAAATATCAATAGTTAAGTCCTTAAATAACTTGGTTATCTAAGAGTTAAATCTTAGATAAATCAAGATTCTGAGTCCTGCATTTTTAACCACCAGAGGGAGCTAGACTATAGAAAGCCTCTGGCAGTCATTTTTGTTTTGTTTTAAAGTTTGTTTCACAGAGGGCCATCAATTCAGGATCTTATGTAATTTTCCTAATGTAAACCCATACTTAAAAAATAATTCTTTTTCCCTTTTTAAAATTCCACTTTTAAAGATTGCAAACATTAAAAGAGTTCTTCCTAAGAATCAAAAGCTTAATAAACAAAGAGCAGGCAAGACAGCACAGAAAAATAAAAAATATTCACACTCTCTATTGCCGACATTTCTCTCCGAATTGTCTGCTTCAGATCTTGAAGTCACGCAGTTGTGTCACAGTGATAAAGTTTCAAGCTGTTCAATATACTTGAGCCCTTCCCTACTTGTTGAAACGTTTCTTAACAAAGAAGAAACATTCAATGTTCCTGCATTCTGTATGCATTACTACTGAGGAAATCAGGATGGAGGTTTGCTAGGCATTGAGAAAGATGGTTAATAAGAGATGGGCCTACAGTGCCCGAAAGGAAGTTAAGCAATATTTGACTCAGGTCAGAATTTCTCAACTGAAGGTCTGAGTTTCAGGGTGATTCTGGAAGGGAATTGTGTCTTCGGGGTTTCAGTGGGGGTAAAAGCAATTGGTCTTACCAGCAAAACGAGTAAATCTATAGATGTTAATGTGTTTATGTATAAACAACCAAAACTCATAATTTTATATGTTCTATGTTCTTTTATTGATCTCTTCATATTTATTTAAAAATTTTTATTTGTGATAAAATATACAAAATATAAAATTTACTATCTTAAGGCTTTTTTTGGGGGGGGGGAAGTCTCGCTCTGTCGCCAGGCTGGAGTGCAGTGGAGTGATCTCGGCTCACTGCAGCCTCCGCCTCCTGGCTTCAAGAGATTCTCCTGCCTCAGCCTCCTGAGTAGCTGGGACTACAGGTGCATGCCACCATGCCCAGCTAATTTTGTATTTTTAGTAGAGATGGGGTTTCACCATGTTGGCCAGGATGGTCTTGATCTCTTGACCTTTTGATCCACCTGCCTCAGCCTCCCAAAGTGCCGGGATTATAGGCATGAGCCACCGCACCTGGCCTGTCTTAAGCCTTTTTAAGTGTGCAGTTCAGTAGTGTTAAGTACATTTATCATTCCAGAGGGAAGGTGAGTAGAAAGTGATCGATCCATCACTCATACCACTTTTCAGTAGGGATGTCTTAAATGTATACAGTTTATCATGAAATCATATTAAATCAGTAACTTTTCTGATTATGAAAACAATACATGCTCATCACAGAAAAAAGTAAAAGAACAAATGAAAATTACCTAAAATCTTACCATTCAGAAAATGCCCCTCTTAAAAATTTTGTGTATCTCTTTAGTCTTTTCACATGTAATTCTTAAGTAAAATTTGGATCAGATTCTATTCTTAAATAACACCTTTATTCAGATGTAATTCCCATGCCATACAATTCACCTGAAGTGTACAATTCAGTGTTTTTTAGTATATTCACAGTTGTGTAACCCATCACCACCAATAAGTCAACTTTAGAAAATGTATTTGTACCACCACCCCACCTCAAGAAAAACCCTGTATTTTATCATCTGCTCCTCCTCCTTCACCACACTGCCCTTCTTTCCCATTCCACCAAGTCAACAACTAATCTTTTTTCTGTCTCTATAGATTTGCCTGTTCTGGACATTTCGTGTAAATAAAATCATACAATATGTGGTCTTTTGTGTCTGATTTCTTCTGCTCAGCATAATGTTTTCAAGGTTCATCCATGTTGCAACCTGTATCAATACTTCATTCCTTTCCATAGCAGAACAATATTCTGTTCTGTGGATGGATCACATTTTATTTATCCATTCATCAGTTGATGGACATTTCGATTATTTCCCACTTGCGGCTATTATGAATAATATTGCTATGAACATTGGTGTAGAAGTTTTTGTGTGGACCTATGTTTTCATTTCTCTTGGTTCTGCTGGGTCATATGATAACTGTAGTTTCATGTGTAGTTTCATTATGTAGTTTCACATCTTGATTTTTTTCACCTAACTTTATGACTGTTTTTCTCTGTCATTAAATATTATCTAAATACATGATTTTTAAATGGTTATATTATTGTATCATCCTGGGAGTATGCCATATTTTTAACCATTCTCTTGTTTGAGGGCCTTCCAATTTCTCCGAAGTTAGAAGAAAATTCTTACATATACAGTCTCCATGTCTCTCATTTCCTTAAATTTATGGAAGTAGGATTACTAAAAGGTCATTGTGTTTTATTTCACTTGTCAGATGGTAACTGGGAAGATTGTTTGAATTCTCTCTGTAATCACTTCAGTGTTCTTAGCCTGTGTATGTTCAGTGGTGATTATTTAGTATCAAGTGCTATAAAACAGAACCCATAGATTTTTGAAAAGACACAGTCCCTGCTGTCAAGATGCGTATGTTTACATTTAGACCAGACAGATAAATATAGATCCAAGGGCATTATATAGACAAGATTATGTACATCATGTGGAGGGAAAAAATAGACTGCTTAGATAAAGTAAACGTTTGCCTGCCTAGGATGAGATTCACACAGACATAATGATTGAGCAACTTTTTACACTTAAAAGTTTTTTAAAAATTAACAAAACCAAAATGTAGGAATCAGTAAGTCTAAAGTCATAAATTACCTGGATCCTTGAGTATGAAGCTTTCCCTTGTTCAGAAGACTCCTAAGACAGCACAGTGTAGCCTGTTGGCTTTTGGGACCTGCAGCCCTAGCTCTGGCTGCTTTTCAACCTGTGCTATCTCACAGTTTCCTTAGATTGCTTGAGACATTAGCAAACCTTTTCTGTCCTGTTTCTTACTCTTTTGTATTCAGAAGAATGCCACTTTAAAGATTATGAAATGACGCCCGGCACAGTGGCTCACACCTGTAATCCCAGCACTTGGGGAGGCTGAGGTAATCGCATCATAAGGTCAAGAGATCGAGACCATCCTGGCCAACATGGTGAAACCCCATCTCTACCAAAAACACAAAATTAGCCGGGCGTCGTGGCGCATACCTGTAGTCCCAGCTACTTGGGAGGCTGAGGCAGGAGCATTGCATGAACCCAGGAGGTGGAGGTTGCGGTGAGCCAAGATCGTGCCACCACACTCCAGCCTGGAGCCTGGCGACAGAGCAAGACTCTTGTCACAAAAAAAAAAAAAAAAAAAAAAAAAAAAAAAAGATTATGAAATGAGCAAGTAGTTCAGTTATGTAGCTGACTCTGGGGGAAAAACAGTCTAGCACTGTTCAGCATTGCCATATTGATGCTGACACTGGCATGATTTCATCTCCAGCATGACCACCAGATTACACCCAAATGGAATGACTAATCTAGAAAGATCATTGATTTGTAAAATTGGAGGTGGAAAAGCTATGGCAGATCCTCCAGCAAGCCTCTTAAGCAGATGTTATATAGAGGCTTTGCAATACTGTTTTTTTGTTTGTTTTTTCACTAGTAGGAATTAAACTCTTGAAAGTAAACCATACCACATTAAAGATTCCATTTTCTAGCATGTCACATACATTTGTATTACATGACTCCTTCAGCAAACATTGCCTAGGTAACTGACAGAAAGTGCTATTTTAATATCCAGAAGCTGTAGCTAGCAAAGACAAACTTAAGAAAATTGAAACCTCTTTTTTGCTTTGCAGTTTTAAAGATGTCTGACAAGAACCAGATAGGTGCCAGAGCTTCCCTTATTGAGCAACTGATGTCTGAAAGGAAGTTTGAGGATCTTGGCAACCACCTTACTGAGCTAGAAACAATTTATGTGACTAAGGAGCATCTCCAGGAGACAAATGTGGTCAGAGTTGTGTACAGAGTCCTCAAAAACTGCCCCTCTGTGGCTTTGAAAAAGAAAGCCAAGTGTTTGCTATCGAAGTGGAAAGCTGTTTATAAAGAGACTCACTTCAAAGCAAGGGACAGCCCTAAATTACTTCCTGTGAGGGGTAATAAAGAAGAAAATTCAGGACTTTCTCACCCAAGTCACGATGAGACACTGGGCATCTGCAGCTCGAATTCTCTATCTTCCCAAGACGTTGCAAAACCTAGTGAAATTATTGTGCCTGAAAATGGAGCCATTCAATTGAAACCTAAGGAAGAGTATTTTGAGGATGGTGACCCTGAATCCACTGGGAAGAGATCAAGTGAGTTGCTGGACCCAACACCCATGAGAACTAAATGCATAGAGCTTCTTCACTCAGCTTTAACTACTACTTCCACAGATCAAACCAAAACCGATATGTGGCAAAACTTTGCAAGAGAAATTGAAGAGCATGTTTTTACCCTTTATTCAATGAACATCAAAAAATATAAAACTTGCATCAGAAGCAAAGTTGCCAATTTGAAGAACCCCAAAAATTCTCACTTAAAACAAAACTTGTTCTCTGGGACCATGTCTCCACAAGAATTTGCTGAAATGACTGTCATGGAGATGGCTAACAAGGAACTGAAGCAGTTGAGAGCCTCCTACACAGAATCTTGTATCCAGGAACATTACCTTCCCCAAGTGATTGATGGCACAGAGACAAATAAAATAAAATGCAGACGTTGTGAGAAATACAATTGCAAAGTCACTGCAATTGCCAGAGGAGCACTTTTCCTTCCCACCTGGGTGCGGAATTCAAACGCAGATGAACAAATGATGACTTATGTAATTTGCAATGAATGTGGGGAGCAGTGGTACCATAGCAACTGGGTGTGCTTGTAACTGTAAATCAGTGTTCTCTTAACAAATAACCCAAGTGATACCTTTTATTTGTACAACCCTTTTGTGCTTGTAAAAAATCTTATACACACTACTCTCTAAAACAGAAGGAGGAGGAAAGAAAGTCATTAGCTGAAGCTCACATCACCATCCCTAAAAGTTACAGTTTGGGGAGAGGGAGTAGATCACTATTTATATTGTGCCTTATGGCCATTTAGTACCTTACCGTCCTCAGAGTATGGTTGAGAGCAGCTCAGCATAAACTGGGAGCCTGTGGAAAATGCATTCCCAGGCCCCACACTATTGAATCCGAATCTGCATTTTAGCAGGATCCCCAGGTAACTTTCTAGGACAGGATAGTTGGAGAAGTGCTGCTTTAGTAACAGGCTTGTGGCTCTCAGCAGTGGCTGCATATTAAAATCATCTGGGAAGCTTTGAAAACCCACTGGTGCTGAGATCCCACCCGAGAGCAATTCAGTTGGAACCTATGAGATAGGACCCAGGCATCAACATTTCTTTTTTAATTCCTCAAGTTATTTTAAGATGCAGTCAGAGTTGAGAACTACTGAGAAATAAGCTCTCATTTGATTGTTTTTACAGCTCTAAGACGAGAGTGTTAATTCCAGGCACCTCACAAATGAGGAAACAGGTCCACAGAGGTGTGGTGACTTGCCCAGTGACACAACCATAAATAGTCCAATTCAGACAGATCCCAGATTTTCTTCCTCCAGGCTCACTGAGACTGGCTCAATATTGACTTCTGAGAAATGTATTCCTGGAGGTTGGGGACGAAGTGACTAACATTGGGTGACTAGATCTTCATTCTTTTTTTTTTAAGGATTTAAGAGATTTAATGGAAAATTCCTTATAAACAAAAAAAAAGTCTTAAAAAATACATCTGCATATCTCTTACAATTACCCTTTGTGATCAAATGAGTTACGTTTTTTCTATATTCAAGTCTATAATTTTAAAAAATCCAGTT
The DNA here is from genome assembly GCF_009761245.1 of Sapajus apella. NCBI lineage: Eukaryota > Metazoa > Chordata > Mammalia > Primates > Cebidae > Sapajus > Sapajus apella. Next base: position 9,442,672 of record NW_022436957.1, read on the forward strand.
TGCTAATGATTTTTGAAAAGTTTATCAGGAATATCATCTTTTCTAGTCAGAGTAACAGTTTAATCAAAATGTCTCTCGTTTCTTTGTACATCTTCATTCCTTTCCCCCTGTCTTTTCTCATTTACAGGTCTCCCATCAACCACAAAAGTCACCCCAAGGCTGGGCACAGTGGCTCACGCCTGTAATCCTAGCACTTTGGGAGGCCAAGGCAGGTGGATCACAAGGTCAGGATTTTGAGACTAGCCTGGCCAATATGGTGAAACCCCATCTCTACTAAAAACACAAAAATTAGCCAAGTGTGGTGATGCATGCCCATAATCCCAGCTACTTAGGAGGCTGAGGCAAGGCTAATTGCTTGAACCTGGGAGGCAGAGGTTGCAGTAGCCAAGATCATGCCATTGCACTCTGGCCTGGGCAACAAGAGCAAAACTCTGTCTCAAAAAAAACAAAGTCACCCCGGAACTCATCCCACATCATGTTCTCAAGAACAAGTGTCCTTGAGATGGACATTAATGGTCATTAATCTGTTAGAGGCAGTCCATCGCCTTAGCCTTTGAATGTAGTAACAGACATCTAATAAATGAATTGAAGAGGAAATTACTTCTTTGAGGCCTTTGCAAATAGTGTTTAACCAGTTTATATAATTATTTGAATACAGCAAGCCTTCTATGTGATTATGGCTGATTTTTTTCCTTAAAAAAATCATAGAATGTTCATCGTTGTATAGTTTTAGAAAGTTTACTTTGGCGGTCTCTACAAACCTACACATTTTCACTTTTTCACCAGTTCTTTTCTCAACTCTATTAACTTCCTTTGTTGGAGCTCTGAAGGCCTAACTGCATGTACGCTTTACCTGCCTGACAAAATTCTCCAAAACGTGCATAAAACTAAACTACAGTTCTATTTGCAAATGGTTTGGAAGAGTCGGCTCAGTGCCATCAAGTGTGAAATCTATTTTGATACACTTTCTCCCCATGTCTTCCCCGGGCTGCTTTTTGTGATGCAACATATTTAGTCCTTAACTTGCAAGGTCATCTAGCACTTAAAGTTTCACAAAGTGTGGTTTCATATGACTTGAAATAATCTGAAAAAGTATTCAGTGGTTACAAACGAGAACAGCACATAAAAACCAAATTTGATTAGTTCAAGTCAGCATTTGTGTTTTGCTTTTGGGGTTTGTGTGTATGTGTGTAGTTTTTATTTATATTGGAATTTGCTAAACTAAATGTTCAGACAAATAGAAATACTTGAAATTTCCTTACTCTCCAAGATACAAAAATCTGCATGGTCTTCCTTATTTCGTTTCATCTTTATTAGTTTTGCAACTCAAGGTAGGAAAATAGGAATCTGTGTGTTTTTCTTTTGGTGAACGAGACAGCATTACCTTTTCTGCCTATAGATAATTATTTCACATCCTATGTCCTTTCCCCTAAGAAAAGGGTTTTCTTCAAAATTGCCTGCAGGGTAAAGATTTGGTTTTTTTTTTTTTTTTTTTTTTATTTTTTAGACAGGTTCTCTGTCACCCAGGCTGGAGTGAATGGCGCCATCTCAGCTCACTGCAGCCTCAACCTCCTGGGCTCATGCGATTTGTTGTTTTTTTTTTAATTTTGGTTTTTATAAAAAATTTTTAGACAAGTTCTCTGTCACCCAGGCTGGAGTGAATGGTGCCATCTCAGCTCACTGCAGCCTCAACCTCCTGGGCTCAAGCAATCCTCCAACCTCAGCATCCCCACTCCCTTGAGTAGCTGGGACTGCAGGCACATGCCACCACCCCCAGCTAATTTTTGTATTTTTTGTAGAGACAGGATTTCGCCATGTTGCCAGACTGGTCTCAAACTCCTGGGCTCAAGTCATCCTCCCAAAGTGCTCAGCCTCCCAAAGTGCTGGGATTACAGGCATGAGTTACCGTGCCTGGCCAAGACTCTTTAATTTAAAATCACTTTTACAGAAACAGCAAATGGAAGGCCCAGGCACAGTAAAGTGCCTGATAGAGTCAAGTTCCAGCAAGAGTCCACAGCAGCTAAGTCACAGTGAGCAAGGGGAACAAGGATGAGAGATGCAGTCAAAGAGGCCATGATGAGGGCTCTTGTTGGCCATGGTAAGGATTTAGGGGGGTTCTTAAAGCATGACGGAAAACCACTGAAGTTGGGCAGTTTGTGGTAATGCAATTTGAACACCCTTTAGGAAGAATCACTCTGGCTGTTATGTTGAATTAGATGGGAAAGGAAGCAAGGATGCATGCAGGGAAAACAGGTGACCGTTGCAGTGGTGCAAATACCACATAACTAGCTTCAAGCAAGAGTACACAGAGACTGGGCTCCCTGAATCCTTATAGCAAGCAAAGTCCTTGACAACTTTGCAAATGGATGTTTCATAAAATACACTAAATCCCAAATTCCCTACCCAAGGCCCATAAATAAACAATAATATGCAGTGTGGAAACTCACACTGGACAAGTATCTCCTATACCCTGGTTGTCATGGTTACTGGGAGTCCCTGCTTAAGGCATAAACACCAGTTGTCATACCTGAATGTAGGAGCGCTCTCTTGACTCTTGATGGGTTTTCCCACATCACTCTCCTTTGTCTGTGTTACTTTTTTGAGATAAAAAGTTGGATACAATTGCAGCTCTGTCTCTTCCCTGAGCACTTCCTGTGATGAGAGGCTCTTTTCATTCGCCACTACCATTTCTAAATACCAGTCAGGAAGCCTGCAGCTGGCAGTGCCCCACTGCTCTGGCAAGGGCTGGCCCTTCGTCTTCTGGGTCAGATTGCTTTGTTATTTATAACTTCCCAGTAAATGTGAAATATTTTACTAAAGTTGTTATTTTTGTATCTCTCAGAGATATTTACTGTAAGTAGCTAGATGATAGAAGGCATCTTCTTGCTTTCAGAAGAGCCCCACAATCAGAAGGGAGACCAGATGACAACTCCATATAGTCCTATTTTCATTATTACTTAAAACTGGGATTTCCAGCCAGAAGCGGTGGCTCACAACTGTAATCCCAACACTTTGGGGGTCCAAGGCGAGAGGACCGCTTGAACCGAGGACTTGGAGACCAGTCTGAACTCCCTCTCTACAAAAAATATAAAAATTAAGCCAGGCATGGTGGTGTCCACCTGTAATCTCAGCTACCCAGGAGGCTGAGGTGGAAGGATCACTTGAGCCCAGGAGGTCAAGGCTGCAGTGAGCCATGATCGTGCCACTGCACTCCAGCCTGGGCGACAGAGACCCCATCTAAAAAATAGGTTTCCACAAATGTTACCATGCATCGTCAGAAATGCGCTGTGTTCATGATTGTATATTGCTTTGCATTTTGCTAGGTTCTGGGGGCAAAGAGATGATTAAGACACCATCCCAGGCCTCAAGCCCCACAAAATGCAGGGGAAGTGCCATGCTATGTAGCCAGCAATCATTTTACCTTTTAAGAGCTCTGAGGGAGACACCCACTGGAAAAGGGTGCAGAGGACCCCAGAGGATCAACTAACCCAGTGTGGGAGGGTCAGGGAAAGCTTCATAGAGGCCATGACCCTTAGGGCAAATATTGAGGGGAAGATGGCCAGGCAGAGGAAATGGGAAAGTCTGTTCCAGCACCATATTTGCTAGATTCTTGGCATTTTTTGTACAGCATCTCCTTTAATCTTCACAACTAACCTGCCACACAGCATTTTAGAGGTGAAGAAACTGAGTCGGATAGAGATTAAGTTACTTGCCCAAGAGTACACCGAGACAAAGCCAGGACTAAGTCATAACAAAGTGAGTAGGTTTTGTTTGTTTGTTTTGTATGTCAGATTGCTTCTAGAAATAACAGCAGGCTTCCCAGTAATTCCAGTCTGGTGCTGCTATTTTATAATTGTGGTTTGTTCTTTCAATGACAGGAGCATGTGATGTATGGATACCACCTTAGCCCAGTACTGTGCACTCCTCCTGATGATGGAGAGATTGGGAGGGACCACCTGGCTAGGATTGCTGGCTCTCCTGACACCTTACTGTGGCATCCATGTGGTTTATCCGGTTTTCTGAAAAGTGAGTAATTTTTAAAATACTGAAATTTGAAAGTATAAGAACATGTAGCTTTTTAAGGAACATTTACATGTTTATATATTTTTGTGAATTTTAAGACTATAAATATATAAATGCAGTCTCAAATATCATTTCCTATAAAGTATAGGGCCTTTTTTTTTTTTTTTTTTTTGAGACAGAGTCTCACTCTGTCACCCAGGCTGGAGTTCAGTGGCACAATCTTGGCCCACTGAAACCTCTGCCTCCTGGGTTCAAGCGATTCTCTTGCTTTAGCCTCCCAAGTATCTGGGATTACAGGCATACATCACCACGCCTGGCTAACTTTTTGTATTTTTTTTTCTTAGTAGAGACTGGGTTTCACTATGTTGCCCAGGCTGGTCTTGAACTCCTGGCCTCATGTGATCCACCTGCTTCAGCCTCCCAAAGTGTTGGCATTACAGGTGTGAGCCACCATTCCAGCCAAATATAGGACCTTTCTATCTTCATGTTCTGCCTGTATGATCTAGGGAAATAACAATCAATTATGAAGAAATAGTTGTTTTGCATCCTTTGTTAAATGATTGTAAGTACCCTCCTGGAGAGAGAGTCAAAAATAGAATTAAAATTAATTTGTTGGACGTACTCTTCTTTCTTATAAAATGTAAATGGGAACAAATGGGGGTAGGTTCCAAGTTGTCACTAATCTTTTTCAAATGGTGGCAAATACTTTTTTTAAATCTAAAATAACCATGGTAAAGTTACATATCTAATTAATAAACAAGTTAAAACTTCAGCCATTCAAAAACTTCTTTACTTTTTATTTTTGGAATATACCATATTCACTTTTGAAATGCAGGTGAGCATAGATACAGGTATCTCCCCAGCAGCTACTTTTACAGCTTCAGAATTATATTGTTAACTCACGAAATTCCCCTTTGTAGACTGAAACAGAAAATTCAGAAATTTCCAAAGTGCGGAAATTGTGAGGCCCTGAGTTATCTGGCTGGATTCCACCTAGTGCGCCTATCTGTGAATGATTAAACGCAGAGCTGCAAAACCAGTTTCAGTTTTCTTTCTCTAACCACAGCATAGCCAGGCATTTGTCCAACAGTGTCCCATATGGCTCTTCCCCCTAGTGGGTGACTTCATGTGCATGTCAGTTGGGAAGAACTAAAGTCAAAGTTCACCCATGTCTAGCAGAAAAGGACTTGAAAGTTTTACATGGACTGTGTGTTGATGTTTATGAGTCCACCGGGCCATCTTGTTTTGTCTTATCTTTTCAGACCGAGGATTTCTATTCCTTCAGTTTTGTGTTCTTTCAACAGATGGGCTTTTGTCCCCCAGCATTGTGAAATCTCACAAACTGCTGTGCAGAAAGTTTCCAGACAATTTAGTGGATTTTTATGAGCATTTAAAAATGAAGCTGAATGTGGTGGCTCATGCCTGTAATCCCAGCACTCTGCGAGGTTGAGGCAGGTGGATCATCTGAGGTCAGGAATCCGAGACTAACCTGGCCAACATGATGAAACCTTGTCTCTGCTAAATATACAGAAAATTAGTCGGGCGTGGTGGTACGTGCCTGTAGTCCCAGCTACTCAGGAGGCTGGGGTATGAGAATCATTTGAACCCAGGAGGCGGAGGTTGCAGTGAGCAGAGATTATGCCACTGCACTTCAGCCTGGGCAACAGAGGGAGACGCTGCCTCAAAAAAACGGGCATGGGGGTTCTTTTTGGGGGTGCTAAAAATGTTTTAAAATCGATAGTGGTGATGGATGTACATGCTAAACACCATTGAACTGTACACTTTAAATGAGTGAATTGTATAGTATATATAATGTCAATAAAGCTGTTACCAAAAAAATCAGATGAATGGAAGGAAGAAATTGGAGAGAGGGTCTCTGTTGGATATTTATCCTAGTGAGTCATTCTGAATCTTAGCCCCAATTTACCCATGCTTGTAATGGCAGTCTTTCTCAAAGCGGATTTCAGGGGGCCCCAGCCAGGGCACTGACAGATAAAGAGTGAGTCTCCCAACGCCTCTGAAGTTGTCAGGGCAGTTTCCTGGGCTCCCAACATTTTTGGTTTTGCATAAAACCTACTTTCACATGGCTCACAAGTCCCAGCGGGGATCCCAAATCATTGATTCTTGTGTTTCTTCCCCATTTCTCAAGCCACAGATCTGAGTTGAACTATCAATGATATTAAACCCCTGGAAAATAAAAAATCCTCTAGAATCAACCCCAAACAGTTGACATTTTCATTCCAATGAGAGCTATACTCAGAAAAGAATTGTGATAACCACAAATGAAATCAGCCCTGCATGCTCACTCTTCATATTGAGGCCCTGGGATCAGTGGCATCAGCATTGCCTGGGAGTAAATACCAAAACAAGGGCCCCATCCCAGACCTACTGAATCCGAATCTGCATTTTTCACCAAGTCCTCCAGCTGCATATTAATTGTCCACAGCAGCTGGGCCTGTGAAGTCTGCCTTTCTGCTTATAGCTTTGGATGAAATGCCTGAGTTCCTAGCATGGAATCTAACATGGATCTCTCTGATTGTCTCGGTCACCAATGACTTCCACCCTCGGTGTCACTACATTCAGGGAAGAATTCTCAGCCTTGAATCCTGTCTATAGCATTCGACACACTTGCTTCCTTCTTGAGAACATTTTCATGTGGCTTGCAGTAGGTTACACTCTCATTGGTTTTTCCCTGTCACTGGTCACTCTGTTTCAGAATCATTTGTTGGTTCCTCTTTTCTGACCTTTTAAATATGGAATGTCCTGGAATGTAATTCTTGGACCCCTTCCATCTACATTGACTCTTTGGTGATCTCTAGTTCCATGGCTTTCTACACCATCTCCATGCTAATGACGCCCCTGTCTATCTTCAGGCTTTCATCTCCCCCTCAGAATTCCAGATCCAGAAACTTAACAGTCAACTTGACAACTCTACTGGCATATCTAGGGAGCATCTCAAACTTAACATGTTTAAAATCAAGCTGCCAATCTTCTCTCTAGTGCCTGCTTCTCCACAGAGTGGCAACTCCATAGTTGTGTACCTTGAGCTAAAAAACATGGAGTCATCATTAACTCTCCTCCCTTTATTTCATATCATGCTTCCAATCAGTCAGCAAATCGTATTGGCTCTATTTCAAATATATATCCAGAAGCCCAGTTTAAAAATGGGCAGGATATTTGAAAAGGCACTTCACCAAAGAGGAGCAAAGAAGATACAGGAGTAGCCAATGTGCACATGAAAAGATGCTCAACGTGGTTAGTCCTTAGGGAAATGCAAATCAAACCCACCACAAGAAACCACTTTACACCCACTTGGATGGCCATAATTAGAAAAAAAAAAACACAGAAAATAACAAGTGTTGGTGAGGATGTGGGGAAATTAGAATCTTTGTACATTACTGGCGGGAATGTAAAATGGTGCAGCCACTTTGGGAAACAGTTTCGCAGTTTCTTAAGAAGTTAAGCATCATAACAAACATAGGACTCAGTTAAAAATAAAAAATAAAAGAAGTTAAGCATAAATTTCCCATACATCCCTGCAATTCTACACCTTGGTGTGTACACAAGAGAAATGAACACATGCATTTACACAAAGACTCATATGTGAGCATCCATAGCAGCACTAGTCATAGTAGCCAAAAAGTGGTAACAACCCAAATGTCCATTAACTGGTGAATGGATCAACAAGCTATGGGATATTCAAAGAAATAACTATTCCATAATAAAAAGTAATGAAATAAGGATACATGCTATAGCACGGATGAACTTTGGAAGCATTTGCTGAATGTAAGAAGCCAATCAAAAAAAAAAAAAAAACGTGTATTGAATTACTCCACTTATGTGAAATGTCTGAAATACACAAATCTACAGAGATGGAGGGTGGATTTGCAGTTACCTGGGGCTGGTGGGAGAAAAGAGGAGTGACTACAGATGGGCACAAGGGACCCTATTGGGGTAATGGACATTTTCTAAAATTGGATTGTGGTAATGGCTGAATAACTCTGTAAATTTGTATAAAATCATTAAATTGTACACTTAAGTGAATTTTATTGTATGTAAATTATACCTGAATAACACTTTTAAAAAATATCCAGAATGTGACCACATACTATGTTCTCTGCCATTGTCTTGTTCTAAGCCAGCATCGTCCTCACGTGGCTGTCACCTAGATGACCAATTTTCATACAAATATCACCTGCCAAGTGGTTGCCTGACTTCCACTCTTGTCTCCTAAGTACATTTTTAACACAACAGCCAGAGTGATACTGAAAAATATGCAAATCAGATCAGGTTACCTCTCTCTCCTCAAAACTTTCTGTTGTCTCGTATCTCCAAGAGAAAGGCAAAGTTCTTACAGTGGCCTTTAAAGCTTCACTAATCTGGCACCTTCTTGTTACCTTTCTGAGGTCCCTGCCTGCTATTAATACTTAGCCCTTGCTGGAGGCTGCATTCAGTCACACTGGCTTCCTTGCTGCTCTTTGGCCATACCAGGCATATTTCTGCCACAGGGCCTTTCCACTGGCTGTTGCTTCTGCCTGGAATGTTCATACCCCAGATTTCTTTTCTTTTCTTTTTTTTCTTTTTTTTTTTTTTTGACACAGTGTCTAGCTCTGTCACCCAGGCTGCAGTGCAGTAGTGTGATCTCAGCTCACTTGCAACCTCTGCCTCCCAAGCTCAAGAGATTCTCTTACCTCAGCCTACCGAGTAGCTGGGACTACAGGTACATGCTGCCATGCCTGGCTAATTTTTAAATTGTTTTTGTAGAGATGAGATGTCAGTGATATTGCCCATGCTAGTCTCGAACTCCTGGGCTCAAGTGACCCTCCCACCTCAGCCTCCCAAACTGTTGGGATTACAGGCGTGAGTAACTGCAACCAGCCTCCCATATTTCTAATGACTTAACTTACCTCTCTCAAGCCCTAGCTCAAATGTCACCTGGGACAGTGAGGCTTTCCCTGGCCTCTTCCTACATTCCCTATATTCCCTAGCACTCTTTCTGATTTTTTACTTTTATTTTTTTTTGAGACAGAGTCTCACTCTCATCCTGGCTGGAATGCAGTGGTGCAATCTCAGCTCACTGCAACCTCTGCCTCCCGAGTTCAAGAGATTCTCCTGCCTCAGCCTCCCAAGTAGCTAGGATTACAGGTGTCCACCACTACGCCTGGCTAATTTTTTGTATTTTTACAAAATACAAAAACAAGGTTTCATCATACAATGGGGTTTCACCATGTTGGCCAGGCTGGTGTTGAACTCCTGATTTTTTTTAAAAAGTGCTTATTCACAATTGAAGTATAATGCCCTGACTCTATTTTTAAAAATCAGAGGCCAGGCATGGTGTCTCATGCCTGTAATCCCCACACTTTGGGAGAGTGAGGCAGGCAGATCACTTGAGATCAGGACTTCAAGACCACCCTGGCCAACATGATGAAACCCCCGACTCTACTAAAAATACAAAAATTAGCTGGGCATGGTGGCCCGTACTTGTAATCCCAGCTATTTGGAAGGCTGAGTCTGGATAATCGCTTGAATCTGGGAAGTGGAGGTAGCCCTGAGCTTAGACCGCGCCACTGCACTCCGGTCTGGGAGATAGAGCGAGAGCATGTCTCAAAAAAAAAAAAAAAAAATAGGAAAGAAATACAATGCCTTGCTCATTTATATTGTTTGTTGTCTATCTCCTCTCACTGAATTGTAAACTCCACAGGGTCAGAGATTTTTGTCTTTTTGGTTCACAGCTAATCTCCAGCCCCTAGAATAGTTCCTGGTACACAGAAAACCCTCAAGAAATATTTGGTGAATGAGTGCACGTAAGAAATTTGGAAGAGCCAGGAATATGACAGATCAATACATACATACATTTAGGTAAAAGATTAAAAACAAGCTCAGATGGCACGACTGTAGTTTATGACAGGCAAAACAATTTGAGAGTAGAAAGAATGGGCAGTTGCAAAGGAGAGAATATTTTTTTCCCAGAACATTTTGGAGCTTTTCTTTTCTTTTTTTTTTCTTGAGATGGAGTTTCGCTCTTATTGCCCCGGCTGTAGTGCAATGGCATGATCCCGACTCACCCCAACCTCCGCCACCTAGGTTCAAGCAATTCTTCTGCCTCAGCTTCCTGAGTAGCTGGGATTACAGGCATGCACCACCAGGCCTGGCTAATTTTGTATTTTTAGTAGAGACAGGATTTCTCCATGTTGGTCAGGCTGATCTTGAACTCCTGACCTCTGGTGATCCGCCTGTCTTAGACTCCCAAAGTCCTGGGATTATAGGCGTGAGCCACTGCGCCCAGCCTGGAGCTTTTCTTCTCCATGTATGTAGTATCTTTGAGTAAACATCACATATACTATAAAGTCTTAGGCTATATATGCTCAAACTCTATTATAAAGCTAATTGTTCAGTTGTCTTACAATCCTTCCTTTTTTTGTGTGTTATTTTGTTTTAGTATTCAATAGCATTGTTAGAAAGAAAAGGAGATCAAAAACAAAATTCTATTTGTTCACTGTTTTACTTGCCAGAAGACCCTGCAAGTACTTAATAAGGAATATAGTTGAAAGAGGTTATTAGAATTGTTTGGTGATTTTGTTGTTGCCGACTTAGTTATCTGTTAGCATGCATTCGAGACTGTACTTGGCTATATGTCAGTAAATCTAGAAGTGACTCTTTGAAAATAATTTCCCCAAATCATACACATAAATACTATTTGTAACTTAATGAGGTTTTTTGTTTTTTGTTTTATTTGAGATAGTGTCTCACTCTGTCACCAGGCTGGAGTGCAATGGTGCAATCTCTGCTCACTTCAACCTCCGCCTCCTGGGTTCAAGAGATTCTCCTGCCTCAGCCTCCCAAGTAGGTGGGACTATAGGTGCACACCCCCGCACTCAGCTAATTTTTTGTATTTTTAGTAGAGATGGGGTTTCATCATGTTGGTCAGGATGATCTCAATCTCCTGATTTCATGATCCACCCAACTCTGGTCCCAAAGTGCTGGGATTACAGGTGTGAGCCACTGTGCCTGGCCAACTTAGGAGTTTTTTAAAGTTTATGTGCATTTTTTGTTATAATTCAGTGGATTCTAGTATATTCACAAAGTTGTGCAATTATCATCATTATCTAATTCCAGAATTTTTTTCATTATCCCAAGAGGAAACCCAGTACCAATTAATAGCCACTCTCTAATACCCCCTCTAACCAGCCCCCAGCCCCCAATCTACTTTCTGTCCCTATGGATCTACTTATCCTGGATATTTCATGCAAATGGAACCATATAATATGTAGCTTTTTTTGGTCTGGCTTCTTTCGCATCATTTTTTGTTTTTAGCTCAAGAAGTAAACCATAAACTAACCAAATAAACTTAAAGTTTACTTAAAGTATAGCTTTAACTGAATTTGCATAATTTGACATTTCTACCTGTTACAATTATAGTCCTTCCGACTTTTGTGTCAAAAATTATTTTTGGGCCGGGCATGATGACTCATGCCTGTAATCCCAACACTTTGGAAGGCCAAGGCGGGCAGATCATGAGGTCAGGAAATTGAGACCATCCTGACTAACACGGTGAAACCCTGTCTCTACTGAAAATACAAAAAATTAGCTGGATGTGGTGGCACGCACCTGTGGTCCCAGCTACTCAGGAGGCTGAGGCAGGAGAATCTCTTGAACCCGGGAGGTGGAGGTTGCAGTGAGCTGAGATCATGCCACTGCACTCTAGCCTAGGCGACAGAGTGAGACTCCGTCTGAAAAAAAATTATTTTTGATTAACCACATGGAAAACTTGACATTTTGAAATCCAGATACTCGCTGTTATCTACAAGGTGAAGATCACAAGATTTTTTTCTTTAAGAAAAAGGAAGCAAGGATATTTTCCCCTAGTTTTGTAATTTACTTGGCAAAAAAGAATTTAATGAAATTTCATCACTGGAGCCATTGTGTTTAGTAAGGACAAAATTTAGGAATTCTTAGAAGTTGAATCAATTTTTTTCTTCCCTGTACGTCTCTTCCCAAACACACGTATCCTGTGGTATAAAATTATCGTAAAATGTGTAGGCCGGGCACAGTGACTCATGCCTGTGATCCCAGTACTTAGGGAGGCTGAGGCAGGTGGATTGCTTTGAGCTCAGGAGTTCAAGACCAGCCTGGGCAACATGGTGAAACCCCATCTCTACTAAAAATACAAAAATTAGCTGAGCATTGGTGGCTCATGCCTGTAGTCCCAGCTACTTGGAAGGCTGAGGCAGGAGAATTGCTTGACTCTGAGAAGCAGAGGTTGCAATAAGCTGAGATTGTGCCACTGCACTCCAGCCAGAGACAGAGTGAGACCCCATCTCAAAAAAGAAATATGTGTGTGTGTGTGTGTGTGTGTGTGTGTGTGTGTGTGTGTGTGGTATACAAGTATTTGGATTGCATGAAAAGCAATCTGTTCCTCACACAAGTGCGTTCAATCTCTAAGCTACAGAATTCCATAATTATCCCATCCTATGAACTTCCTTTATTCCATCTCTCCTCTGTCTTATCACTGCTTTATATTATTTGTGAGCATGTTATTTTCCCTTTAATTGCCCATCGATTTTCCTGTGCAGGTTTTACTAGTTAGATGTATATCCCCCAAAGTCCCAAAGTTTAACTCTACGTTTGGTAGATGCTTAATGCAATTTTGCAAAATAGATTTTTACTTAAAATTACAGTGGAATTTCAATATGCGCTCATCCTTGTTTCGGTTATGTATAGCAACATCACACTTTAGAAGCCCTGCATCTAGGCCGGGCGCGGTGGCTTAAGCCTGTAATCCCAGCACTTTGGGAGGCCGAGGCGGGTGGATCACGAGGTCAAGAGATCGAGACCATCCTGGTCAACATGGTGAAACCCCGTCTCTACTAAAAAATACAAAAAAATTAGCTGGGCATGGTGGTGCGTCCCTGTAATCCCAGCTACTCAGGAGGCCGAGGCAGGAGAATTGCCTGAACCCAGGAGGCGGAGGTTGTGATGAGCCGAGATCGCGCCATTGCACCCCAGCCTGGGAAACGTGTAAAACTCCCTCTCCAATAATGAAATGAATTTAAAAAAGCCCTGCATCTAAGCTTAATAAATGGGATCAAATATTACTAATATGAATGTTTCAAACCAATCTCCAGAAAAATAGTTTTTTTCCAAATAAATTCATTTCATTATTGTTATGGAATTTGAAATTTACCAGATTAATAAACAAAGCCCTGAGTCATAACGGTGGTGTAAGGTTGTATTATTGTTCAAATATTTGATGACTCCCCTGGTGGGACCTTGCAGGATATCATATCACTCAGATCAGTCTTCTCCATGTGACTTGCAATGTCCCTCTCTTTAGGAGGATTATACATCACAGTGTGTGACTTGCTTTAGTGAACATCTTATGAGGGGAGATGATGAATATCACTTCTGCGTGGAAGCTTCAAGAGCCAGCAGGAGTTTTATTTTTCTCTCTTTTCTTTCAACCAATGATACCTACAATATATCAGATGGAGGCTGACCCATTAGTATGGGTTCATCAGGTCTAGAGGGAAGATAACATGGACAGGAACTACAGCTGACCCATAATGGACAGTAAGGTGATAAATAAATCTTTCTTTTTTGATAAGCAACTAAGATTGGGGGATGTCATTTTTTTTTTTAACCGCAGTGTAGCTTAGCCTAAGCTGACAGATACATAAGTGTTAAGAGAGATAGAATTCCATTTACTTGCATTTACATTATGAATCCCAGTAAGGTTGGACTAGATAATCTGTAAGACACCAACTCCTTCTAACTTAGAAAAGGAATTTATTAGGGGAGATATTAAGTAGCTTTTAGAGGCAAGGCTGGAGTTTGGGGAGTGGGCAGGCACCAAAGAGAGTCCAGGAGGCTGGAGCCATAGCCATGGCCAGAACGTAAATGACCTGATTAAGATGCTGTCACTGTTAGGTACTAGAAACTGCCACTGGCATTCTGGACACTAGCACCATTGGTGGTCACTAGATACTAGAGGCTACCACTACCTGTGCCAGAATGAACTCTGAACTAATCCAGCATCTCTGTGTTGCTTACCCAAGACTCAACTCTTCAAAGAGAGTATTTGATTGGCTAGTCTTGGGTCTTGTGCCTGTATTTTTGTTGTCAGGGTACTGGAAGAGCAATTGTCTCTCCATTGGGACTTTTACAATGAAAAGACTCACAAGATAGTTGGTTTCTTAAGTGTCAGAAGGACCTTCTGATGCTAAGCAAACTGCATTCCCCACAAAAGACAAATATCCCCACAAACAAAGAAGATAAGCAAACTGGGCTAGGTGTGGTGGCTCACACTTATAATCCCAGCATTTTGGGAGCCCGAGGTGGGCAGATAACCTGATGTCAGGAGTTCGAGATAAGCCTGGCCAACATGGTGAAATCCCGCTGCTACTAAAAATACAAAAATTAGCCCGGTGTGGTGGCGTGCACTTGTAATCCCAGCTACTCGAGAGGCTGAGGCAGGAGAATCGCTTGAACCCTAGAGGTGGAGGTTTCAGTGAGCCAAGATCATGCCAGAGCATTCTGGCCTGGGCGACAGAGCGAGACTCTGTCTCAAAAAAAAAAAAAGAAGATAAGCAAACTTTACAACTTTACAACTTCTAATCTGTATTTCCATTATGGGGTTTGATATGGTTTGGCTGTGTCCCCACCCAAATCTCATCTTGAATTGTAGCTCCCATAATCCCCACATGTTGTTAGACACAATGTTTAAGATGTGCTTTCACTCCTCTTTTGCCTTCTGCCATAATTGTGAGGCCTCCCCAGCCATGTGGAACTGTGAGTTCATTAAATCTCTTTTTCTTTATAAAGACCCAGTCTCAGGTTTGTCTTTTTTAGCAGCATAAGAACACAATAATACAGAGGTATAACATAAGCAATGTAGTACAAATGATTGTATTCGTATTGAAAGTGTATGTGATGGATTGACATATTCTAGTCCAGTGCTGTCTGATAATTTCTGTGCTGATGCACATGTTCTGTATCTACTCCATCAATTGGGTAGCAACAAGCCATAGGTGCCTATTGAGCAGTGCAAATGAGGCTAATATGACTTAGGAATTGAATTCTTAATGCTATATCTTTTTAATTGGTTTACGTTGAGATTTAAATAGCCACATGTGCATAGTGGCTACCATATTGGACAGCACAGTTTTAGTCCATTCAGACACCACACCTAATTTTCTCCAAGAAGGTCTTCACTCTTTTTGTGTTAGATTTATTCCTAAATATTTTATAATTTTGTTATTGAAGTTAATATATTTTTAAGTTGATGTTTCCTGTGTTTGTTCAAAAAATTGAACTTATTTTTGTTAACCACTTTTTATCTAGCCACCTTGTTAAACCCTTTCAATGATACATTTTCTACAGAGTGATCTGGATTTTCCAATCACATTGTTTGTGTTTAATAAGTTTTGTTTCTCCCTTTGCAGTCCTCACACTTGTTTGCTTTTATTTCTGTGTGCTAGGACCTCGCATGCAATGTCAAAGAGAGTGGTTGCAGCAGACATTCTTATCTTTTTTTTTCTGTTTTAAAGAGCATACATAATGGATTTTAACCATTAAGAATGATGTTTGATATAGATTTTTTTTTTTTTTTTTAGACGGAGTTTCGCTCTTGTTGCCCAGGCTGGAGTGCAATGGCGCGATCTCGGCTCACCGCAACCTCCGCCTCCTGGGTTCAGGCAATCCTCCTGCCTCAGCCTCCTGAGTAGCTGGGATTACAGGCACACACCACCATGCCCAGCTGAATTTTTGTATTTTTAGTAGAGACGGGGTTTCACCATGTTGACCAGGATGGTCTCGATTTCTTGACCTCGTGATCCACCCGCCTCGGCCTCCCAAAGTGCTGGGATTACAGGCGTGAGCCACCGTGCCCGGCCTGATATAGATTTTTAGTAGATATTCTTTATGAGGTTAGGGAAGCCTCTTCTATTCCTGGTTTGCTAAGAGGTTACTTATCACAAATGAGTGTTGAATTTAATCGAATGAATTTT
The DNA here is from genome assembly GCF_009761245.1 of Sapajus apella. Classification (NCBI taxonomy): domain Eukaryota; kingdom Metazoa; phylum Chordata; class Mammalia; order Primates; family Cebidae; genus Sapajus; species Sapajus apella. Next base: position 9,458,700 of record NW_022436957.1, read on the forward strand.
TTCTTCATCTATTGAGTTGACTGCATGTTGTTTTCCCTTTGAACTGTTCATGTTAAACTACCCTTGCATTCCTGAGATATATCCAAATTAGTCATTACCAATGATGAAATTCTATTGTTTTCTCTTATTAGTCACTTCTTCCTCCCTCTTTGCATGTCTAATACTTTTTTATTGCATGCCAGACATAGTATATAAATGAAACAGAAATGCTCCACATAATGTCTTCTACCAGTGAGAATTCCCCCTTTCCTCTTTTAGGCAGATAGAGTGAGGGATTTATCAAACTTAATTAGGGATTTTGTTTAGCTAGAGCCTAGCTGTAGCTGTGACTAGGATCCAGCACCAGCTTGGATTATTTATACTCCTGTGGATGGAGTAAGGTTAGCGAAGGTGAGAGGATAAGAAGCTGGTTATGTCAGGATGATGGCGATCTCAGCTCTTAAAAGGTAAAGAAAGCTGCAAATGAGCACTGTGTATTTAGATAGAATACCATAAGAGGCTGGAAGAGGAACACTTTAGCATCAGTATCCTCAGTCTTAGGAGCAGTACACTTGGTTTTGGACACGTCTGTGTGGGCTTATGTCTGAAGGAAATAGTTGCCAAGGTAACTGGACTTTTGTTTTGCGCTATTATAGCCTAAGGCAAAGATTACGTTGTGAGGCCTTATGAAGTACTTTTAACGGTTTCTTAACATTGCTTCATTGAAAAACTTCCACTTATTGCCCAAAATAATATTATAACATGAAATCCAAAATTTAAATACAAATTACTCAGAATCCTACTGCCATAATAATTCAACTGCTTTGATTTTCCTTGTTGCTTTCCATTCTTTTGTTTATAAACACTCATGTACACACTCATACACACACACACACACACATACTTTTTACATAATTGTATCTATGGTGTATATGTGATTTTCCTTCTATTGCTTTGAAGCTTAAGTTCAGTTTTTGACTCACATTCATCAGCAAATCAGCAAAGGGCTTGAATTCCCCACTTCATTCCTGAATTTTAATGCTTGTTCCATTTTGCCGTTTTTAATTAACTGAGTTAAGCTATATTTAGAGTGTCATCGAGAAAGTGCAGCACTATTCAACATACACATATTATTTTTAAGAGAATACATTAGATCTTGTATCGTTAGAGAAAACATTACAATTTTAAGTTCTTCCACCAGTTATGAAAATTTAATTATAGTAGTTTGCCTGTTTTCTTTATTTAGACAGATTTATTGAAAGCTGCTATATGCTATTTGTGGCCTTGTTTACAAAACTTGCACCACTCTTTCCAAAGCCCTTCCCACTGCTGCCTGCTCATTCTTAGGGCTCGGCCTGAGTCACCTCCTCATTCCTGTCTTCTTTGGTATTATCACCCGATATTCCCATCTACTGGGCCTTGATTATTTTCTTCAAGGCCCTGAGTCCTTTTGTAACTACACATTTGTTTAGTTACTTATTGAATGTCCCCTCCAATGTTCTCTAAGCTCTCCTAGGAAAGGAACTGAATCTATTTTGTTCACCAAGATAAAGTCCTATAACATTTTTTAAAAAGCTGGTGGATGAGAGCCAAAGTGTGGAGGAGAGTGGTTGTCCTCAGAGAAGAGGATGGTGGCTGGGGACATCCCCTGAATTCCTCCCGTGTCTTATTCACTACTGTATTCTCAGCACCTAGCACAGTGTACACACTCAATATACATTTGTTGAATAAATAAGTATTAACATGAATTGAATTTTCATTTCCTGCAAATCTTAAAATCACCCAAGGGAAGAGACAGTAAATGTATGTCTATGCTGCAGGCATTGATTTGGGTGAGTGTGGTGGTTACCCACAAACTTGACAGGCGTGAGTTGTGTTGGATTCTGCCTGCCATGCCCTCCTCCCTTGTGACAATGTGTAGGCTGACAAAAGGAAGGACGGCAATGGCTTTTGACACCCAGGTTGCCATTCGACAGCATCCACTGGATAGAATTCATGGAACTAATGAAATCTATTTGGTTGAGGGACAGAATTTTCATTTGCTCACATCAATCTGAGTCCAGAAATTCTGAAATTTGCTCACTGGTGATATGTAGGTTAAAGATGATGCTCCTATGCATTTTTGCTTGAGAACTCCTTTTTAAGTGGAGCAGTGAAGAAATCTGATTTCTGGCATTTCCTCATACATTTAAATTTTATCTGACTTAAGAATCATTATCAAAAGTTCTGTATTAGTGCAGGAAACATGTTGAACTTAGTTTCCAGGCAAACTGGATAAGTGTGGCATTGGTTTAAAATATCGAAGATGTATATATTATACAAATAGGTAAGTATATAAATAAATGCATTATTAAATATTGCAATGAATGTTGGAAAGCTATGTATTATAAAAAATGCTTCCTCAACTAAATAGGGATTTTTCTTCCATATACTATTTGCCAGTGTTCTTTTTTATTTAACATTATATGTTGTTATAAATTTTCACTCTGGTTTGACTTTAAAGCCAAATATAACAAATTTTGAGTTACATAAAATATTTTATGTATATTTTATGCTTTTCTCCTTCTTAGTACAGCTATAAAAGAACATTTATGCAATATTATGACCAAATCTCTTATTTGGCCAAATGACTTAAGAAAAATATCAAATTTGTGACCATTTAAATATGTAATATAATGGTGAAATGGCCTACAACTGAGTTCTGTGTTTTTCCTTGTATGTGAAAGTAAAAGCAGTTCAATTACCATTAGTATCTACTGTACCTGAGTCTAGGGCCCACTTACTTGTAGGCTTTTTTGTTGTTGTTGAGACAAAGTCTCACTCTGTTGCCCAGGCTTGAATGCAGTGGCATGCAATCTCAGCTCACTGCAACCTCTACCTCCTGGGTTCAAGTGATTCTCCTGCCTCAGCCTCCCAAGTTGCTGAGATTACAGGTGCGCACCACCATGCTCAGCTAATTTTTTTGTATTTTTAGTGTAGATGGGGTTTCACCATGTTGGCCACGTTGGTCTCGAACTCCTGACCTTGTGATCTGCCTGCCTCAGCCTCTCAAAGTGCAGGGATTACAGGCGTGAGCCACCATGTCCGGCCACTTGAAGCTTTTCATCAGAGATGTCAGAAGTGATTTCTTTCAGTCTCCAGGTTGAGATAGGGTATTAACTCCCAGTACTCATAGTAATAAGTAGGTGTCATTTAAATAAAAGAATCATTTATGCATAGCAACTTTGGCCTCTTTCTCTTCCATGAATGATGCATTGGTGTTTACAGAATATAAAGATGAAAATCCTCATTAGATGAAGGGAGTCAAACTAGGTAGGTTCTTGAATGTTTTCATCAAGGAAGAAGTTTATGGAGCAAGAGAGATAGAGACTGTCTATCCTACTTGCATTAGCTTACCAACCACACACATCCAACAACAAAAATCCCCCAAACTTGCCATTCAAAGAAAAATCTTTTGACCCACTCTACTCTTGCACTGATATAGACATGAGGTTAATAAGTGAGTGGTGGAAGAGACCGCAATATACTAACATTCTTAAATATCAGTTGGCTAGAATCCAACTGATGGTTATTTTAGAAAAAGTAACTTTCCTTATTCTTTCTTCAGTTACTGTAAGCTACACTCAAATATGTTTGAATGCCTTCTTGCATTTTGGAACAGCCTAAGAGTCACTCATGGAACCTTCTTAGGTCATTTTTATGAAAGCTGTTGAGTTTCTCAAGGTTCGCTTTAACTCAAAATTCAATAATTTCATGAGATCACTTGTTACTAGCTGGTTGGTATTAGCAGTTGCAAAGATAAACTCCTATTCCATCATTCCTTGACTATGGTTAGGATGTATGATTTTCAGGTGGCATTTCTTTAATTACCCTGTGGATTGCTTGTTGCAATTTGACCCAAATACATGTCTTTTTTTCTACTGGAAAATTAATTCTAATGTTTATATATAATGCTTTACTGTGTACTTTTAATATGTATTTTAAAACAAGATAACGTATATCTCTTCTTCCTCCCAATTTAACGGATTTGCATTTTATAGACATTTATACAAATTTCCTTGGGGAAATGAAGTGCAGATCAGAAATATATTTCTGTTTATGAGAAAAAAATTATTTAAGCTTATGTGTCAATTTCAGAAGTACTCTAAAATTGCCTTTTTAATTTGTGAGGAACTTTCTCAAATATGACCTTTGTAGTGCTGAATGAAAAGTAATTTCCTGAAAATGACTCCCCAAAGAGCTGGAGATTAAATTGTTGTGGCCCCCAACATCATAAAAGTGAGATCTTTGTCCTGGAAAATAAACAGACTAAATCTTTTTTTAAAAACCTTTTATTTTAGGTTTAGGGTTACATGTGCAGGTTCGTCACGTGTAAACTGCCTGTCGAGAGGGCTTGGTGTACAGATTATTTAGTTATCCAGGTAATAAGCATAGTACCTGATACCTAGTTTTTTTCTGCTCGGTTCCCTCCTCACACACTCCACCCTCAAGTGGGCCCGGTGTTTGTTGTTCCTCTCTATGTGACCATGTGTTCTCATCATTTAGCTTCTACTTATAAGTGAGAACATGCGGTATTTGGTTCTCTGATAAACTAAATCTGTCTTACAAAATGTATTGAGATGTCCCTAAGAGTCCCTCTCCCCTGTAGGGTTCAGTATCATAGGATTCTGCACTCAGCTTCATACATAAAGCAAGGACTTAAGGAGAGCTTCTCTAATACCACCTTTTGCATCATCGCTTTCTATTCAGAGAGACAGAGGCAGTATTTTAACAAGATTAAAGGAAAGTTTTAATAGCTTCATTTTAAAAGTTGTTGTTTTTCCACAATATCACAACTGTTTTCATTTTTCATCTACCTGTTTGTTCTTTGTCAGTGTGCCTAGTCGTTTTTATCGTTGTAATCACGACATCCTGTCTCATGAGTTCTGTTTATTTCCACTTTATATAAACTTTCAAAATGACAGTTATTTCGTACTCGCTCTCGCCCGAACGCAGACTGGAGGACCCACGAAGAGCAATCGACTCGAAGGAAAAGTACGATTCAGGCCTCGCCTGCTTGGGTTCCACCTCCCCCGGGCCCCTCTCCCAAGGTCTTGGCCGCCGGACCCCGCCTTCTAGGCCCCGCCTCCCAGGGCCCCGCCCCACTTTTCCCCTGGCCCCGCCCCGGCCCGTCGCCATGTTGTTCCCTCCGCGCTGGACGGGAGCAGCTGGAGCTGGAGCCTGGCTGCGCTACCGCCGCCACCTCCTGCTTTGCAGGTCCCCGACCCACCTCTCTGTCTTCATAGCACCCAGACGGGCCGACCCAGAGCTCCTGGGCAGTCTTCCGTGTGTCCGCGAGGTGAGCGGGACTCGGGACTCCTTCGGGGCCGGGCGGGGCGCGCGGGTATCGGGGTCTGAGGGGGCGGCTCAGGCCTCGGTCAGCTGGGGCAGGGTGCGGTGCGCGCGGGGCTACCGTGGGTCACAAGGCCGCCCTGGGTGAGGGGACGGCTGGTTGTCTCCCTGCCTCCTGTCTCACGCAGGAGGAAAGACGGGTCCCAGCATCCCCGGGGAGAGGAACACACATGGAAACACAACACACACACGGGGATGCACAGAAACACTAGAGAGGGAGGTACAAAAGCCCGGACACCCGTGCACATACACACGGAGAAATGCACGCAGTCACCTGGGAACACACGTACACGCCAGCCTTTCCCTAGCCACTCCGGGACACACATCCACACACTCCAAACCAAACGCTACACCCGAATGATTAATGTAGGGAAAACAAAGGCGCTCCCACGACTTGATTTTGGCGACCTCTGAAGTTCAGCCTAGCAGAACGTGCTTGTTCTTATGACCATTCGGGTAAGGAATTCGGAAAGTAAAGCCAGTCTTAGAGGATGCAGGCGTTTTGGAGGCATTATCTGATTCAGACACTGCCTAATGTTTCACAATTGCGTTCCCTTTTTTCTTCCAACTTAGTCAAAAGGCAAGATGAAAATTTTAAGTGCTGAACAAATAGTTGCTGGACGTATTGCCTTTTTTTTTTTTTTTTGGTAAGGGATGACACATCTCGTGACTACAGTTCTTTTGAGGAATAACTTTTCTGCTAGTTTCCAAATCGCCACGTGACCACAATCTTTTCATAGGATTTTAGCATCCTGATAAAAATCAATGGGCAGAATTTGATTGCTTTTTTAAAAAAAATGTGTTTGTCCTTCGTTCTCTGACACCATTGTAATGGAAAATCCCTACATTGCCTGTACTCTGAGAAGCTGTCCAGTGGAGCGCAACTAGAGATAAAGGAACCCAGAACGATTCAGTTAGGAACTTCTAAGAAGCCAGCCTTTACTTTTTCCTTTAGAAGATTATGAAGTTGTCATGATTGCTTCTCTAGAACTGTAGTATGTTGTTTGGATTCCTAAATCTAAGACCATGTTGTGGTAGTCTGGTGCTTTTAGTATTTTTGTGTCTGCTGGAGTAAATTCCTCGTTTATACTAAAAAGTTTGTCTTTTGGAGACTTTTGGGATCTGGGCATATTTTTTGTTTATTATTTGAAATGTTTGAGTCTAAGTAGAACATAATTGACTTTGACTCCAAGCCACATTCTTAGAGATAAGGGAAATACCTTAGTGCTATCACCGCTTTCCCAGCCTCTCTCATCTCTTTTGGTCTCTATCTCAACCATTTCTTCTAACTAGACTACAGTACTCTGGAGGCCTAAAGATAAGATCCTTAAGTTCTAGAAATTATTTATTTTAACCTCCCCTCATTTCTGACCATTTATTGGACACTCACTCTGGGGTGAATATTCTGTGCGTGTAAATCCTTCACATATATCATTTCATTTAATTTTCATAGCCTTTCTTCAGTAAGAGCTCCATGTTACAGATGAGGAATTTACGGGGGCATAGGAAGGTTCAGTCTGTTTTCCAAGCTGACCCAGGTTGTGATGGGGTGGGGCCGGAATTCAAAGCAGGTCTGGGTAATTTTAGAGTCGGAGTTCTCAACTGGAAGACAGGACAATTTTGTCCTCCTAGGACACATTTGGCAACACCTGGAGGCATTTTTGGTTCACACCTGGGGACAGGGAAGGTGCTGCTGACCTCTTGTGGGTAGAGGCCAGGGATGCTGCTAAACATTCTTTTTTTATTTTTATTTTTGTTATTTAATTTTTAATTTTTGCTGCTAAACATTTTATAACCTGCAGGACAGCCCCCCACAATTGTCTAGCCCAAAATGTCACTAGTGCCAGGGTTGAGAAACCCTGCTTTACAGCTGTTCCAGTAACCCCAGAGCTTACATTTCAGCTGCTTTTATACTTTTTCAAATGCAATATCATTTTCCTATTTGGGATACCTCATCATTTTAAGTGAGCAGGGGAAAATTCTCTTTACTGAGAAGCATATTCATTTGAAAGATGAAAGAGTGAGCAAATAATTTCTGGTAGCAGAATTTGTTTTTTTGTTGTAAGGTAAAAATGACAAAAAGAACTTAAGAGCTATTCAGAGCCATTAAAGTGGACTTAGAAAGTTTAGTTTCTGCATTATTTCAGTGGCCTGAACAGCCTGTGGGGCACTCATACAAAGGTGCTGATGAGAAGGGCAGTAGGGAGTCCCACCCTTCCTGAAGCTTACAGTCCAATCACAGTCCTAAGATTAGGTTCTGACAGCATCCTAGAATGGAATTTATTGCCTGGCCTACTCAAGGACAGGGGCCAGGTGTTAATTAAAAAAACAAAACAGGCTGAGTGTGGTAGCTCATGCCTATAATCTCAGCGCTTTGGGAGACCCACACAGGAGGATCACTTGAGCCCAGAAGTTTGAGACCAGCCTGGGCAACATAGTGAGAACCCCATCTCTACTAAAAATAATTTTAAAAAATTAGCCTAGATGAGTGTGGTGGTGCATGTCTCAGATACTCTGGAGGCTGGCAGAAGGACGACTTGAGCTCTGGAGTTCAAGGCTGCAGTAAGTCATGATTGCACCACTGCATTCCAGCCTGGGCAATAATAAGACCTTGTCACTAAAAAAAAATAATAAAAATAAAAACAGCTTCACACTTTGCACAGAAGGCATAGAAGTACATGTGTCATGGTGTTTACTGTGGGCAGACTTAGATGAAATGGGGAAAACTTGATGCGTTCGTTATAGTTTTGTATGATTAACCACGTGTGAATATTTACAAGAATCAAATTGAGAAGTCATTCTTGTTGAGCATAAAATTCATCCTTAAATTTCACCTCACTAGGCAAATAGTTATGCCTGCATTTTATCACTGGAATTGAGAAATAAATGATGCATTTTTTCATGGCTTTTCCATAACTTTCTGGTGTTTTCCAGTCTGTTTTTTTCATGCCTACCTAAGATCAGGCCTTTCAGAATATATGCTGCTTCATTCTGTTGACAGAATTAACTGTTGGGTGAACTTTGGGAGGGAGTGGTTGACCGGAGCAGTCAAAAAGGATCACATCTCTTTTTAGGCTTCACTTTGAATGTGTTATTCAGGCAATCAATATGGCGTCTTTTTGTTGGTAGCTTTGGCTTTTGACTCATGTCAGTACACAAGCATGTTCTTTGCTGATGAATCGATTTCTCTGCCTGTTATCAGGAGTTGTCTCCTATGGGGTAGGGAGGATGTTGAGTTACACATCAAAATGATTGCTAGTGCATACACATGGAGTCTAACAAAAGTGATGTGTTTTATTCTGGGAAGGGTCGAGAGAAATTCATGCCAGAATTGTCTTGTTTGATCATTAATTGGCTTGCTCCTCTGGCCAACTTAGGTCACCACATTTCCTCCTGGGTAAAATGAGATGGTTGTGCTTTATAATCTCTAGGAGACTATATGACACTAAGTAGAGACAGCAAATTATTAGCTTCCAAGTAGTTCTGCCCAGGCAATTTGTTGGTTAAGCAGCAGGAGGAAGTAAGCCAAATGGAAGTATGTGTGTGTTTGGGCAACACACCTAATTTGAAAGCTGTGTAGATAATAAATTCATTAGTCAAAACCAAGCATAAGAGAATAGGATTTGTGACTAAGCAGGCCATCAACAGAGAACATTTACTAAGGACTTTTTTGTAGAGGAGTGAGGATGAACTCAAAAAATGTCTCAGTGAGTTTGGTGGAAAGGTATGATGCAGTTGGAAGGTGAGGATGTTTGAGGGAGGAGACCTGGAGCCACCTAGGTGTGTAGGCAGATGGGATGGAGGTCAGAGGCGGTCCCAGTCCATGTTGCCAGAGAGCCCAGGGGTGCCAGGGCTAGTTAGATAACTTGGAGGAGAAATCTCTGTTTCTCAACATGACACTTGATACTGTGCATGTTGTGAAGCTCTGTGCTCTGGGTATTTCCACATTCTGGATTTTTCTAATCCTTTTTATTAATTTTTGACCATGGTGATTTCAGGTGTTAGAACACTGTTACTTATGAACACGGTGAGGACGACTAGATGTAAATGACTGTAAGGTAACAGCTAGATCTGCATGAGGTGGAGAGAGACTGGGTGTGTATTTTGGAAAAAAACATGCAGCGGTGAAATAGGCTGTCCAGGCTTCACATTCTGGCTGCTCAGAAGCCAGCTCATTGCATTCTCCAGGAGCTCTCTGAGAGTCTGTGGACACAGACTCCACTTTTGTCTTAGGCTTGACTTGTACAAATGTATTCTGTTGTTTGACAGGGGATAGAGAAACACTATAGAACAACTGGATACATTCATTTCATTACCACAATCTTTATCCAAGTGTGACAGATAGCAAAACAGTATAAAGGAGTTGAACTAACTACTCTATTTTAATTCCAAGTTTGCGTGAATTAGATTAGATTTTTGGGTACAGAATCTAAGGTAATTTCCAAAAGGTTAGTTCCCATGAGACTGTCTGTGTTCTCAGTGTTAGAAAAACCTGGGGGGAAAAAAGCCTTACAGACTCCCGTTTCTAGAACTTTCTGTGCAGAACTCTAACAGATAGAAGTATTTATGCAGCTAGGTGACTGTTCTGGACTGTGCAGTTTCACACCTGTGTATTTGATCAGATGTACATACCTGGAAATACTTAGATAATGTAGTTGGAAGTCAGATGAGAACTGCCTGAGGACTACCCATTGGTAAATGCAGATGTTCCTTGGAATGAGTGCTAGTGTTCTTAAATAAAATTAAAAAATAGTTGTTTGGGAGCAAACAACTGCCACCCTCATAATCCACTTTAATTTGTGCCCAGTACTTGATTTTTATCACAGCAGTCCTGGAAAACCTAGCTCCATGATGATACAATGTCATCGAAAGGAATGCGGCACAATCTAACTCCCCTCCAGTGTGGTGCCCTACAAATGTCAAGTATCTATGTTTTCCTCAGAAATGTAAACTAGCCTGCCCTGCCCCTGTAAATTTGCCATGATGCTTTGGGGCACATCAGCACGCAGTTTGGGAACCTCAAGATTAGAAGTTGGTATTACTGGCTCTAGTTTATGGACTACAAGGTTTAGCGGTAAGGAGAAAAGGCATCAAAGTCTGTTTTTAATTCTCCATCCCCCCTTCCGATATCTGTAAGTTTTTCCTCTGGGCCCCTCATTTCCCCTAGATCTTTGCAGTTTTGGGATGCTACCCTTTAGTTGGTAAGCTGAGGGGAGGGGCATACAGAGAATGGGGATTGCAGTTCAGGTTTCCTGTGCAGGCGGTCCCTCCATCTCCACTTCCCTTTGTTTTTTCTCCCCATTTTTTGCTGCGTGCAATTCTTTAGCAAGTGGGTCTGCTAGGGTGGCACAAGGATGTGGGTTATGGAATCTACTGCTTCCATTGTCTCTTTCCTCTGTCACTCCCAGACCATTTGCTTTCCATGTTCTAAATTTTGTTGCTGTCTTGCATCTACAATTGTTCTTTCTTGGTGTCCTTTTTGGATTTATACCTTATATAGACCTTTTTTGTCACTAGGTGGGAGTGAAGATAACACATACTTGACCTGCCCTATTTAATTAGATCTGGGAAGTTATTTAGTCTTTGTGGACTTCTGTTTATTGATCTATAAAACATAGATCATAGTGTCCAACTTGCAGGTGATTTTAAGAAATGCTGGGTACCTAGTAGATATTGAGTTAATAGTGGCTGCTAATATAATTACAGCCATAGCATTTATTATTTGAGCAAGCAAGGCAATGGCAGTAAGTAGTGTGGAAAGTGGACACATTTCATGTGTGGCTGATTGAAGGGGGTAAGAGAAAACAAGAAAGAGATTTTCGAAATGGAGAAAATAATTCGCTCGGTTTTAGATATGTTGAATTTGAACTACCATCAAGGTACCAGATGAACATATTATACAAGGGGTTTCAAATTCTTTTGGAGGTGGACTTTAGGAATCACTGATTTTTTTTTTTTTTTTTTTTTTTTTTTGAGACAGAGCCTCACTTTGTTGCCCAGGCTGGAGTGAAGTGGCACGATCTCGGCTCACTGCAACCTCCGCCTCCCAGGTTCTAGCAATTCTCTGCCTCAGCCTCCCAAGTAGCTGGGATTACAGGTGCCCACCACTATGTCCAGCTAATTTTGTATTTTTAGTAGAGATGGAGTTTCGCCATGTTGGCCAGGCTGGTCTCGAACTCCTGACCTCATGATCCACCCGCCTCAGCCTCCCAAAGTGCTGGGATTATGGGCGTGAGGCACTGTGCCGGTCCGGAATCACGGATTTTTATAGCCCAGAGAGATATCTGGAAACAGGTAAGGGTTTCAATCTTGTGAAATAGCTTCATGAAGAGCTTGTCAGGAAAAGGAGCTGTCTAGGTTGAAGAAAGCTAAGGGGCCAAGGAGGAGAGAAAGCAGAACCTATTATCAGAGTGGTTTTGTGGACAATTAGGAAACGTTTTCAAGAGGATCACTGCCAGGCTGTTTGGACCTGTTAGAGCCAGTAATAGGTAGTGAGCCTTGGCTCAGACTTGAAGGTCTCTGCTGTGCCTCTAGCTAGATATGTGATCCTCTGTAAGATACTTTCCTAATTAGGCCTCTGTTTCCTTATTTGCTTTTGAGGCAAGGCTCAGTGTCACACCTGTAATCCCAGCACTTTGGGAAGCCAAGAAAGAAGGCTTGCTTGAGCCCAGGAGTTGAAGACCAACCTGGGCAAGAGAGTGAGACCTTATCTCTACCAAAAAAAAAAAAAAAAAATTAAGCCTGGCGCTGTGGCTCACACCTGTAATCCCAACGCTTTGGGAGGCTGAGGCGGGTGGATCACAAGGTCAGGAGTTAAAGACCATCCTAGCCAAGATTGTGAAACCCCATCTCTACTAAAAATACAAAAAAAAATTAGATGGGCATGTTGGTGCATGCCTGTAATCCCAGCCACTCAGGAGGCTATGGCAGGACAATTGCTTGAACCTGGGAGGCGGTGGTTGCAGTGAGCCGAGATTGCACCGCACTTCAGCCTGGGTGACACAGCGAGACTCCGTCTCAAAAAACAAACCAAAAAAATGCCAGGCTTGGTGGTATGCTCCTGTAGTTCCATCTCCTCTGGAGGCTGAAGTGGGAGGATCATTTGAGCCTGGGAGTTTGAGGTTGCAGTGAGCTATGATCATGCCACTGCACTCCAGCCTGGGTGGTAGAGAGAAACTCTCTCTCTCTCTCTCTCTCTCTCTATATATATATATATGGACAAGACCAGAACAGACCAGAATAGGTACCCTTCCAAGATTTTAGTTCATGCACATCCAGACAGATGGCTACACCTGAGAGAATTCACTGTCTACTAGCTGGGCCTCAGGTGGAGATGCTGGTCAAACTTGCAGGTGTTTTCTAGAAGTGTACACAATAAAGTCCTGAGAGAAGCACTTTTCCCTGTATTCACCTTAGGGTTGTGTGTGCCTTAGGACATTCAGATGAGGACTGAGAAAAAGCCATTGGATTGACTATTAGGAGGTCTTTGGTGACTTTTGCTGACAATCAGGGGAAAGGAGGGGGTGGGAAGCCTGGTGTCCTATAAGCTGAGCAGAGAGTTAATCAGGCTTGCAGGCAGATTGAGAAATGGGTAGTGATGGCAGAGTGAGGCTGGGTTTGGAAAGCTTTTTGTGAGAAAAGTCAGTTTCAACACTTCTACAGGGGCAGACCTGGGGGATCATTGACAAAGTAACAGGTTGGATAAACTGAACTTAATGAAGAGCTGCCTGCAGTGTTGAGCTGGTGACAGCTTCTCTGCAGAATGGTATTTGGGAGCCTCTAGTCTAGTTGAGTCCTATATGCCAGACATAGCTGCCCCTCTTTAAATATATCTTCTTAGGAAATCCTCACTCCTTGTAGTTAACTTCTCTAACAGTCAAGAAGTTTCCCTTTGCTGTGGCTCCACGCCTGTGGAGCCCCTCAATGAGTTTGTATAGTTCTTCAAGCCCTAGGTTTGTCTGCTGTAAATTAAAGACTTTTGGTTTCTCATGTAACTGGAAGGGAGGCCTCAGAACCTGTGTTTCTTTAAGTGATAGCAGAACATTGCAGATTATTTTTGATTAGTGTTTTGCTGCTTTTATGTTTTTTTCTGACATATATATTCCAATTCATTCTTTTCATAATTTTTCTTCCTGAAATATCTACCTGTAATTCCCCATGTTCGTGACTTTTATCTATTTCTTTGCATTTTAATTCTGTCTTCCAAAGTGCACTCTTTTCTTTAATGTCAAAAAGTATTGTAAGTGCCTTTTACAGGTAAGTGCTTTATCACAGGTAGATTTATGTTTGGTTCTTAAAACTTAAGGAAAACAAAAAATCAAAACATTATCCTCACTTCTCAGGATTAGCAGTTTCCCATGAGTAAGGCTGTTCACTGAACCATCACAGTTTATGGTCAAAGTGTAATATTCATAAAAGTCTCATGGGTGAGGGAGAGAAAGGAAATAGTGCTAAAGACAAAAGGTCTTGAAGGGTGTTATGAGCTATAGAAATGGATCACACATAACATACAAATGATGCAGGCATGTAGCAATCATTTCTTGGTGTCCAGACTCCTTTAAGATCTGATGAAACCTTTTTTGTTCTTTCCAGAAAAAAGCACAAGCACACAAGCTTCCACCCATGCTCTCATCCTTATTTCACATGTGATTCTAGGGTGTGTGTTTTCCCCCTGAAGCTCATTGATGGACTCCCAATTAACCATGCTGTAGGCCTGCACTGTCCAACACGGTTCCCACTAGCCTCATGTAGCAATTTAAATTAGTTAAAATTAAATGAAAAATTCAGTTCTTCAGTTGGACCAGCTACTTTCCAGTGCTTGATAGTCACATGTGGTTAGTGGCTACCATATTGGACAGTGCAGATTATAGAACACTATCATCATTGCAGAAGGCTCTGTTGGATCCTGCTGCACTGCAATTTCATGATGGTTTAAGATTTAGTTCCATAAGTCTTTTTTTCCTTTTTTTTTTGCTTTTCCCACGTTTCCTACTTCCTCCCTTCCCACTCCCTCCTCCACTGTTAGTGATTTGTTAGCATAGCTAACTAGCTCCTTGTGGAACCCCTCAGTGAGTTGATATAGTTCTCCAACCCCTAGTGTTGTCTGCTGTAAATAAAATACATTTGGGTTCTTATTTAACTGAAAGAGAGGCCTCAGTTCTACAGAGGTGCCTTGTTTTAAGAAAAAAGTTAACATATTTCTTTTCTTTTTTGAGGTGGAGTCTGGCTCTGTTATCCAGGCTGGAGTGCATTGGTGTGATCTCGGCTCACTGCAACCTCCGCCTTCCAGGTTCAAGCGATTCTCTTGCCTCAGCCTCCTGAGTAGCTGGAACTACAGGTGCATGCCAGCACGCCCAGCTAATTTTTTTTGTATTTTTAGTAAAGATGGGGTTTCACCATGTTGGCCAGGATGGTCTCGATCTCCTGACCTCATGACCTGGCCACCTCAGCCTCCAAAGTGCTGGAATTACAGGCATCAACCACCACACCTGGCCAACATATTTCTGAAAAGTTAAATTAGATGATTCATCTTCAAAAAAAGTTACTGAATTGAAATGAGTTCTTTCCATAGAGGAGGTGCTCTGACATAGTGATAGTATGGTTTGATACACAGTTTTTCTCCTCTAGATGCCTGTGTTCTTGAGGTAATGCTCAGTGATTAACTAGATAGGACTAGATAATTTATTTCACCTTGGTAGATCTTGCCTCCAAGTTGGCCTATTCCTATGGTATTTTCTTTTCTTTCTTTTGCTTCTTCCTGCACAGTAAATATGGTATTTTCTGACAGTATTTTGCTTAGTTCTTGTTTATTTATTTGGTAACTTCTTTCTGTAGAGCTAGTACCCATTAAACATAATGACTTTCCTTGATTTGCTTCTTGCTCATAGATTTCCACAAGACAACCAGGAAGTGTTTAGAAACAAACAGTGGAACCAATTAGGCTGTTAAGTGAGACACGCCTAAATTAAGCTATAAGGAAACAAATACAGCTCGAGTGAAAATAGAAATAATTTTGAGATTATCTGTGCTTTTGTTTCCCTGATTTTCTTTGAACCTCATTTTCTCAAGCTATGAAGTGGAACGAAGTGATAAGTATGTGTCTAAGTAGGACACTCAGGGTGAATCCAAAGGAACTTGTGAATTTGACCAAAAAAAAAAAAGAAAAAAACTATTCCTAAATTTAAACCAGGAGTAATAAATTCAATATAAGTTTTTGGAGGGGGTTACAGAGTATGTGTTTTAAAATCTGAAGTTTTGAGAAGGCAGTTTACAAATGACGCCTGCTCTCCCTTTGGCAGCTTATTAAGGAATGTAGTAGTTTTTCAGCATTTGCCAGCTCCCTGTCGCAGTCAATCAATAGTACTTATTTTAAAGTAGGATTCTCATTGGGATTGCAGGTAAGAATCAATTTTTTTGTTCCTTCCCACACATTTTAATAGACCTCAAAAATAGAATGGGGGGAGAACTGATAAAGAATTTTGAGTACAGAAAGCACAAATAGAATAATAATAGAATAGCAAGAATAAAAGAGGAAGTAATATGCTTTTCATTCTCAATTTAGCATTTATTTGCACCTCACCAAATGTAGAGCATTGTACGAGAAGTGGCAGACCAAAAAAGGGACAAGTGAATGGATGGCATTAGGTGTTGTGTGTCCCTCCCAGGGAGCTGACATTGTAATTAGGAAACGACACATACACAACTGAAGGTGATTAGAGCACAAGTAAATGAGAGCTGTAATAGACACAGAAATGACAATGAGTGCAAAGAAAAGAGAAAGATTAGGTTGCTGGGGTGGCCCTGGCTTCTTGCATGAGGTGATCTGGACTAGGACTCTGATGACTAAGATTTTCATAACCGTGGAAGTAGGGAGGGGCCTCCCAGGCCAAGGTAACAGCCTGAGCAAAGATATGGACAGAAAATGCCAGTGATAGGTGTGGGGATGGTGAGTAGTAGGGATATAACTGGGACAGGCTTGTAAGTGACGTTGCATAGCTCTTTGAATGCCATGCTCAAAATCTTATATAATAATAATAATAATGAAGAAATAAATGACTCTAGTTATCCGTAACAATGGAGACAATTAGATCCAGGACCAATAAAAAAGTCTAACTTCAATAACTTCAGTCCACACACACAATCATATTGGAGATTTATATTCTTTTTGTTTTTGTTTTTGTTTTTTTGAGACAGAGTCTCTCTGTCACCCATGCCGGAGTGCAGTGGTACAATCTCAGCTCACTGTGACCTCTGCGTTTCCAATGATCCTCCTGCCTTACCTTCCCAAGTAGCTGGGACTACAAGCATGCACCACTACACCTGGCTAATTTTTGTATTTTTTGTAGAGATGGGGTTTCACCATGTTGCCCAGGTTGGTTCCCAAACTCCTGAGCTCAAGTCATCTGCCCATCTTGGCCTCCCAGAGTGCTGGGATTGCAGGCATGAGCCACCATGCCTGGCCAGCAGATTTCTATTCTTGGTGCTTGGTTGATGCTTTATATTCTTCCCCTTGATTTATTATAGTCTATGGCTTTGGAAGCCAGCAAGGAGTTGGAGAAGGCCAGAGAAAAGGGCACTACTGATACGCTATTCATGAACAATTGAGAGTATAAGATAAAGTACACAATAGAAAAGTTGGGAAAATAGTGTTATAAAAAGGAAAGAGTTGACATAAAATGTTCTTTTATCTTTTGAATTTTGAGGTATCTGTTGACAATGTGGTTCATTTTTTTTTACTGCCAGTGACCTGCTTATCCAGCTTCACATTTGGATTAGTGTATGACACATACAGCATATGTTGGTACCAGCACGTGGTATGAGAATCCTAAAGTAGTGTCTGTTGTACACGTAACTGATTTATTTAAAGGAATGCTGCTGAAGGGCCAAGGAGAACATTTGCAGCTCTAGTTGTGTAAATCTAGTTCTAGGGTCATATTTTTAATTCTTAGGAGATTTGCATATATATTTTCACATACAGTAAATTTTTTTTTCCGAGGCGGTGTCTCGCTCCGTCACCCAAGCTGGAGTGCAGTGGTATGATCATGGCTCACTGCAGCCTTGACCTCCCCAGGCTCAGTTGATCTTCCTACCTCAGCCTTCCGAGTAGCTGGGACTACAGGCCAATTTTTGTATTTTTTGTAGGGATGAGATTTCACCATGTAGCCCAGGCTGGTCTCAAACTGCTGGGCCCACGTGATCTGCCTGCCTCGGCCTCCCATAGTGTTGAGTTTACAGATATGAGCCACGGCACCTGGCTGAATTCACCCTTTTAAAGTATACAATTAATTGGTGTTTACAGTATATTCACAGAGTTGTACAACCATCACTGCTAATTCCAGAATATTTTTTATTACCACCCCCCAAAAAAAACTCCATACCCATTAGCAGTCACTCCTCCTTTACCTATCACCACCCCCGCCCCATCCCTTAGTAACCACGAATTTACTGTCTCCACATTTGCCTATTCTGAACATTTTATATAAATGGAATCATACAGTTGGTAGGCTTTTGTTCTGGCTTCCTTCACTTAGCATAATCTGAGGTTTATCTATATTGCAGCATTGCATGGATGTATGTCACATTTTACTTGTCCATTCAATTAATGGACTTTTTTTTTTCATTTTAGGGGAAGGTGGTTTGATAAATAGTATGGTTATGAATTTTTTTGGTGCAGTCTAAAACATTGACAATTCAGAAATGTGTGGACGTTTTTGTAATTGTATAGTACATGCCCATGTACTGTGAGTTTTTTAGAGAGCATGTTTTATTTTTATTAGACATAGTAGGCATGTCAGCTACAGAATTTCTTATGGTAAATGATAGAGGCACACACAGGATGGTTAGGAGTGCCGAGGATGGGGGTTCAGTTGGAGAAGTCCAGTAGGAGAAGTTCATGAGGAGGTGAGGTCTAGCTGCATCTACATGGGTGACTAGGAGTTAGACAGGTAAAGGGCCAGGGATTTGAAGGCAAACAAGGTAAAGCATGAAGTCATATAGTAAATATCTTACCGGAGGATCAAGTGTGAGGGACAACCACCCCAATTTTCAGTTGTAAGCCCATCTGACACTGTTAGTAGTGCTGAGGGATCATAGCAGCATCCATCCCAGCCTGTCCAAGGCCTTCCTCCCCCGCTCACCCACAGCCATTCTCCCATTGCATCCAGTTAGCTTTCTGGACTCCATATCTGACCAGGCCACCCACTGCTGAAGCTATTTCAGAGGCTCCCCATCATTCCTACAGGCAGAAATCCCTCCCGTGGCTTCTATACCCCTCCCTGCTCCAGGGCCTCTTCCTTCAGTCCCGTCTTTGTAGCATACTCTTCACTCTCCAGTCTCCCGGTGCTTGGGCCTACCTTGAGTTCTCCCAGTTCATGCCAGGGCCAGGCTTCTTTGGCAGGGCCTTGGTATGCATTGGTTCCACTTTCTGGTTCCTCCCCTCTCCTCCTTTCTCACAGTTTTCTCTTGCTCCTGGTGAGCTTAGCCTGTGGTCAAACCTACTTCCTCTGGGTCAAATCCTCCTCCAGTGAAATCAGACTTTGGTGAGGGCTGTGTTCTCATGGCAGCACGTGGCTAAAATGATCATGGAGACATTGCTTTGGATCACATCACACTAGAAACCGATGTACAGTCTCTCATTAACACAGTATAACATAGCCTGGTTTCCCTCTGGTGTTGGAAGTTACCTCTTTTTCCTTCACTGCAGCTCAGCAAGTGAAATAGTTGGCTCGTGTTACAGGATCGTGTTTGCAAGTAAATTAAGGCGCCTATGTGGCTGGACTCTCATCTACTCAGACAGCTCGTAAGATACTGGCACAGGGAACCTGAGTCAGATTGAGAGAGCCCCAGGTTTACACATTGTGCCTCCCACTCACTTAGGGAGATGGTGGGCAGAATCCCTTGCACTGTTTTAAATTGTTCTTTGATTTTTGGCTGAATGTGAATTGTTGTACTTTATACCATATACCTCTCATTTTGTGAGGTACAGTTGTGACTTAAATCCATTTTTGTGTGGATGTCACCCTCACCCAACTACAAGCTCCACAAACTTGGGACTGTGTATATGGCTTGTAACCTCAGAGTCTAGCTCATACTAAGGCACTCACTAAATACTTGTTGAAAACTTGCTTTCCCAATTATTCTACCAAATACTAAGCTTCTGCAAAATTTGACTCATTTCATGTAAAACATGTTTTAAATTACTTAAACTCTAATAAAACATAGACACTCACGTGTGCTTTCTGCTACATGTCGGTAGATTGGAGATTACTTGTTCTCTCGGGTTAACTTGTTCTTGAGCAGATTTTGAAATAAAGCAAGTGGTTGAAAGTGTCTTACCATTTGCAATTGCTTATTTTCATTCAACTTGCAGCAACAACAGTAGCACCTCAGAAATAAATGCAAAGGCAGTTGGGATTGACCTAGCCTAGTGGGTTACATGCCTGGACTGCAGAGTCAGTCTGCCGTGTTCGTATCTTACTCCCACCTTTTACTAGGTGTGTGACCTTGAGCATATATGTAATCTCTCTGAGTCAGTATCCTCATGTGTAATAGCCAGGTACTAAGAGGCTTGTAAGGAATAAACAGTGTTGTAGAATGCATAACATACAGGGCTCAATGCTAGCGGCTATTGTTGTTGTTTCATCTTCAACCCCAAATGTCAGGATTCTGAAGAGTCTAATTTTATTATTGATTGAATTTATAAGTTAAGGACTGCTAAATGTAAGTCCCACAAAAATGCCCTTTGCTTTAAAAAGTGGAGGGTGGGCCAGGCGCGGTGGCTCAAGCCTGTAATCCCAGCACTTTGGGAGGCCGAGGCAGGTGGATCACGAGGTCAAGAGATCGAGACCATCCTGGTCAACACGGTGTAACCCCGTCTCTACTAAAAATACAAAAAATTAGCCGGGCATGGTGGTGCGTGCCTGTAATCCCAGCTACTCAGGAGGCTGAGGCAGGAGAATTGCCTGAACCCAGGAGGCGGAGGTTGCGGTGAGCCGAGATCGCGCCATTGCACTCCAGCCTGGGTAACAAGAGCGAAGCTCTGTCCCCCCCCCAAAAAAAAAAAAAAAAAGTGGAGGGTGGGGAGGGTGGCTGAAACCATTGGTTCAGACCAATAGAGGCTAGTACTTTAGCACAGTTCCACATAGTGATCACTGGGAAACCTTCACATTGAATTTGATCTCTAGGACTAGGATCCTTCAGCTTTCTAGTTAGGCCTATATCATCCTCTGATTTGTTCTGCCCGTTGCTCTTACTGAAGGTGGTTCGAGACATGGCCATAAAAAGAACCTGTCTGTAAAACTGCCAGTGAAGCCTTCTTCATGTATTCATTTCACAGACACTTTTGCACTCCTATAATGAGCCTGGCACTGTGATGAAATGCTTTTCCTCTGTCGTTTGAGTGCATCTTCTCAACAACCCTAGGAGGTAGGTACTGTTGTCACTGTTGTTCCCATGAGGCTTCAGGATGTTAAATAGCTCACTCATGGGACCGTGCTCATGGCATTTGGTACCAGGAACAAGTTCTCTTTTCTGACAATGTGCTTTGATTTGCACAGAAACGAGAGTTTTCATTTTTGCCTTGGCTGCCCGAAAGCTGGGCTACCTTTAGCCTTAGCCTGACCTTTCCTGTATTATGTTGGTGCCCCTCCCTCATGTGGCCCTTTTCTGTCTTCTCTGTTGTGTTATCTTCATTTTATTCTCTGGACTATGACTCATTCTGAACCACCCAAAATTTGGGCAAGTTTTGAAGAATGAATGAAATATTATACATTTCCTCTTGATATAATTTCATAGCTATCTCTGCATGTGAAACAGAAAAGAAGATGGGTAGATGAAAAACTTTGAAAAATGCAATGATTAAAGTAGAATATTTGATTGTAGGATTTTTTTAGGCTGAGAAAGGTCATGGACAGTAGTCAGGCTTTTCTTTTAAGTTAAGAATCTGGCTGCTAATAGAAGTCAGATACTGTATTTTAACATTTTAATTCTTATGCTAAGATGAGCTTTCAATTTTTTTCTTTGTAGATAATGATGCTTGAACAATAAGGTAAAATTTATGACCTATGTAATATGCTTTTCTTAATCAGATTTCTTTCTTTTTTCTTTTCTTTTTTTTTTTTAAGACAGAGTCTTGCTCTGTCATTCAGGCTAGAGTACGGTGGCACGGTCTTGGGTCACTGCAACCTCTGCCTCTCGGGTTCAGGTGATTCTCATGCCTCAGCCTCCTGAGTAGCTGGGATTAGAGGCATGCACTACCACGCCCAGCTAACTTTTTTATTTTTAGTAGAGATGGGGCCTCATCATGTTGGCCAGGTTAGTCTCTAACTCCTGACCTTAAGTGATGTGCCTGCCTCGGCCTCCCAAAGTGCTAGGATTACAGGCATGAGCCTCTGTGCCTGGCCTCTTACTCAGATTTCTTTATAGAATTTAGCAGAATTACTAATGTTTTAACCTTGCTGAAAATTGTTTGCCTTCGGACAGTCATTTCAAACTGAAGTATAAGAGACTTCACATTACCTTTTTAGGCAAATTTTGAAAATAACATAGTAGGATCCCTTTATTGAGTTAACTTGTACTAAAGAAATTTCAAAGGATTTTATTGCTCTTAAAGAAAAAATAATGTTTTTAATGTCCATAAGCTGATTGTGGTTGTATTCATGTATAGATCGAATGAAACTGGCTTTTCTTAGATGTCATTGGTAAATAAGATGATGCGTACAATTATTTATATCACCATGTGTGTTTGTATACAACTCTATAGTTAGGATCAGAGGGATATTCATGTAGAAATTAATTATTTTAGCAAATGCAATATATTCCCAAATAGGAATATCTGGTAGGCCCCAAACTGTAGTTGGGAACTGTAAAAAGTTGTACCCTATACTCTGTTTCTTGGTGGGCTTAGCATACCCCAAATTTATTTGGTCAGAATGAGACAAACTAGGAAGTCCCACATTATTATGAAAAAAAGAAAAGAACTATCAAAGTGTCTTGATAAAATTATAAATTACAACTTTCAAGGAATTTCTAAAACTTAATTTAGTAGATGTATACAATCAGTAGTCTGGGTGGGGTTTGTTAGATTGCATGATCTGGTTTATAATTTGATACACAGATGCTAAAAATTCAGTAATGTACAATAAAACTTTGTGTCTGCTAAGGCTGTTAGATCAGTAGAGACTTGTTAAAATACTGGAATAAATGATGTCTGTTGCACTCTCATAACACAACATGGAAATTGTGTGAAACAAATGACATTGGGAGAGCTGCTGGGGCAGGGTTCCCAGTGGAGGTGATGACCCTGCTGAGCAGTTCTGAAGGCGCAGTGGTTCATTGGGGTGTTACCAGCAAGGAGTAGCATATGCCAGGGCAGAGCCCAGAGTGTGTGGGGTGTGCTGAGCGAGTGGAATTGAATTTCAGTTCCATGTTATGGTGCATTCAGAATGACTGAAGCAGAGACTGTGAGGCGGAGGTGGCTACAGTGAGGCTGGCCAAGAGCGGGGGCCAGGTGTCTTGCCTTAGAAGTTGGACTTGGTCCTAGATCTCTGGGAAATAACCCACTGAAGAATTCTGAGGAGACATTAGATAGATGCTTCCCCTATGTCAAAATAGTTGGTTTGCTTTTATGGTTTTCAGTCATTTCTCTTTAAGGTGAAGTTGTTGAAACAAGATGCCAAAGAATTAAAGCAGCCAATTTAGCACGTTTTTACCTATGTCAGGAAAGTAAGGGGCTTGGGACTGTTTCGGTTTCCTCTTTAACATTCATTTAGTCTGGATATTGAGTAGAGCAATACATTTGAAATTGAAAAAGTCTCTAAAAAGGTATGCACCTTAACTGGCACACACTTGTCTTAGACAGTTTAAATTGTATTAATATTAATTATAGTAGTAATTACTGTAGTAGTGATTTGTTTTGTTTTTTGAGACGGAGTCTTGCTGTCACCCAAGCTGAAGTGCAGCAGCACAATCTCAGCTCACTGCATCCACCACCTCCCAGGTTCAAGAGATTCTCCTGCTTCAGCCTCCCAATTTTCTGGGACTATAGGCGCACAACACCATGTCAAGCTAATTTTTTTTTTTTTTTTTTTTTTTGATTTTTAGTAGAGACAGGGTTTCACCACGTTGGCTAGGCTGGTGTTAAACTCCTGACCTCAGGTGACCTGCCCGCCTCAGCCTCCCAAAGTGCTGGGATTACAGGCGTGAGCCACTGCACCTGGCCTGTAATAGTAATTCGAAAGAACCAGTAAGAGGTAAGGACTAGGGTATATCCCATCATTTTTAAATAATATTTTCCCATTCACTTGATTTCTCACTATACAAGCTGCTACAAGGTTTTATCAGAACAGTGGAGTGTGTAGCTAGAAATGCAGAATTCCAGGCCGGGCATGGTGGCTCACGCCTGTAATCCTAGCACTTTGGGAGGCTGAGGCAGGCAGATCATGGGGTCAAGAGATCGAGACCATCTTGGCCAACATGGTGAAAACCCATCTCTACTAAAAATACAAAAATTAGCTGGGTGTGGTGGTGCGTGCCTGTAGTCCTAGCTACTTGGGAGGCTGAGGCAGGAGAATCGCTTAAACCAGGGAGGTAGAGGTTGCAGTGAGCTGAGGTTGCGCCACTGCAGTCCAGCCTGGCGACAGAGCGAGACTCCATCTCAAAAAAAAAAAAAAAAAAAAAAGGGCAGAATTCCTACATGTTACCGAAGTGTTCAGTTACACTGTAGTGGCTCATGTTGCTTATAACCAGGAGACAGCCAGATAATGTTTACTGCAGTGATTTTATAATTTCATCCTTGTCAGTGTAACAATTATGGTTCATGTCTTTATTGCCTTCCCATTGAGGGATTCATAATACCTACTTTCCTATTAAGGTTAATGACTAAATTTGCTCTAGAGCTGTGCTCTCCACCACAGCAGTTGGCTCATTAAATGTGGCTATTTAGTTAAAATTGAATAAAATTTAAAATGCAGTTTTTCCCTTCTGTCAGCCACATGTCAAGTGTTCAACAGTCATACGCAGTTAAGTGGCTGCTATATTGGACATTTCCATTGTTGCGTAAAATTCTCTTGGACAATGCTGCTCTAATGGTTACCTTCTTATATACATTTTAGTATACTTAACAGCCATTTAATGCCAAAGTATTTACAGATTAAATGATACAATCTGATTTGAAATAACTGGGGAGAAGGGAGAATTGGAGGGGTTATGGAGGAAACAAAATTTGCCATAAGTTGATAATTGGTGAAGCTGGGTTTAGAGTTCATGGGAGCTCACTATATTGTATTCATTATATAGAAATTTTATATATATTTTAAATTTTCCACAATAAAAATGTAAACCGAAGGATTAACCAGGAACTGTGTTCCCACCAGCATCTAGAAGTAGAGGTCTGTCAACAGGCATCTGAAATCTCACCCCTACAGGCTGGCTCTAGTAGTGTAGGAAAGTTTTTAATCCTGCCACAGGACTTCTAAAGAACACATATAGTACCACATTTTCGTTTACGGTTTATTTCATTCCACCTCAAAACACCCAAGTAGTGGCACAGTCTAATGTTTGTCAAGTGTTTAAGAACTGCCCCAGTGAATCTTGTGGGTAGAATGTGCTAGATTATATTAAAGTAAAACTTCCATTGCTGCTGACATTAATTTGAGCAAATTAAAAATAGTATTCTTAATGAAGAGAATAAAGTTGATTTACTCAGTGGTTGGTTTATATTTTATTTCGCAGCCAGATAAGTCAGCTTCTGTCGCTGGCTTTTCCTGGTTAACAGCACCTGTGTCTGAAGAGAGAAAGGGCAGGGGTGGAGGGAGTAGTGGAGAAAGTCGCTGGCACCAGAGAGGCCATCAGTGAACATCATCACTGTGCACTGAAGGGCTGTTTGAAGTTGTTGAAAGAAACATGTGGGCCAGGCATGGTGGCTCACACCTGCAGTCCCAACACTTTGGGAGGCCAAGACACGTGGATTGCTTGAGCCCAGGAGTTTGAAGCCAGCCTGGGCAACATGTTGAGACCCTGTGTCTACAAAAAGTAGGAAAATTAGCAAAGCATGGTGGCATGCACCTGTGGTTCCAGCTACTTGAGAGGCTGAGATGGGAGGATTGCTTGAGCCTGGGAGTTCAAGGCTTCAGTAAGCCAAGATGGCCCCACTGCACTCCAACCTGGGCAACAGCGAGATCCTGTCTCAAAAAAAAAAAAAAAAGAAGAAGAAAAATAAAAGAAAACAAAAGAAGCATGTGAACTTTCGAACTTTGGTCTCCTACACATCTCTAACAAATGGTGATGGGGCTTTTTATGAGCAGACGGGCATATCGTAGAGGAACGGTTCAGAGCAAGGGCTTTTAGGGTCAGACTTGGGCTTGAGTGCCAGCTTCACAGTCAGCTGTGACCTGAGAAAGGGGACTAGTAAGCCCTTCCCAGCCGCTTTAGAGAATAATGGTAGAATAGTGGCCCTCACATGGCTAAGTGTGTATGGCTAATATAATAAGACAGGAAGTCTTATTGTATTAGGTATTCCCTAGCTGTATGTTTTATATCAGTTAAATGCTGATATCATGTAGAATAATGTGTAGGTATAAAGGAACGTAATGGTGCCTTTTTATTTTACAGGGTTCTTGAAGCTCTTGTGATTAACAATGGCAGGAAAATCATCACTTTTTAAAGTAATTCTCCTTGGAGATGGTGGAGTTGGGAAGAGTTCACTTATGAACAGATATGTAACTAATAAGTTTGATACCCAGCTCTTCCATACAATAGGTGTGGAATTTTTAAATAAAGATTTGGAAGTGGATGGACATTTTGTTACCATGCAGATTTGGGACACGGCAGGTCAGGAGCGATTCCGAAGCCTGAGGACGCCATTTTACAGAGGTTCTGACTGCTGCCTGCTTACTTTTAGTGTCGACGATTCACAAAGCTTCCAGAACTTAAGTAACTGGAAGAAAGAATTCATATATTACGCAGATGTGAAAGAGCCTGAGAGCTTTCCTTTTGTGATTCTGGGAAACAAGATTGACATAAGCGAACGGCAGGTGTCTACAGAAGAAGCCCAAGCTTGGTGCAGGGACAACGGCGACTATCCTTACTTCGAAACAAGTGCAAAAGATGCCACAAATGTGGCAGCAGCCTTTGAGGAAGCAGTTCGAAGAGTTCTTGCTACCGAGGATAGGTCAGATCACTTGATTCAGACAGACACAGTCAACCTTCACCGAAAGCCCAAGCCTAGCTCATCTTGCTGTTGATTGTTAGATTGCTGATGCATTCTAATCAACTCACACATATACACAAAATCAACATGGGGATGGAGAAGAGAATTAGCGTTTGCAGCAGTGTATCAT
Source organism: Sapajus apella (assembly GCF_009761245.1). Classification (NCBI taxonomy): domain Eukaryota; kingdom Metazoa; phylum Chordata; class Mammalia; order Primates; family Cebidae; genus Sapajus; species Sapajus apella. The sequence continues at coordinate 9,485,405 of NW_022436957.1, forward strand.
CTACTAATAAAATTATATTGCTGCTTCATTAGTTGGTGGGAGAGGGGACACATCTACTCATGGAGGAATATATTTACTCAATAATGGCACCTTCCATTTATAAATTGTAACGGTTGTCAATAACGTTTCTTTAATTTAAATACGTAAGTTGCAGAGCTAATAAATGAGATGACCAAGACTTTAATGATAATTAAAATAAGAAACCTGACTATTCTAGAAGTTATACTTGGATTTTTTTTCCTGGGAAAATGGAGAACTACTTTTATATGTGTATGTTTTTATGCAATTAGCATTGTATTCTTGGTTCAGGGAAATAATTTCCTAAAGCAATAATGTTAGATATTAAAGATTAAAATCTAATGTATTTGCGATGCATTGTTAATTTACTTCTTCATTCTCTTCAAAATGATTTAACCATTTCTATTTTCATTCTACATATTAGAATTACTCTCACTAGTAATTTGTCATTTGTGTGCCATTCATGTGTCCCCACCTCCATAAATCATGTTCCATAGTCTCAGGTGGAGGGCAGGCCCCCAGAGGTACAAGAGTTACTTCATACAGTCTGTCGTACATCCAGCTAGATTCAAACTGTCTATGAATGGAAAGCTTTCCATAGATAAGAGTTCAGTTTTAAGAAAAAGGCTAACTACTGAACTTGGAGAACAGACAAATGTGCATTTGATAACTGATGTAACAATTACAATGTACTGTGTGGAAGATACAAAATTACAATTTGTTAATGGACTACTTAATATTTTTGTTACTTTCTTTACTTTTGGGAAAAGTCTCCTAGTTGAAGTTAAAACATTCCTTTTTAACAGAAGACACAGCTAACTTTATCACTCTCAGAGGAAATACTAAGAAGGCTTGTACTTTGTGAGAGTAAATGAAGACATCTTTATTTGGCCATGTATTTACTTAGTGTCTTCTCTATCATTGAATGTTGTTTAGTGATTTGTTCTCAAGGAGATTTTTTGTTCCAAAAAGACTTGCTGCAGTGATTAGATTTGATAAAGGAAATTGTGGTCTTTTGTGGATGAAGCTCATATGCTGTGTGGTTGATGAGTGTGTGATTCTGTGGAGCCTAACCAAAGCCTAGGCTGAGTGTGGATGAGACCCTCAACTGGGGACTGTTGGGGTCATCAAAGGACATGCTGGGTGAGGGGAGCTGGCTGTCATGTAGTGAGGGGGGACTTTGAAAAATTAGGTTGATATATTTCCCTGACCCCACCCATTAGAAACCAATGAGAAAACATTCTAGTAAGCTAAGCTTTTGAGTATAATGTCCTAACATAAGGGACGATTTTGCCATCTGGTAGCATTCTACAGAAAATAACAGAAGATAGTTGGAGAACAAAGCAGGTGTTAAGTGTGGCAGCAGGAGTGGTAAGAAGCAGCTGCAGAGCCTACTAGACAGAAGAAGCATAGATCATGCTCTGCAGTCTGGGGGCGGGGGCGGGGAGGGGTGCAGCGTGCGGGGTGTGGGTCCCAGTGCTTTAAGAGTTGCTCCATATGGTCTGTCATAGATCCAGCTAGGTTCAAGCTATGAATGGAAAGCCTTTTGAGAGATAGTTTTTGTTTTTTGTTTTTTTGAGGTAGAGTCTTGATCTGTTGCCCATGCTGGAGTACAGTGGCACAATCTCGGCTCACTGCAACCTCCGCCTCCCAGGTTCAAGCAATTCTCCTGCTTCAGACTTCCCGGGTAGCTGGGACTACAGGTGCATGCTGCCACACCCGGCTAATGTTTTGTATTTTAGTAGAGATGGAATTTTACTGTGTTGCCCAGGCTGGTCGAGAACTCCTGAGCCACTAGGCCCAGTTGTTTTTTTTTTGAGATAGAGTCTCACTCTGCCACCCAGGCTAGAGTGCAGTGGCATGATTTCGGCTCACTGCAATCTTTGCCTCCCGGGTTCAAGTGATTCTCCTGCCTCCGCCTCCCAAGTAGCTGGGATTACAGGCGCCCGCCACCACGCCCGGCTAATTTTTTATATTTTTGGTAGAGACGGGGTTTCACCATGTTGGCCAAGCTGGTCTTGAACTCCTGACCACAAGAGATCCACCGTGGCCTCCCTAAGTGCTGGATTACAGGTGTGAGCCACCACCTCCAGCCAGAGATACAGTTCAGTTTTAAGAAAAAAGGCAAACTACTGAACTTGGAGAAGAAACAAATGTGCACTTGATAACTGATGTAACAATTACGGTGTGCTGTGTGGAGGATACAAAATTACAATTCCATTAACGGACTACATGTTTTTGTTACTTTTCACCCTTGGAGATAGTTTCCTAGTTGAAGTTAAAAAGATTCCTACTGTTCCTTGTCTTAGAAGAAAACTTTTTTTTGTTTCTGTACAAACTTAAGTTTTCACTTTAATATGACGCCACCATGTAAGTTATCTCACAATATTCGTGTCTTGTAGAGTCATAAAGTGTTAAATAGAAAAACACACCAGTGTGGTATCCAGTGAAAGGTGGTGTCTAGAGAGTCAGTGGTTTCTGGAACTCTGGACTGTCAACCAGGAAGTGTTGAAGTTACTGAAAAGTTAAAGAGCACGGGTAACAGCATGGGCAGAGCAGAGATTGAGGTGATCTATGTCCATGACAAAGGAAGCACCCTAGGAAGCTTCCAGCTATAGCAAGAGGACAAAACTCAGTGTACATTTTATCTGGATCACTTTTGGAGCACTAAAGCAGAACCAACTTTGTGCTAGCATACATGTGCTCAGGAGAGCCTGATTTTAAGACTGACTTCACCCCACTGCTCTTGTGTTCCAGAACCGTCAAGGGACCTCACCTACCAGATCCAAGCTTTGCCAGCTTAGCTTTCCTCGTGATCATCTCCTATCTGTCAGCTGTCAGTTCTACCCACATGCCCCAGTAGTCTTCTCCACACCTTCACGCCTGCAATGCTTTCCTGTGCAGCCTACCTTGGAGGTCCCCCTCAATGCTCTACTTCCCTTCCAGCTCCTTCAAAGACTCAGTCACACATGAATTTTGGCATTTTAGTAATATACTCATAGGAAGTATGTGAGTGTATTACTACCTCACCTTCACCAGCCTGGAGAAAAGGCTATTTTCAGGCTGTTGTGCAGCTGAGCCAAGTCTTCCCACTGTCACTCACCCTGCTGCTCTTGGCTGGTTGTCATCACAGCCTTCTGGATGATATGTTCATTGAGGGGGGGCCAACCGTATACAAAAAAATACGGGTTTGCTGAAATTACTCCTAGATTTCTAGATGAGTATGTAGCCTTGTCTGCTCCCAAAGCTCTGGCATTTAGTTTGAGTCAATCATCTGAGCTCTGTATAACAGGTGAAGATATCATATTAGTTTGCAGACTATCAATAGGGGAAATGGAGTGAAAACAGTTGTGGTGGGCGGCACTTTAAAAATGGTTATTAAACTACCACAGTCTTGAACAAACATCTTTATTTAAGAAATCAAATAAATAGGGTAAAGATGATGGTAGCAATTTCACAAGGATACAAGATAAAGCTTAGAATTGCTCAAAAGTTAGTCAGAATGGAACAAAATTGTTCATATGCTCCCAATTAGCAAAGGTTGTATTACTTGCTTTTCAATGGACATTTACTATTTTACAGTAAGATCTACTTACAGGAACAAAGAGACCATTCCCAGCCCCCTCTGGTGTATCATCTAAAAGTCTGAGACAAATGTTAATGTAATCCAAGCTTTTCTTTGACAACAATCCTAAAAATTGCCTTACAACTTTTTGTAAGTACTGGTATCAACAGTTTGGGGGAAAGGAAATACAAGAATATAAAGTGACAGAAACAATGAACTTCACTGTGGCCTGCAACTGCTCCCATCCTCTTATTCTACAAACATGGATCCAGGTTCTCACATTATTGCAGGATCACTATTCCTAGCCTCTGGCAGAAGCAGACATGTGACACTTAGCACTGCACAAGTGTTTCTTTGGCTTCTTGAGTAGTGCTGTGTATACTGCCTATACATTTTTATAACATCTCTAAATGTATAAATAAATTAACATTTATTATGTGCTATCACATTTCATTCCCAACTGCAGAATATTTTAGTTTTAAATATTTAGTTTTCAATCTATCTACAAAATCTTGACTATGACATTTGTTTTGAGATTGTTACATTAAGATCAACCTATCTGGGCTGGGTATGGTGGCTGACATGGGTAATCCCAGCACTTTGGGAGGCTGAGGCAGGAGAATCGCTTAGAGTCGGAAGGCAAAGGTTGCAGAGGGCAAAGCGTCATTGCACTCCAGCCTGGGCAACAGAGCGAAACTCCATCTCAAAAAAGCAAAAGATCAACCTATCTGAATTGGGCAAGTCAAAAGCTTATTCCCAATTTTTAAATAAAAATACTTATTTTTGATAACGAACTCTTTATAAATAACACTGTTCACAAGGAAATACCAATTGATACATGATATGAGACAGAATGTACGATTTTTAAATATAAAAGGAATTTCATTAGGTTTAGATCAGCTGAGACTACACAAAAGTTTTCCAGGCTGTTTAATCAAGTAACTTACAATGCACACATTCCTGAGTATACACCATTGTGGTGACATCATTTGTTTCAGAATTTCCTGCATTCAGCTTAAAAGGTGCTTCTTCCCAAGAAACTGCACTTTTCTGTCAAACGCACTTGATCGAATAGGAGAATTGGGTTCATAAAATGGATTCATTGAAAACTAGGAAAGAAGAAAGTATTAGTCAAGCAAAAAAGCTGACAAACCATAGGTCTCTGGAAGGAAATAATTTTAAAGTTTTAAATTAAAAACCATCAAAGACATTCAAAAGTCTAAAGACCACATTTAGAAGTTTCATTGAAAATGCTACATTGTTAAATACTAACATCCTCTTAAGGAAATTTTTATTTTGGTGTTTTGGTTTTGAGAAGTACCTGTGGCAAAACTAATAGCAGTATGATAAATGTTGCTTGTGTAAGTTAACATTCAGGATTTACCCTGTGTGTGAAATACTCATATTTGTTATAAATAAATGGATTAATCTGTATGGCCCTTTGGCTACATAAAGCAAAAAAGTCTGCCATAAGCTCAGAATTCAGAAAAAGCTACTCTTGTGTGGTAATCTTTTAACAATCAGGTTTTTAATACTCTCCTTTAACACAAAGCTGCTAAATGATCAGCTTCTCAGCCAAAGTAATCAGCGTATCATAACATGGGAGAGAAAATTATTAAATGGAATCACTCATGAGGAAAGGGATTGCTGATTTTTATACATTAATCACTTGACATTGTTCATCTTTATAAGAGGGCTAAATATTACCTACTACTTCTGACTAGGAGTACTGTTAAATTTTATTACTGTGCCGATATGCAAGAAATCCTGTCCAAATATAGAACTTTTAAATTATTAAAAACATACTGGCTGGGCGTGGTGGCTCATGCGTGTAATCCCAGCACTTTGGGAGGCTGAGGTGGGCGGATCACCTGAGGTCAGGAGTTCGAGACCTGCCTGGCCAACATGGTGAAACCCTGTCTCTACTAAAAGTACAAAAATTAGCTGGGTGTAGTGGCACACACCTGTAGTCCCAGCTACTTGGGAGGCTGAGGCAGGAGAATCGCTTGAACCTGGGAGGCAGAGGTTGCAGTTAGCTGAGATCATGCCACAGCATTCCAGCCTGGGTGACAGAGCAAGACTGTCTCCAAAACAAAACAAAACATACTGTTGTTAGTACTGCAGTGTAACCGTGACGTCCTATCACTATCTTATTTTTCAAGATCAAGAAATGCAAGTGGTACCATTCTTCTTGAGTGGCTAATTGATCATATAAAAATCACTTCCTGCCAGTTTGTAATCTCTATTAATTGCACTGTAACTTATTTGTAAAGTAGATGGGAACATTTTAGATTAAATTATGAAGTAATTTTCCCTTATATAGGCTGCTTCCTTGCTCTCTTTAGGGATCCCTAATAAAATCAGCTATGAGCACCAAAAGGTGAAGAATGAAACCAATTTACCTTCACAGTCATCTAATGATAACTATCATGAGTTGTGTTCCTAAATACGTATTTACTTGGCTGTGAAGACTTACCTGCAGAGGGAATTGCCAGAGATAGTTCTAATGGGGGAAAGCTAGTCTGAAAGGCAAACTGCAGCCTAAGCGAGTTAACTGCAGTTAGGCCAGTTTCCTGACAAACGTCGAATCCTTTCTTTATCATCAGATTTTAAAAATTATAGAACATACCATACCTTTATATATAAATCATAAACATCAGTAAAGAAGTTCTTTATTCCATCTTCTTGTCTTATGTCATGAAGCATAATAAATCTCATATGTGAAATAATTAAGGCATAATCTTTCTTAGAAATGAAAAACAAAAAGCAACCAGTTCATTGATACAATATTCTTCAAATCAGTCACATGCAGTATATTTGTGATGGAAAAGTTGAATACATAAACTGGGTTTAAAATTAGCTTAGTTTTATCATAAAGAGAACACAGGCTTTCAGAGTTAGAAAATTATAACATAAAGTAAAATCACCCTTGATATGGTTCAGATAAACTTTTTTTGTGCATGAGACTGTTTTAAAATTCGCTGTTAAACAAAATGTTTTCCCCCACTAAAAAAAGATAAGTAGCCCCATAAATGGAAACTTTTACATTTTCACCTGACTGTGAAGTCTACAAACTCAGAGCCTGGCATCTGTTCATGTTGTTCTAGTTTGTGAACCCAAACTTTAGTTATCTTTACTAAAACGGTAAGGATATGCCCCGCCGTGACAAATGCTGACACAAACCACTCGTTGAACTTGTCCACCGTTTTCAAGTACATGTTGTTCGACAGCCACATGTTCTCATCTACAAGGTCGAGAGCAGCATGAGCTATGAACTGGTTCAGATGACGATGGTCGTCCTAGATGACGGTGTGAACAACCACAGATTAACATTTCCATATGGCATCAAGAATGCTGACATTTCATTCTGTAAATTCTATAGATGGTTTTCTTGTGGAGATAAAAGTTTGTTTTTACTTTGTTCATTATTGTCGTGAGACTTATAAAAGATGTGTTTTCATATTCTATTTTTAAATTTGATATCTAAATCTCAAAGAACAGAAACAGCCAATTAATAAATGAAATGTGTATATAGATGATTTATAGAAAATCAATTAATGAAAATCTTTTCCAGAGAAATTTTTTTTTCTTGTTTCAAGAAGGATGTTACCAAATTCTGTAACCATTTAAACATTAAAAAAAAAAAAAAAAGGATACTATGTTTAAAAAACAAGATCCTGTGAAGAAGAGGTGCTATTCATACCAGGCCTCAAGGTCTGGGAGGAGGCCGAGAGGGCCTGGCTTCCTGCACAGCAGCACCAGGTAAGCAGTAGAGAGAGTTGAAATAGCACTTGTAACAGCCTGCCAGAGGCCTCTTTCCAGTGCATAGAGCTTATATGACAGCAGGACCTGGGAGTAGTGGGAGGTGATGCTCAGCCCAGCTGTGAGCAGTTGCCTGTGTCAACAGCAGGACACAGTCCTGTCAGAGCAGGGAGTGTCCTTTCCCTGGGCTGAAATGGCTTCAGTGAACAGAAGGTGGGACTGTCTGACCATAATGCAAAGAGGGAATTCACAACTTGGAATTCAGTCTTACTCCAATGTAATTGTTTCTTTGAAAATACATTTTTTGGCCAGGCATGGTGGCTCACACCTGTAATCCTAGCAATTTGGGAGGCCAAGGTGGGCGGATCACCTGAGGTCAGGGGTTTGAAACCAGCCTGGCCAATGTGGTGAAACCCCATTATTTATTTATTTATTTTTTTGTGAAACCCCATATTGGCCAGGCCGGTCTCAAAAAATACAAAATTAGCTAGGTGTGATGGCAGATGCCTGTAATCCCAGCTACTCAGGAGGCTGAGGCAGGAGAATTGCTTGAACCCTGGAGTCGGAGGTTGCAGGAGCTGAGATCACGCTTTGCACTCCAGACTGGGGGACGAAAGCAAAACCGTCTCTCAAAAACAAAAACACATTTTTCAAAGAATACCTCTGTTACGGGTTGAAGCGTTTCCTCTCCAAAGTAATTTTGGAGTGTTTCCTCTCCAAAATTTGAAGTCCTAAGTGACACTATCTCAGAATGTGGCCTTATTTGGAAAGAGGGTTGTTGCAGATGCGGTTAGTTAAGATGACGTCACAGAGGAGTAGGGTGGGCCCCTAATCCAACGGACTGGGGTATTTAGAAAAAAGGAACATTTAGAGATGCACACAGGGAGAAAAATGCCACATGAAGACTGGAGTTATACTGTCACAAGCTAAGGAATTCCTGGTAGAGAGGCCTGGACAGATCCTTGCCTTGGTGCCTTCATAGGGAGCATGGCCTCACTGACACCTTGATTTCAGACAGTGCCCTCAGAACTGAGACAATAAATTTGCTGTCCTAAGCCACTCAGTTTTTGTTACTTTGTTACAACAGCCACAGGAAACCGAGACAGTCTTCTTGCCAAGGAGGCTGTTCCCATGCCTGGGCTGGAGGGTGGCCCGTTGCCCTGGAATCCCTGGCACAGTTAAAGCATGTTTTACTTCACTCATGTTGCCATGACAAAGCTAAGTTGAGTCCTTAGAGAAATGGATGTTTTTGTGTCTGGCTCACAGCAGTGTTTTCTTTGACGGTGATGATCAATTCTGAAGGATTAGAGCAAACTGAAACGCTTTAAGAAGGTAAGTGGTAGCAGGAGAAAGAACTAAAACCAAGTTGTGCAACCAAATATTTTTGTGTATGCTTTGTCCACCACAAGACCAGTGGAGTGCACAGAACTTATATACAAGTAGCTGTATCCCACAAAGCAATACTGGTACAGAGGTACCTCAAAACAAGTTTTAATAAGTAGTGTTCTCATAATATGAGAAAATAATGTCACAATACCACCTCGTAGATAATCCCTTAAACAAATGCCTATCTTATTTTGATGGCAAGCCCTGAATAGTTGAAAAGTATCATACATTATGCATTACAATGAACTTAAAACATCAATTCCTTAAAGGACATTAAAGACAATTTTTGGAGGTTGGGAGAAACATAGCAAACTTGTCAGCAATTTATTAGGAACAGAAATTGGAAAGGACTGGGCTCTTTTCATGTCAAAACTCTATGGGTCTGGGCCGGGTGCAGTGGCTCATGCCTGCAATCCCAACACTTTGGGAGGCAGAGGGTGGGCAGACCACCTGAGGTCAGGAGTTCAAGACCAGCCTGGCCAACGTGGCAAAACCCCGTCTCTCTCAAAAATTAGCCTGGCATGGTGGTGCACACCTGTAATCCCAGCTACTTGGGAGGCTGAGGCAGGATAATTGCTTGAATCAGGGAGGCGGAGGTTGCAGTGAGCTGAGATCACGCCACTGCACTCCAGCCTGGGTGACAGAGCAAGACTCTGTCTCAAAAAAAAAAAAAAAGATCCAAATGGTTTTATTTGGGATGGTAATTTAAAAAAATATATATGGCATATTTCCTTGTATCAGAAAAAAAAAAAAAATCTACAGGTCTAAATGGCAGTATGTTCTCAAGCCAAGCTTGGTTTTTGGAACCATTTTTGACAAGAAAGTCGGTGGCATCACCTCTGGTGCTGCTCTTGAACTTCCTGTGCACAGCCAAGGCGTCACTGGGGACGGGAGCAGCCTTCTGCGGCACTTCCTTAACCCAGCCAGGAAGTGCCGCAGAAGGCTGCTGAAGCGAGGTACTGCAGACCCAGTGGCAGCAGGAGACGGGGGGAAGTAAGGGTCTTTTTTAACCCAGTAGGTCTTGATGAAAAACGTGATTCATGGAAACAGCCTGGACTTTCATGGCATTTCAAGGCAGCAACCTGCTACAGGTGAACTATGTTTTTATGTGCTTAAGCAGCAGTAATTCATGGTGGTGACATAGTGAACTGAGTATGCTGGGAAAGCCTGAGCATCATGCTAGCCTGTGCGCTGAATTAAAGGATGAATAAACAACTCCAAGGACATTCCCTGGCTGGATTCTATCAGTCTGTGGGACTCGAGAGCAAGCCTCATCTTATTGTGCTGGATTTCAGTTACCTCGGATCTGTCCAGATCTTCCAGTTCTAAAACCATATTATACTATATCATTACAATAGCATAAAAATTCTTATGGAATTTGAGGTCTTATACGTACTTTGGATTCGGCCTTCCCAGCTGGCAAAAACTCCATTTCAAAAACTGGATTATCATGGTGGCCAACAATTACAAAGTAGAAGCTCCCAGACATGGTCTTCAATATATGGCTCCTAATGAAGTGAAAAATAGTACATATTTTTAGTAGTCAATATTGAAATTCAAAAATAACTAATGGAAAGTGTAGAATTCTTCTTTTGTTTAACGTAAACCTGACATTGTAGAGGAAGATGCCATTAAGCTTGGCACGGTTTCCAGTATATTAGTGAAGATACACAGCTTCCAGAATAAACAAATTACATATCTGTAATATGTCCTGTAGAATCCAATGTATTTTCATGAGGAAACTGGAAGAACTCTAACATGAAATCACAAAGATAACATTCTCATAATCTGAAAGTATGCTATCTTCAGCTCAAGGGGCCCTGAGCGTCTGGAGAAGCAAGCTGGGCTTCACTTGGACTGGACCAGTTAGTACCAGCACTGACACCAAGAAGGATTAACAGAGGGTGGTGGTAACTTAAGGACAACAGAGAGTAGTGAGAAGACCAAGGAAGTAATTAGCTTGCCTTAGAAATTTCCAGGAGGCATCCATTAGGGGAAGCTAAAACCAACTCTACGTCATGTCACTTACCTAGAAAGGAGAGACACTGTACCAATGATCTGCAGACTGCCTAAGCTGTATCTGTCTTCTTTCTACCTGAAGTATGTGTGCTCTAAATGTAAGTCTTTGCAAATCGGAAAGCCTATGATATGCCTCTTCATACACTAATTTATAAGAAAGGAAGAGTTTTGTATTCTAGAAAAGATGGTAGAAATAATCCATAAAGGAAGATTCTGAGGTACTGAGAGATCTTGGATATAAGTTTAACACGTTGGGCCAGGTGCACTGGCTCACGCCTGTAATCCCAGCACTTTGGAGGGCTGACGTGGGCAGATTGCTTGAGCCCAGGAGTTCAAGACCAGCCTGGGCAACATGGTGAAACCCTATCTCTACAAGAAATACAAAAATTAGCCAGGCGTGGTGGTGTGTGACTGTAGTCCCAGCTACTTGGGAGGCTGAGAGGCTGATAACGGGAGGATCACCTACCTGAGCCCAGGGAGGTCAAAGCGGCAGTGAGCTGAGATCACACCACTGCACTCCAGCCTAACTGACAAAATGAAACCCTGTCTCAAAAAAAAAAAAAAAAGTTCAACAGATTGGCAAAAGAAAGAAAACTATGAGAAACTGGGAGAAAAATGTAAGAGATTCCATGGCTTTTAGCAGAGATAACTGAAATCTAGATGAATGATGGATGAGTGGGGCTATGGATGGATTTAGGGGCAAGGTAATCTCACCATGTGTGTTTTTCACACAAGGGCTTTGGAGTCAAACAAAGTTAGGCTGAAGTCTAGCTCTGCTAACTTACTGGCAGTGTGACCACAGGCAGTCCTTAACTTCCTAATGTCAGTTTTTTCATCTGTGAAATAGTGATAACACTGTGTAGCACCTTATGGTGCACTTATGAGGATCACACAAACTAATGCATGTAAAGTAACCAGCACAGTGTCTGACTCACAGTACGTGCTCAATTAATGTTACCTAGAATAACATGGAAAACTGCATGCACACTGAGATGTGGTGACTAGTAACTTCTCCACACGGAGTGGAAATCAAGTAAACCAGGAGTTACAGTCAATCTCCTGGAACATACATCTGAGGTGTGTTAGAAGCCAAGACTTATCAAGTATCATTGGGCCTTCTGCTGATTCACACAGAACACACAATGAAATCAGAAGAAATCTGATATGTACTTGCTAATGAATGACACATTTTGCAAAGGAAATCAAGGCACAGCTGGCACTTTTAAGTCTAGAATTGGAAGACTGAGTGTGGAAGAAAAGGCAGATAGTAGACCCTTGGCATGATGAAGTAGGATTTAAAATGCTTTTTGGGGGGGGGGGTGGGGGGGGGGGGGACTATAGACTGCAGGCCAAATCTAGCCTTGCCCATCCTCTTGCGACCATCCAAGGCTGTGCTCAGGCCTCAGTGGCAGAGTTAAGCACCTGTGACAGAGATCAGCTGTCCCACAAAGCCAACAATATTTACTATCTGGTCCTTTAAAGAAAATGTTTGCCCCTGTTTTAGGGTAAAGGTGAGAAAAAGATCCAAACAGAAAAAGTAGATAACAAAGACAAGCAGGAATGAGACAAAAGCTATGCAAAACTAGAAGAACTGGCAATAATTCTCCAGAGAAAGTAAAGGCAAGGATGGGGAGTTGAAATTTGAACAAAGTAAACAATGATATCATGAATTCTTGCTGGACTAGATTTCAGAGCTGGAGTTTGCCAAGGGAAGGGCTTCTTACTTTCTTCAGCACATTTAAGCAGCAGCAGCAGCAACAGCCACACACACACACACACACACACACAGCAGCAGCAGCAGCAGAAGGAAATACATGTACATATATATATAAGGGGGATAACTTGGATCCCCACACTCAACCCTATATGGAAAGCCACGAATGGGCATGCAGCATAGTGCTAAGTCAGTGGGAAGACCGAAAGGGAACTCAAAAGATCGACTGCATGAGGGTGCTGTTACTAGCTACCCAGCTGGGCAGAAGATGAGACAGAGCTTTCTTTATATACATTCCGTGCTTGACTTGAGCTGTAATTACTTGATTTTGTAAACAGCTGAAGAAGCAAGAAGGGCTGTAGCTTTTCATGCAATTCTGCCAAGGAAAAACTGACAGGTTAAGTGGAAGAATTGAAAACCCTGGGAGAAAATGACCCCACTGTCTCAGGAGGGAAACAGCTGTAATCACTCAGCAAATACTTGAGGGTGTTGGGCAAAGGTGAGACACACACTAGGATTCTGCACTGTCCAATCTATGGAACTTGCTGGAGGAAATGTTCTACATATGTGCTGTCCAGTATGGGAGCTAGAGAGCATTAGAAATGTGGCTAGTGTGACTGAAGAACTGAATTTTAATTTAATTTTAATTAAACATAAATAGCCACATGTAGCTAGTGGCTACAGTACTAGACAGCGCAGGTCTAGATCAATGATTCCAAACTAGTGACACGATCTTAGCTCACTGCAACCTCTGCCTCCTGGGTTCAGGAGATTCTCCTGCCTCAGCCTCCCGAGTAGCTGGCAGTACAGGCATGCACCACCATGCCCGGCTAATTTTTGTATTTTTAGTAGAGACGGGGGTTTCACCGTGTTGGCCAGGCAGGTCTCGAACTCCTGACCTCAAGTGATCTGCCCACCTTGGCCTTCCAAAGTGCTGGGATGACAGGCGTGAGCCACCATGCCTGGCCTGATTCCAAACATTTTATAGAAGTTCTGTTGAATTCCTCCACCTTCCCTTCACTCACAAAACAAGTATTACTTAGAATTCCAATATATAATACAAAAAAAGCAATGGCCATGACTGAAGTACCTGCGTTGGCATGAGTATGTACGTATGGTCTGCTTGATTTTCCCACCGCCTTTGAAGCATCTCCAAGGAGGGCTTGGCCCAGAGGTGTTGAGGAGGCAGCTACATAGAATTTGGGAACAGATTAAACTGCAAAATTGAGGACAAGAGGAGACTCCAGGCTGGTTTCCAAATGTCTAGCTGAAGTGAACAAGCAAAATAGTGGCCCCTCTCTGAAGACGTCTACATCCTAATCTCTGGTACTTGTGAGTATGTTAGGGCTCATGGCAAAGAGGAATTAAGGTTGCTTATCAGCTGACCTTAAGATAGTAAGACTGTCCTGGATGTCTTCCCAATGTCATGACAAGGGCCTTAAAAGTAGAAGAGGGACGCAAAGGAGGAAAGTCAGGGGGAAGTGACGGAAGAATGGTCATAGCAATGTGATGTTGACAGCTTTGAAAATGAAGGAAGGGGCCACAGCCAAGGAAGGCAGGAGGCCTGTAGAAGCTGGAAAGTACAAGGAAACTGATTCCTGTTTGGACCCTCACTTGTGGTGGAAACAGCAGCTATCCTCGGTGGCTAGGGAAACCTGGGTTTTGAGAGGGAGAAGACTAAAGAAATCAACTTGGTGATTCGAAGCTCACTGACTAGCTTAAATTTAAAGAGACCACATATAAGATGTAAGAAGTAGCACACTAGCAATGTTCATAAAAATGGGACCAGAAATCAGCTAACATCAGAAGGAGGCCTACAATGAGTTGAAGTGTGTGACATATATATTTTTTTAAAAAAAGGCTTTTTAGGCTAAGATCAGGAAAAAGGGAGAAGGGTCAACTGCTTCAAGTACTTGGTACACAGTGAAATAATGGAGGATGCTGATCTACTTAATTTCCATTTTCTCTGTTAAAATAAATGATGTTTCAAACAGCAAGCATGGAAGAAACAATGTTAGGCAGGCTGCGAACCTCAAGACAGGTATATTAAGAAAACATCTAGACATTTCAATAAATCCAAGCTGTCAGGTCCTAGTAAATTATATACCTTGAATTAACAAATGTGATTGCATAACTTCTGATCAGTGACATTTGAGAAATTGCAAGAAAAGTGCCATATTATCCACTAGGTTAAATGCTATTTCTGTTTTCAGAAACAGTTGAAAAAGGCTTATCTCCTAGTTTATAATAGGGTACATTCAGAGCGACTAGAACACCAACAGAAACATGTATTAAATGCTTATTTTCAGTCAGATGCCATGCCAGGTACTTTTATTTATATTAACTCACTTAATGTGAATCCTTAGATAAAAACATAATTATTCATTCACATACTCCTTATTGTACTGAGAACAAGTCATGCCAAACTTACATTTTTTGTTTCTGAAGGGAGACACAGCAGGTAAACAGAAAGTTATTTTCTGAAATATTTTGTTATCTATCTAAGAACAAACTGGAGACCTGGAGGCTGGTTGAAAATACACAATCCTGCTAGAATGGTGCCCTCCACAAGAGCAGATACACCATTCGTCTCATTCACTGTGGTATCCCTAGAGCTACAACAGTGTCCGGTACCCAAAAAGCACTTATTGTTTGCTGAATAAGGGATGGCTCATAGCTGACTTGAGGGTCAATACTTGGAGAACATTGTGTGGTCCATGTCAATTTATGGCACAGGGTCTCTAGGAAGGCTTTGAGGTTGATCTTAACCTAGTCTAGCTCAGTATTTGAATTAATAACTTGAATGAAGACAACTTATCACATTCAAAGATAACACCAAGGACAGCTAATTTATTAGAAGGCAAAAGTTAGGATTCAAAAAGATCTCCATGGCTAGGAGAGTTAGGTGAAATTAACAAGATAGAAGTTAAGAGGATAAGAAAGAAAGCCCTGTAATTGGGCTTAAAAATCAACTGTATGACAACAGGACAAGGGAAAGTGGCTTAAGAACAGTTCATCTACATCAACCCAAAAGTTTTAACTTACTGCAAGCTCAATAAGAGGCAAAAGTCTGATAGGTTTGTCAAAAAAGCTAATGTAATTCTGGGTGGCATTAAGAGCAAGGTTGGGGAGAATGCTGACGTCCTCTTCAATAACATTATCATCTTTGGGGAAGGTACTCGGTTCTGGGAATCATATTGTAAAACGATCAATAACTGTTATGGGGAGGGGAGGGCAGGATCTAGGCTAGGAAATGCTCTGGAAAGGAGACGAGCAACTGAAGGAACTGAGGAGGTTTAAATGGGGTGGGGGGACTTTTTGGGGGTGGAAACTGAACAAGGTATAGCACAGTACTATCTTTAAATACAATAAGCTATCTAATGAAAAAGGAACTTGGCTGGGAATGGCAAATGAGTTTCCTCTCATGAGTGAATTCTAATCAACTGGTAGTGACTGCCAGGAACTCATGCTGAAGAAGATTCTGAGACTAAGTGTGGTCAGCAGGAAAGAATGCTGTGATCAGTTATCCACGTCTGCTATGGATTTGGGGAAGTACAGTGCCTGCAGGAGGGCCAAGTATTTGCTGACTCTGGACTACACAGACTTATTCCAAACTGTTCCAATAGAACAAATCCAGGGCTGCTCATTGGAAGTCACTGGGAAACTAGAAACTAAGGAGTGGCTGGAACACCACCAGTGCCACAGTGGGCGGATGCTCAATGGACTTGGAAGTCCCTTCTCTTAAGTTGCAGGCAAATGCAAGATAAAACTCATGGACTCCGGTTCCAAAGACATCAATTTTTATAGTACACCTCTTTACAGCCTCTATAGAAGAGCTTCTAGAAAAACTGCCCTGTGCTCCTGACAGCAGTGGTTTCAGCTGTTCCATAGACCTGGGGTCATGAGACTAAATTGGTGTGGCATGGGACATGTCTATTGCAATGAGGAGGGGCAGTATGAATAATACTGATAGGTCTCTAATGTGACATTTTTCCTATTAATATTATAAGCAATTCTCCCAGCCTTAGAAGTTATGCTCGTCTTTGGAGAACACTTTATCTAATTATATTCATGTATTCAACTGTGGGACCAAAGGTGGGGGTGGGGGTGGGAGTGGAAGTGAGGGGGTCTTCAGGAACTTTAAAAAAAAGCAGCAGACAAGTGATTCTACTTAACAACATATCAACATCTTTTTAGAACACTGTTTTCATCATTGCATTATTCCACTCAAAAGCCTTGATGTGTCCCAGCTACAGGATCATAATGGATTCCCATATTGCTCCACACCTTTTCTCAGCCCTATTGTTCCACTTCTGCTACAGTTGACTCGTTTATGTTTTCTACCAAATTCACTTTGACTGTATCTACTTCAGAGCTACTATCATTTCTCTCTTCATGCTTGGAATGTTCTCCTTGATTCTACCTGCAATCTATACCCATTCTTTAAAATCCAACTAAGCCTCTCCTCCTCAATTATTTCCAACAAAAAACTACAGGTTCTCCACCTCCTATGAAGTCCTGTCACTCTTACTGCCTCTTAAATACTTAAATTTTTCACAGCCAGAGATCAAAACTCATTGTACTCATCTTCCATGCTGTACGCAAAGCTGACATTGATCCAATTTTGTCCTCACAGGTCTTATAAGGCTTATATTCCCAGTATACAACTCTGGAGTCAGGCTAGATTCCTCACTGCCTCCATGAGGGTCCTGGCTTTTTTTTTTTTTTTTTTAAAGGATTACTTTGCTCATTTTTCCCCCTTCCTGCGATGTTCTCCTTTTTGCTCACCACCCGAGTCCTACCCAGCAAGGCCATGATAAAAGTCACGCTTTTTCCAGAGATGATCTGGATCACTTCCGTCTTCAACCACCTCCCCTTTAAACTCTTTATCCAATCTACAGTGTATCTTAGTTCTTGTTCAATTCTCTGGCTGTAACATTTTCATTATTGCTTCTGAGAGGTTTGGTTCCTTTTCTTTCTAATGACATTTAAGCATCACGAGGACTGTCTCACCTTTCCTCACAGCACACAACAGTGGGTATTCTAAAACGTTTACCTCTGTGGATCTCAAACTGGAGCGATCTTGCTTCCGAGAAACATCTGGCAATGTCTGAGGACATTTTTGGTTGTCCCATTTTGGGGAGAAGGTCCTACTGACAAAATAGAGACCAAGGATACAGCTAAACCTACAATGTACAGGACAGCCTCCCAAAACAAATACACTGCCGCCGTTAAGAAACCCTGGGTTAACTGAATGACCCAGTGAGCCCCAAAAGCAAAGCTCCCGAGAGGGCGGATGAGCCGGCAGAAGACTGGCAGGTCCCGCCCGGCCACCCCTAGGAGGGATGGAGGTACAGGACAGACATCTGCGTCACGCAGGGCCGAGGAAGTCCTCCAGGGACTCAAAACGCCCGCCCCCCCGACCCCCACCCGCTCCGTCCCCTACCTGCAGAAGAGGCCGACAACGGAAACGCAATGTCAGTTCCCGCGGCAGAGACCCGCGCGCCGAAGCCGCAGCCGGGATTCCCGGAGCAGTTCTCGCGATACCCTGGGATATGCTCTCGCGAGATGTAGGTGGAGCTTCCGGCCGGTGCTGGGCAACCGAGCGCATGCGCCCTAACTCTCCAGACTAGGAAGGCTGTACTTCGCAGGTCTCCGGGAGTTGCTGGTTGGGATGTGAGGTGATCCTGCCTCGCCGCCTTCAGTCCCTAGTCTCCGGGTCCCCGCCCTCCAGCCACCTTTGAGTCGTGCCTGGGTCACGGTCCTCATCCATGCCTCAGAACCGCGAAGAAAGGAAGCTCGTGTGTTTGCTAGAAAACCTAGTTGGGAGAGCGGGGCAGGGAGTGTTCATCACCTTCGTTCCTCCCGACCCCCCGGGACAGAGGCAGGACTCTGAGGGCAGGGATTCCCCCTCGTCTTGGCCCTACAGCCCGGGCTGGGCATTAAACTCGGGCCACGGCGGGGCGAGCGAGGCGGGCTCAGGAGAAAGCTGATGTCTGATGATGGCTCAGGTAGACACACCTGCCCCTTCTCGGGGCACGCGAAAATGAAGTCTTGTTTGTGTTCGTTAAAACTCCTTTCCCCGCTGGGCCTCTTATGGCTTCCCCGTAGGCCACTGGTCTGTTTTCAGACATTCTCCTTCCCTCTGCCCCGAAGGTAACCTGTAATCATTTTGTCTTCCAGTCCAACATGCTCCCCGTGGCTGATGTGTTGAGTCAAGATGAACTGCGCAAAAAACTATACCAGACGTTTAAGGATCGGGGTATACTGGACACACTCAAGGTATAAGATTTAGGTGTATCTGTGTCGTAACTTTTACAAGTGTAACCTGTAACAGGTAGTTCACATTTAAATTCAATCAAGGTTTGGGTTTTAATCTTAAGATACATAGATTGTATTGGTGAATTAACGTTTTTATATTCCTGAATAACTATCCTGAAATATTACAGTCTCTTGAAAACGTTTGAGAAAATGTTGAGTTTGAGTTGTCTTCAAGGAGCATATGCAAATAATTAATTGAAAATAGGAGCAGGAAATACTAAAATGTATTATATAAATAAGATTAGGCTTGTATTGTAGGCTTACAGTTTCCTAAATTAATAAGTGGGTTTGTAATACATTTGGATGAATGACATTGACACCATATAGAAAATACTAGTGTACTGCTTAATAATAGTTTGGGGAATGAAAACTTTCATCTTTAAACTATATTGAAATATGTGAATATTTAATTTGGGCAGCAAATATCTATTAGTATACTTTATATTTCGATTAACAGCCGGGAATAGGATTAGCTGAACCTGCTTTCATTGCAATATGCATTTCAAAAGCATATTTTACATTTAAAATATGTAGATAGATTCTGTGTGTATATCTTTTTTTAATTTATGTGGTGAGCATTTCCCTGTTTCCTTAAAAGTTTCTTGAAATCCTCATTTTCAGTGGCAACAGGCTTATCTTTGGATATTTTTGTAATATATGTAGCAGTCCCCTGTTGTTGAGTATTTTGGTTATATTTCTCCAATACTCCACAGAGGTGTGATGAGGTGGCAGAATTTTTTCCTGTACTTAATATCCCAATCGTAAGCTGCTGAAATGGGCTTCTAGGGATGTGAAATTATGAGTCTGCAAGCAGGTCTGGCTAACCACCAGTTTCACTTGGAAGCTGAGGAAGGAAAGCTTCTTCTAGAACCCACTGGGTTTCTACCCCGCTTGTCTTGCAGGATAAAACAAAGTGCACTGGGGAAGGTTCCTAACTTCTGGCCATGGATCTAGAACCATTATGGAAATAAAAGGAAGGTTTCCAATGAATGTAACACATTTGTGTATATCTCTAGTGAAACAATCATGCTGAAATTTCTTTCTCTTGTGTTTCTTTTTTATTTGTATTTTTGCACTAGACGCAACTTCGAAACCAGCTAATTCATGAGCTGATGCACCCTGTATTGAGTGGAGAACTGCAACCTCGGTCCATTTCAGTGGAAGGCAGCTCCCTCTTAATAGGCGCCTCTAACTCTTTAGTGGCAGATCACTTACAAAGATGTGGCTATGAATATTCACTTTCTGTTTTCTTTCCAGAAAGTGGTTTGGCAAAAGAAAAGGTAAAGTCTTTTCTGTTTTTGAATTTTTTTATTAGCAGGTTCTTCCTATGCTGCTGACTGTAAAGTGCTCCATGATAGCTAAGTGCTCCTTGACTAGGTCCATTTCTCGTTCCTCTTTGAATTCACATCGCACCTGCACATAATATATTTGTTAAGTTGATACTAAATTTGAAATTAATTTCTTGCTCATTCAGTCTTATGTTAAATAGTGATATATAGAATCTCTAAATGTTTCAGACCTGTAATTGATCTCTCCTCCTTGTTGTCTGCCAACCTGCTGAATGTCTACAGTAAGGTTGGCACTGTGATAGGCAGGCTGCAGATGTTTTGTGCGTTGCAGTTGAGGAACCAGACTCTGGACAGGTGAATTAATTTGCCCAAGGTCAATTATCTCTTAAGTGACAGTAAAGGGTGGTAAATCTAGATCTCTAATGAGCTTTCTTTCCTGCACTAGTTTTTTCCGATGTTTCTCTGCTTTGTAATTAAGTGAGAAATACGTAATTTAAAATGTTGTTCTCAAATATTAAGACTTGGTTTATTTTTTACTACTTCTCTGATGATTTTAACTATTATTTCTTCCCCATTACTGTTGAACATTAGTCCTACTTCATTATTTCAAGGCAGATACAGCAAACTTTCCCTGTGGATATATGTGTGTGTTTTTTAATAGACTTTATTTTTTCAGAGCAGTTTTAGGTTCACAGCAAAGTTTAGTGGGAAGGACAGAGAATTCCCATATACCTGCTGCCCCTACACACTCACAGCCTCTCCTACTGTCAACATCTTACATCAAGGTGGTACATTTACTATTATCGATAAGCCTACCCTGACATACCATTATCACCCAAAGTCCACAGTTTACAGTGGAGGTTACAGTGAGCTGAGATCGCACTACTGCACTCCAGCTTGGGTGACAGAGCGAGACTGTCTCAAAAATAAATTTCACTCTCGGCGTTCATGTTCTTACTTTCTTTGTGTTTTCTATAAGTTTCATATTTCAAAGTTTTAAGGACACAAGAAGCTTAGTATAGCATTTGAATGAAAACTTAAATCTGCATTTCATCATAAGCAACAAAATTTTATTTATCAACATTAGGAAATTTTTTTGAGACAGGGTCTTGCTCTGTCACCCAGGCTGGAGTATGATGGCACAATCTTGGCTCACTGCAGCTTCTGCCTCCTGGGTTTAAGCAATTCTCCTGCCTCAGCCTCCTAAGTAGCTGGGATTACAGGCACCTGCCACCACACCCAGCTAATTTTTGTATTTTTAGTAGAGATAGGGTTTCACCACGTTGGCCAGGCTGGTCTTGAATCCTGACCCGAGGTGATCTGCCCGTCTCAACTTCCCAAAGAGCTGGAATTACAAGCGTGAGCCATCGTGCCTGGCCTGGAATTCATTTTGTGATACATCATTGTCTAACTTTGTAATCACTTCATACTTTTGATTATTGTATAATAGTCAATTATGTAATTATATAGCAGGAATTAATCCCATTCATACAACTTAAGTTTTTAATGTAAAATGCCCATGCAGAATATATTCTTTAAAGGAAAACCAATTGAAAACAAATCATATCAGTGTAGATATGACAAATCTATGCAGAGTAGACATAGTAAATGGTATATACTGTAGGACAAATATATTTTAGTAGCTACCCAAAATGTCCGTTTAAAAATATTTTAAGTACATTTTAGTGATGGTTGTAAGGACAGTAAAAATTCAGTTTATTTACATTTTTAAAAAATGAATACAAAAAATTGTAATTGAATGACCCAGGAACTCAGTCATGTATTCATTGGTTCGTCTGATATTTCAGTGTCATCTGTAAGGCGTTAAACATTTCTGTTAGGCCTATCATCTTTGATGCAAAGTACTTAGAAGTTAATTACATGATAAAGATATTTTTTTCTTTTTACCTTGGTATGTTTATAGTAATTTAACAGTGTAAGAAAGAGCTTTAATTTTTCTTATTAGCATAGTTATAATCTTATTTAATCTGAAGGATGTTTCTTAATCTCATATTCAGAAACATACTCTAATTTATTTAAACATTGATATAGAAATATGTCTAATTAGTAACCTTTTTTTCTTAAGATATTTACTATGCAGGATCTATTACAACTCATTAAAATCAACCCTACTTCCAGTCTCTACAAATCACTGGTAAGGTTGCTTAGTTTCTGTAATCTACTTTGCTTTGTTAATTATAATTGAATAGCTGAATAAAGGTAAAATATTTTCTTTTAACAGGTTTCAGGACCTGATAAGGACAACCAAAAAGGTAGGAGCCGTCATCTTTATAGAGAACAACAACATTTTTCTATGTACTTTTTCCTCTGAAAGGATGAAGCTAATTTTTAGGGAGAAGAGTAAGAAAATTAATTTAAATTATTTGATTTCTGCAGGTCACTTCCACCATATTTTCATTTTTGTAATAACTTTTAGATGTTCAGATAAAACTGCGGACAGTATCAAAGGCCTTACAGACAGGCTGAAAGATACTATTAGTAAAAATACCCACTGTTGGGAACATTTCCGCAGGGAAAAAAAAAAACTCAAAAAACTAATAACTTCTAGGCCAAGTTCTTTGCATACTAGGTATCCCTCTCAAGTACAATTGATAGAGTATTAGATGTATTAATATTTCCTTAAAGAATGAGAGATGTGTTCAGTAATGTGTTATATATCTTTTGTTCTTAAATGTTTATACAGACCTGATAAATTGCCTTAATTTTGGGCTTGATAATAACCTTTCATAGAGTCCATAACTACTGTGGGTTTCAGACCATTGGTTAGACTTGATGATAGTCTTTGTAGCATGATCATAAGCTGGCAACTTGACTTTGATGCATGGTTGTTCTTTAGGTCTTTTAAAATAATCTGTTAATAATGGTCCTTTTGTTTTGGTACACCCTTGGATTTTGTCTGTTGCCTGCAGTGCTATCCCCACAAGGACATTCATTCATTCTCCCATTCATTCATCAGTTCATTCAGAACTTAACAATCATTTGAATACTTACTGCCAGCCATTAAGCCTGTGACTTAATCGCCAAGCCTCTTGGTAGTCATGTTAGCAGAGGATAAATAAATTGGAACACAAGATGTTCTGGGCTGCCCACAAACTAGACCATCCCTACTGAAGTTCAGTATGGTAAATGATCCTATGTTCTATACTCTAAGTACTGTCCAGTGTAACTCTCTCTGATTATGGAAATGTCTGTATGCTGTTTATTGTGGTAGCTGCTAGCCTCATATGGCTATTGAGCACTTGAAATGTGGCTAGTATGACTGAATAACTGAATTTTTAATTTACATTTAAGTAGCTACACGTGCGTAGTGACTACCATATTAGACAGCATAATTCTAAGGTATATAGCCAGTATCTTTTGCTTAACTGGGACTTCAAAAGGTAATTTATGTCTTGAAGGGATATTAAGAAATCATCTGTGGGCCAGGCAGGGTGGCTCATGCTTGTAATCCCAACACTTTGGGAGGCTGAAGTGGGATGATCATTTGAGGTCAGGGGTTTGAGACCAACCTGGCCAACACGGTGAAACTAAAATACAAAAATTAGTCGGGCATGGTGGCTAGCACCTGTAACCCCAGCTACTTGGGAGGCTGAGGCTGGAGAATTGCTTGAACTGGGGAGGTGAAGGTTGCTGTGAGCTGAGATCACGCCACTGCACTCCAGCATGGGTGACAGAACTAGACTTCATCACCCCCCCCCCAAAAAAAATCTGTGTACTTATTATAGATACGTTATCTTTAAAAATAGTTTTGCTACCTCTACACGGTCTCTTTAAATGCATCTGGTTCAAAAATTAAAATTCTTATCTGCAATTGGCAAAAGAATAGACACATATATCAATAGGGGCAGAATTAGAAAGTCCAGAAATATATCCACACAAAAAAAGTCAATTGTTTTTTCTTTTTTTTCCAAAGATGTAAAGGCAATTCAATAGAGGAAAAATAGTCTTTTCAACAAATGGTGCTGGGACAATTGGATATTCATATGCACACAAATGAACCTAGACACAGATCTTGAACCTTACACAAAAACTTAACTCAAAATGAACCATAGACCTAAATGTAAATGCAAAACTATGAAACTTCCAAATGAAAACGGAAGAAAGTCTATGTGATCTTGGGTTTCATGATGAGATATAACACCAGGAGCAAGGTATATGAAAGAAAAATGTAGATCAGTTAGACTTTAGTAAAATTAAAAACATCTCTGTGAAAGACACTGTTTTGTTTTGTTTTGAGATGGAGTTTCACTGTGCCACCCGAGCTGGAGTGCAGTGACGTGATCTCGGCTCACTGCAGCCTCCACCTCCTGGGTTCAAGCAGTCCTCCTGTCTCAGTCTCCCAAGTAGCTGGGACTACAGGTGCCTGCCACCACACCCAGCTATTTTTTTGTGTGTTTTTAATAGAGATGGGATTTCACCATGTTGGCCAAGCTGGTCTCAAACTCCTGACCTCTGGTGATCCGCCGACCTTAGCCTCCCAAAGTCTTGGAATTTACAGGCCCAAGTGGAAAAATACTGTAAAGAGAATGAAAAGAACCAATGTCAAAACCAATAGAGCTTTATATCATCAAGAGTGAACCTGAGTTCTTGGAACGTAGGATTTGCAGTGGAAAAAAAAAAAAAAAAAAAGAGTGAGCCTTCATGTTTGCAAATTTAGGTCAGGTAATCCCAGGGTGGAATGCAGACTGTGACAAAACAATCTAACTCTAATCCCCTCACTAAAGTGGGTGGGGGTGAGGGAAAAGGTGCTGAGCTAATGTTTTTAGTTCCAAGAAACTAACAATTTCTTAAATAATTTATGCTTGTGGTTTAAAACAAAGTTTCAAACTATTTGGAAGGATATAAAGTGAAAACAAAGTAGCAGTTTCTGCCCATGTTCTTTAATCTCACTTTCCACTGATAACTAAAATTAACAGTTTCTTGTTTATCCTTCTAGAATTCTTTGAGTTTAAAACTCTGTGTATTTCTAAAACACATAATCAAGTGGGATTATATTATAGCTACTGTATGCAATTTGCTTTTTTAAATCCACCAATATATCTTTCTGTAGCAGGATAGACTATTTTTAAAGAATGTATTTAACCCCTTGTTGATGGAGATTTGTTTGTTTCATTGTTTGCTTTTTGCCGTTAGAGGTAACCATTGTGCAGTGTGCACCCTTTGTGCCCTTGTGAAAGTATAGCTGTGTAAATTCATAGACATGAAATGACTAGATTAAAGGGCAGGTGCAGTTTAAATATATATAAGCACTGACAAATTTCACTCCCAAGTGAATGAGCATAGTTATATATCCACTCCCTTGTCAACACTTAGCATTATAAAAGTTTTAATCTTAGCAGTGTTATAGGGAAAATAATGGTTTCTTTATTGTAATTTCCATTTATGATTTTATTCATGTTTATTCAGTATCTAAAAATTTTGTTCATCTTTGACTTCTTTTCTGCAAATGTTTTTGCCCCATTTTTCTGTTTTTTTTTTTTTTTTTTTTTAACTGATTTGTGAGAGTTCTTTGATGTTATGAAAATGTCATCACTTTAGTCTTGGTTATGCTTCTATAGTATTGCAAGTATTTTTCCCAGTGTATTTTTTTTTTATCTTATTTTATGCCATATGTACAATTTTTATGTAGTTAGATTAATATTTCTCCTTATTCCTTCCAGGTTTTGTATCCTGCTTGAAAAGGCCTTTCCTCAGATTTATTCTTAAAAGATATGACTGGGCACAGTGGTTCATGCTTGTGATTCCAGCCCTTTGGGAGGCCCAGGCAGGAGGATTATTTGAGGCCATGAATTTGAGACTAGCCTGGGCAACATAGCAAGACCCTGTCTCTACGAAAAATAGTCCCAGTTACTTGGGAGGATTGCTTGAGCCCAAGAGGTTGAGGCTGCAGTGTGCCATGATTACACCACTGCACTCCAGCTTGGGTGACAGAGCAAGACTCTGTCTCTTAAAAAAAGGAAAGATATATAATGTAAAAAATGATATTGTTATAAAACTAAGATTGTATAAACCACAGTGGTTGAAAGTTCTGAAACAATTGTACGCATTATGTTTTTTAGGTTTTCTTATGCACTTTTTAAAAGAACTGGCAGAGTATCATCAAACTAAAGAGGGCTGTAATATGGAAACTCAGACGAGTTCGATATTTAGCAGAGATTCTCTGGGTAATTATAGCCTTCTTTGTTAATTTCAGTTCTACTGTTTTCATTTTGAATGAAGAAAATTACCTGATTTACCATATTGTGTGATTTCTTCTTGAACTGGAGGGATGCAGCCTGCAGGCAACAAGGGAATTCATTCTTCTGGAATCGTCTTGGGGGACCAGGAAGCGCTCTCCAGTATCATTTCCTAGCCTCATGAATGCCAGGGCTACAATGGCCAAATTATGCAGGGATTCAAAGGGCCGTATTCTTCTTTGTTGAGTTTGACCTCTCTTAATTGGGAGGTTCTTCCTCATGTCTTGTCTAACTTCACAGCCACCAAGTTAGAAGATTATAGACTATTTGCTTTGCAAAGAACTAGAGAAGTCACTGGCTTGTCACTTCATTTTATAGTTGAGGAAACTGAGGTCCTCAGAGGAAG
The DNA here is from genome assembly GCF_009761245.1 of Sapajus apella. Classification (NCBI taxonomy): domain Eukaryota; kingdom Metazoa; phylum Chordata; class Mammalia; order Primates; family Cebidae; genus Sapajus; species Sapajus apella. Next base: position 9,512,082 of record NW_022436957.1, read on the forward strand.
AGCAACTTGGAAACAGTCTGCATCTGAACTAATAGTGGAGTCCAAGTTCTCCCATCTGTGATCTAGAGCTTTTTGTGCTATACAGCTGGTCTACAATACCATCCTGTCCGTCAGTTTTGTGCTCAGTAGAGATGGGAAACAGCTGTTTAAAATAATGTGCTTAGAGGATTTCTTGGCCCTTCCTTAAATAGTAACTTGTAAGAAGTTAGTAATTTGTTAAATGTATTATAATGACTATGCCTTTAATTAACTGTAGGTTTAATTCCATTAGAAACATATTACTTGCTAATTATCAGGCAGTGCTGTTCAGTACTGTGAGTCACACACATAATTTTAAATTTTCTAGTAGCCACATTGAAAAAAGTGAAAAGGTGAAATTTAATAATATTTTTAACCCAATACATCCAAAATATTATTTCAACATGTATTCTATATAAAAAATACTAATGAGATATTTCACATTTACCTTTTACACTAAGTCTTTGAAATCTCATGTGTTTTTTACATTTAAAGCACATCTCAGTTCAGCCTGGTCACATTTCAAATGTCAATGGCCCATGTGGCTAGAGTCCTGTATTGGACAGCATTACACAGAGCAACTTTGGGCAGAAAAGTACATGGAAAAACATGTTTAAAGGCATGCCTACAAGAGACAAACACTATCAATGTTTTAATCTTCTACTGCCAGCCTTTTTCCCCTCTGTATACTTTTCTGGTGGGTGTTATACATGGTTGAGATTGTACTCTGGGTTCAGATTTGCACTCTGCTGTGTAGTTGGTGTGAGGACCACTGGACTTATGGAAGAAATAGTCAGTAGACCTCACTTTAGTCCTGGTTGTGCTGTTATGTAGTCACTTATTAAGCTACATCAGCATTTGTTCTTTATCTGTAAAAGGGAGGTGTTGAAGTACATGATCTTTGATTCTTTTAATTTTGAATGTGCAAGTCAGCTTTAACCAAAGTTTAATAAAGAGCGCTCTGCCTTAGCACTTAGAGAGTACGAAGAGACTCCAGTACTTTCTGAATTAAACTGTACTCTTGGCTTTCTTTTTCCTCCAATATTTTATCATGAACATTTTCTTTTCTTTTTTTTTTTTTTTTTTTTTTTGAGACGGAGTTTCGCTCTTGTTACCCAGGCTGGAGTGCAATGGCGCGATCTCGGCTCACCGCAACCTCCGCCTCCTGGGTTCAGGCAATTCTCCTGCCTCAGCCTCCTGAGTAGCTGGGATTACAGGCACGTGCCACCATGCCCAGCTAATTTTTTGTAGAAAAGGTGAAACAATTTAAGTGAACACTAAAGGTGGTGCAGCTACTCTACCCACCGTTAGATTCCACTGTTACATTTGTAGTATACTTGCTTTATCATTTTTACCTGTGCATCCATTCATCCATCATACTTTTTTTTTGTATTTTAAAGTAAGTCGCAGACATCCCTATGCTTTCCCCTAAGTATACTCTTTACTTTTGAACCAGAGGTCTGGCATCTTACGCACCTGACCATGTTTCTATGTCCTAATTTGATGTGTTGTTTTTTAATAGCTGAGAAGCTTCAGCTTATTGATGATCAGTTTGCAGATGCTTACCCTCAGCGTGTCAAGTTTGAGTCTTTAGAAATAAAGCTAAATGAATACAAGAGAGAAATGGAAGAGCAACTTCGGGCAGAAATGTGTCAAAAGGTAAGTTTTATCTTGTTATTGTTAACAACAGTGATGTTTTTGCTTGTTTTCTAAAGTCTTAATATTAGGTATATGGGAAAATATTTAGAACTTTTGATAGAGAATGGGATACTATACTGTTGTACATATTTTTTTTTGTTTCTGATGACGTTTATGTGTTTTGAGTAAATTCTACAAATACAGTGAATGAGATTAAAGATGAAATAAATATATTTGGACAGAGCATTAATGTTAAACCTAGATGTAGAGAGAGAACTTGTTCCTGTTTTTATTGTGTAATAGTTGGTATTTTCAATTTTTTGTGATCAATTTGCAGTTGAAGATTTTTAAAGATACCGAGATAGCAAAAATTAAAATGGAAGCGAAAAAAAAGTATGAGAAGGAATTAGCCATGTTCCAGAATGATTTTGAGAAAGCTTGTCAAGCAAAATCTGAAGCCCTCATTCTTCGGGAAAAGAGTACCCTTGAGAGAATTCAAAAGCACCAAGAGGTGGTATTTATAAATATTTTACTGGGTGGTTATTTCCTGCAGCTATTAGTAGGTTGGCTCAAGATCCAGGAATACGGTGGTACAGTTGACGGAACAAGGACCCAGAAGAGCAGTAGGGACTGTGGCCAAGAGTGCAAATAGAAGGATGGGCCTTGAAAAGGATACACAGATTTGCTTCCTCTGAGACTGGTGGAAAGGCAGGAACTGTGGAGGTGAACAGTCAAGCTGGGATTATGAGAAACACAGCCTAAATAAGTTCCATCTTCTCAGGCAGATTAGAAGGTTAGATCACAGGTTTTAAGAGCAGCTTGGAGGTGCAGAGTAGCTCCTGTGGGTAAGGGAAGAACAGCTCTTTAAAGCAGAGAGGACTGATCACCTGTATTGAGGGCTCAGCTGTAGTTGGGGGAGCCTGGAATTGAGAGAGACCAAACCACGTGCTCGTAGGTGAGTTTTCTGTTCTAGCTCTGGGGAGGATTTGTAAGTATCTCTTTCTGCCTTTTTCAGTGAGGGCGGAGAGATGGAGATGCTTGGGGAGTACAACTTTGCAGAGCCTAATTTATTTGACTTGAGAAATGCAGCCTATTTAATTGAAGATTCTGGGGCGCTCTTGGGTAGTGAAAGGAAGCAGAGGAGAGGGCAGGTGGCTGCTAACCCAGGGGGAAAGGGAGGGTCAAGTGGCAGTCTCAGTGATCAAGGACTAGATCTGGAGAGAGTGGTAGGTAGAAGAATAAGGATGGTCCAAGAGTACAGAATTGCAGGATGAGGTTTCAGGTGGAGACTGGAAACCAAATGCAGTGTGCTGCCATTGGAAGGAGCCATGGAAATGAGCAAGGGTAAAGGTCCCTGAGGTAAAGGGGTCCCAGGGCCACAAGGGTCATCCATGTGGCCATCTTGTCACCCCAGAAAGTAAGTAGATAGGAGATGGAGAGGGTGAGGAGTGACAGGAAGTCCGTATCGGCAAGTGGATCCACTCCTTTAAGAAATCATGTTCCTTTCCCAAGGGCATGTCTTAGACCAAACTAGATTTACAGCACCATTTCCAACATACATCCAGAACTGCTGTCAAATGTTGAAAGTAGGAATGCTTCCCCCTAGTGTCCACTCTTGCTTTGGGCTTCTCAGTAAGACCTAGTTGTTTAATGCCAAGGGCACCCCCTCTAAAATTTTGTATAGCATTCCTGGGAATTGGGCTTGCTTCGGCTATAAAGATGAATGTTGGAAGCACATATCTTTGAGATGATTGGATTGTGTTTAGACTAATAGTTTCGTCTTCAAGATATGTGACTGACTAGATCGCTGTTTATTTAACTCTAATTATCTGAAGGCTTTGAATATTGTCATCCTTATAAAAAACACCGTATCTTTATTCCTTCACCTGGACTGTCCGTCCCTTTCTCTCCCTGATAAAACCAGACTGTCCTTCAAGACCCAGCTGGGATGTCACCCTGTTGACGCCTTCTATGACTCCCACTGAGTGACTCATTTAGGCCTCATTCCTGCCTGTAGTCTTTATGTACTTCAGTTACAAAATCATCACATCCTAGTGTGATTGTTTGTCACTCCCTGACTAAATTGTGAGGTCTTTAGAGATGAGGACTGTATCTATCTACCTCTTTATATCCAGTTCCCAGTATGCTGCTTGACATGTGATAGGTAGTTAGTAAATTCTTGCTCTGTTAACACAAATGGAAGGATGGCCCATTCTTTTAGGAGTTCATATGAGCTTGCTAAATCTAAGTCAGAATGCCCCATGAACTGAAACATTCAGACAGCACCACTACTAAAAACCATGGGGATTCTAGTCTTTTGGAGTTTTATTGCTGAACGTACATTGTGTTTAATTTTTCTTCCTGAGGAATTTGCCAAAATTTAGGTAAGGGCACCAAGCGTGGTGGTTCATGCCTGTAGTCCCAGCACTTTGGGAGGCCAAGGCAGGTATATTGCTTGAGCCCAGAAGTTCGAGAGCAGCCTGGCGACACCTTATCTCTACAAAAATACAAAACAATTACCGGACTTGGTGGCATGTGCCTGTAGTGCCTGTAGCTACTTGGTAGGCTGAGGTGGGAGGATCCCTTGAGCCTGGGAGGCGGCGGTTGCAGTGAGCCAAAATCATCCCACTGCACTCAAGGCTGTGCAACAGAGTGAGACCCTGTCTCAAAAAAAATTTTTTTTACATAAAAGGGACTGAGAGATGTTAAAGAACTAAATAGCATAAATTACACATGGCATGTTAGGACTATAGGGTAATGTAGTTTAGCAGTCATTGGGAGAGTAAATTTTTATGCAACTAGAATAGGCAAAAAGCGTACCTTGAGTTGAAATCTCTCGAAGGTGAAATTGTTCTCCTTAATGTCTACACTTTGCTTTTTGGAATTTAGGAAGCAGTATATTCATTCAAATCTATTTTGCTTTCATTAGCTTGCATGCTAAAAATTAATGCTTTTCTACACAGATTGAAACAAAAGAAATTTATGCTCAAAGGCAACTTTTACTAAAAGATATGGATTTGCTAAGAGGAAGAGAAGCAGAGCTGAAGCAAAGAGTTGAAGCTTTTGAATTGTAAGTAATACATGTTCAATTTGGATATTCAGAATGTTGAGATTAAAAAGAATTACTAAATATATGTCTAAATATTCGAATGTTCATTCCCAAGTAGAGTTCTTGTTTGTAAAGGAGTATCACCTACCATTAGAAGGTACAAATTAAGAGGAACAAACACTAGGGTTTTGCCTTTGAAATATTAAACATTAAGATGAAAAGCAGAATGAGATGCTATCATCAGGCTACAGTAAGACTAGATGGATCTGGAGAAGCTGTTAATACTTGAACAGATCGTATGTTTTGCAGTTAAGCTCAGTCCCTCAGATCTGATAGTTTCGTATGTGTATATATAGTAACTAAATTCCATATATCCGGCCTGCAGCTTTGATCAGCTGTGCGCTCAGGAAAGGAAGTATGCTGGTCCGAATTGAGTTTTATTGGGTGAAACTATTTCTTTGTGTCACTCTAAGTGCTCACAAATGTTCCATCCTTCAAATCTTACCTGGGATTGACAGCAAGCTCACCTGTCTATAGTTTGTGCAATAAGCCTTCTTTTCCTTTGAGAATGTGCTATTAATCGACATCCCTAGATACTCCAAGAATCTTAGTTCATTAAAGAATTTGTCTCCATCTTCATTATCTTTTTTCTCACTTCTATAGGCTTGATTTGTTTGATTTCAACTCTACCTTACTCTCTTTTTGGCAATAATGAAAAGGTAAATTGATCAAAAGAGAGAAATAGGCAGAAAATTGAGGCAGAGAGAGTTCATCATTCCTTTACCTCCACTTTCTCTACTCCTATTCCCTCCTTCTCAGCATATAAACCAAATAAACGTAGTTTATCTCTCCATGGCTTTCCAGATTACCAGCAGAGGGAGCTGATACCTGAAGCCTTTACCTGTTCTTAGACTAGTCAGCATTTTGTAACACTTCTCAGGATGGCTGGATCTCACCACTTGTGAACTCACCTCCCTGGCTTGGGAGTTGGTGTTATGGTCAATTCAGTCTTACTATGAAGACCATTCTCTTCTACAGTATTTGGAAGCCCTGATTGATCCATCTGTCTTTTCTCCTCTCTTTTGGTACTTTTTTCAATATTCAATCAGTAGGGTTATTTTGTTTTGTTTTGTTTTGAAGACACAGAGTCTCTATATATTGCTCAGGCTGGTCTCAAACTCTTGGGCGCAAGAGATCCTCCTGTCTCAGCCTCCTAAAAAGCTGGGATTATAGGTGCGGGCCACCAAACTTGGCTAAAGCTGATAGATTATTAAATGACAAAAACAAATATTCTACCTTGAATATGTATGGACTAATTAATTAAATCCCGCAGTTAGAAGCAGCTTGATTGAAACACATAAGCACATTTACTTGTTACTTTGTAACTAATAACATTATTCTTTCATCTCTGGATTGATTTTGGCCACTTATCACCTGTAACCATTGTTTAAGTGTTATCTTCTGTGAGAAACCACTTTCCTCTTGAGATTCTCCCACTACTCTCAGCCCTATGCCACAGTCAGTTCTGCTAGTTTCGATACACTGTAACTAGGTTAGTTCATAAAATACTGTGAGGAGGTCTGGCTCTTTCCTTCTGCTTCCTAGTAATGATAATCATGTAGCAGTTTTAGTCTGTTGAACTAAACACATGGGATTTTTCTCTTGAATTTGTTAGCTCAACTATGGTAGTTTATTTACTTTTTATATTTTTACTAATTTCAGGAACCAGAAGCTCCAGGAAGAAAAACATAAAAGCGTGACTGAGGCACTTAGGAGACGGGAGCAGAATATAAAGAGTTTTGAAGAGACCTATGATCAAAAGCTGAAGAATGAACTTCTAAAGTAATTGTTTAGCGTTTTAAAATAAGTAATATGTTTAAATTAAGTTGGTAGAAACATAACAAAAACTGACCAAGTAATCTATGACTTAGGCAAGCTTTAGTGTTTGGGAAAAAAAACAAAACATATTTTTATCGATGTAAGCAATCCTTTCCTGCATTTGAGTTAGGATAATTTTTAAAATATAAGGGCTGGGCGTGGTGGCTCATGCCTGTAATCCCAGCACATTGGGAGACTGAGGCGGGCGAATCATCTGAAGTTGGGAGTTCGAGACCAGCCTGGCCAATGTAGTGAAACCCTGCATCTGCTAAAAATACAAAAATTACCTGGTTGTGGTGGTGGGCACTTGTAATCCCAGCTACTGGGGAGGCTGAGGCAGGAGAATCGCTTGAGTCTGGGAGAAGGAGGTTGCAGTGCACTGAAGTCATGCCACTGCACTCCAGCCTGGGTGACAGAATGAGACTCCATCTCAAAAAAAAAAAAAAAAGAAAACACATCCTCTGCTTTTCTTATGGCTTCTCTAACATTTATCGAGGGCTGTGATTTACTTTAATTTTGAGGACGCCTTTGACTTGCTCAGCTTGCATAGTTGATAAGCCGTAAAATTGGAATTATAATCACTTTTTTCCTCTACCTCATGCAGCCAAAGGTATCTAACGATAGTAAATTATACTTAGTGGTCATGGTATTTGTGAGTGAACATGTGTCTTGTATTCCTTCAAGACTGAACAAAGCCAGAATCAAAAGAAAAGAGCCAAAATTAACTATGTGAGGCAAAAAGTAATATAGGGAAAGGAAAATAGGACAACTATGATTACTTTGGCTTTTCTATAGTCTGAGTGTTGTGTATCAGTGAGTAATATCTCAGTGCTAAGATGTTAAGTCCGTGTGGTAGCATTTCTCTTCAGTATGTGGGAAAGCGTCTGACACATAAAAAATGCTCAGTTAATATTTTTCGTAAATGTCTCACAAGGAAACGATTCAACTCAGGTGCTCTGGGAATTTCTTATTTGGCCTCTTGCCTTCCTCATAGTTTGTCATTGATATTTCATTACATAATATTGCAGACATTTATTGGCGTTATTCTTTAAACAAATTCTATTTTTAAAAACAGCAGCTTTTTAATCTATTGATTTTGAAATGATGTTTTTACCCACATCTATGTCCGTTCTGTACTAAAATAGCTAAAATAGAAACATCTGTAGTTGCTAAATTTTTAGGAATAAATGAATTAAAGTATGTGTGTTAGTTTTACATAGTTATGGAGCCAGTGAACTATTTGGTATCATTGTGACAGCTTCCACCGGCTGCATGATGTCTTTCTGGCTTTGGGAATCCTCATATGACTTTGGCAAGTGTCAGACTTTGGAGGCTCTTCACCACAGGAGTGCTTTTTCCTTTTGGAACCAAAAGGGCAGCTGGTAACAGCTGGGAAATAGAAGAGAAACTGAAAATGCGCCTTTTGATATTACTAATCCAGATATAACGCTCTTGGCAGTTGGCTCTCAGCACTATACTTAGTCCCTGAGCACAAAAGTTCTTACCTTGGTTGGGGATGGGCAAATGGTACAGGTGGATTGGAAGTGACTGTCTGATTATCATTTGGGATTGAGTCTGTTCTGTGCTGTGTAAATTTACCCCTTTGCTCTTTGTGTCAGTGGAGACCAACTGAAAAGTGATTGCTTTCAGTAACCTTATGATAACATGACCCTTTGTTCTGTGTGATTGAGTTTTGGGACCCTGTTTATAGGATTGAGGAAGGATTGTACTGGACATTTTATGTTCAGAAGTCATATCCCTGGCTTTAGTACTGAGGACTTTGAAGTTTACACATTGTCGTGTTCAGCGCCCTCAGGTGCTCCTATGCCATGAATAAGCTCCTGCACTGATAACGGTCTTTCCAGAAAAATGACTGAAGAGCTCATATTTATTTAGTCATTCTGATTCTCAGGTATCAACTTGAACTGAAGGACGACTACATCATTAGAACTAATCAACTGATTGAAGATGAAAGGAAGAATAAAGGTGATTGGGGGGGGGAATAAGCTGTATTTTTCAGTTCTGCTGTAGGTTATTAGCTTCCCAAGTTTGGTCTGTTCTATAGTCTAAAAAATGCAGCTTATACTTCATTGTTCCTACAAAATTACACATTTTTTGTAATTTTAATTTTATAAATTAAAAAAAAATCATTATCCCCACTGCCTTTTGAGAAACCTTCATTTTTAATATTTTGTTTATTCACGAAAGCCAGTGATTTATCATGGATATTTTATCCAACTTTATTTCACATATTTTGATAAATCTGCAATTGTCAGGAATGTAGCAGTAGCTCATTGCCATCAAGTACATATTACTCCCAACCATGAGAGACTTTATTTTTCACTTATGGAAAATTTTAATTCTCTGTCCCCTGTGACCTAGTTTATATTTCTTTTGCTTCTAATATATGTTTATGTTTTATAATATTTTTACTTGATGTCTAACCCTCGGAACTCTTACATACATTGGCCTGAGACTATGGAAGTTGAATAATTTTTCGATCTTCAGATGTTTTACATTTCAGCGTATTTCTAGGAAATTGCTGTAACAAGAAGTTGAAGTTTTGGTGGAAATTTCAAATAGATTCTTGGGAGTAAACCAGGGCTGGATACTTGATGTTGACCAGATACCTGATGTGTGGCCCTACTGTCCCTTTTTTTTTTTTTTTTTTTTAAAAAGATTCTTGCTCTTTTGCCTAGGCTGGAGTACAGTGGTGCAATCTCAGCTCACTGCAACCTCCGCCTCCTGGGTTCAAGTGATTCTTGTGCCTCAGCCTCACGACTAGCTGGGACTACAGGTGTGCACCACCATGCCCAACTAATTTTTGTATTTTTAGTAGAGACAGACTTTCACCATGTTGGCCAGGCCGGTGTTGAACTCCTGACCTTAGGAGATCCGCCTGCCTTGGCCTCCCAAAGTGCTGGGATTACCGGTGTGAGCCACCATGCCCAGCCCCTTTTTACTACTATCTTGTGGAGACTAGTACATCTTTTATGGTTTAGTACCATTATGTATGTAACAAATTATGTTTTGATGATATATCCACATAGACTTGTGTTAGATGAAATGAAAACTATAAAATAGTAACTACAATATAGTAACAAAGAGATCTTTCTCTTCAAGGAAGTGAAGAGCTGTGGGTATTAGGGCCTGTGCTCTGAGCGATGGCATAACTCTGGTTAGCATGTGTAGCAACTGGAATTTCACCACATACATGACAGTTATAGCTTCACACAAACCTGTTGGGTAACAGGGTTTATTTCTTACTTGCCCATGAAAGTTTTGACCCTTTACATCTGCTATTTGGATTGTGAAATAGTGGTCATTAGGTCTGACATACTGGCCATAAATATTAAACGGCTTTTGTACTCACTAGGAAAACATTATGGTGTTTAATTGGTGGGCTCTTTCTTTCAGAAAAAGCTGCTCATTTGCAAGAGGAACTCATAGCTATTAATTCAAAAAAGGAGGAACTCAGTCAATCTGTAAATCATATGAAAGAACTTGAGGTAATTATTAAGCATATTGTTTTTTGAAATAGATTTTAACCAATACATGAAATTTTAGTCATATATTGGTTAAATATATAGTCAATATATATGAAATATATAAAATACATAATTTATCTTAAGTCATCCCCTTGAGATGTTTGGACAGCCATTTGTATGGCTAAGAAGGTAATAACTGAAGTTAATTTGGTAGTTCTTAATTTCAATCTATGTTACATAGGAAAGTGTAGATAGAGCTTTGGGTCCTGGAGTCCTGGTCAAATCCTGTCTGTGTCTCTAACTGCTTGTGTGTCACTGGGCAAGTTCTGTGACCACAGGTTCCTGAGCTGTAAACTAGGACGTATTCCGCATTATAGGGTTGTTGAGGGAATTCAGTGAGCTAACTTTGTGCCTAGTTCACAGCAGGTGGCCATTACTATTAGTTTCTACCTCAGACTGTTCTCTCCTTCCATCAGCAGCAGGTAAAAATTCTTGTCATTACATTGTTATCTTACAGATGAAAACGAAATAAGGTGCATTTTTTACATGCAAGTGCTTCTTTACTTTTCTGTCTATTCATGTGCTTGCTGTCTGAAGGATGAAGCTGGAGCTTTAGGTACTTCCAACATATTTTGTATATACAACTTATTTTGCAACTTGGACTTACGTGAGAACTTTGTAGGCTTTCATACTCAAATATGAGATATATTATACTAAGAAAAGGGAAGCACTTCACAACATGTCACAGAATCTTTTTTTCTTTTTTGAGACAGAGTCTTGTTCTTTCACCCAGGCTGGAGTGCAGTGGTGTGATCTCGACTCACTGCAACCAACCTTCACCTCCCAGGTTCAAGTGATTCTCGTGTCTCAGCATCCCAAGTAGCAGGGATTACAGCCATGTGCCACCACGCCCAGAAAATTTTTGTATTTTTAGTAGAGGTGGGGTTTCGCCATGTTGCCCAGGCTGGCCTTGAACTCCTGAGCTCAAGCAGTCCTCTTGCCTCAGTCTCCCAGAGTGCTGGGATTACAAGCATGAGCCACCACGCCTAGCCATTTTTATTTTACCTTTTCATATTTAAAAAATATATATTGCTATGATGTGTGATAGTTGTTGGGTTATTGGTTGCCTCTGAAAAATGGGATAATAATCTTAGAAGGACTTGCTTTATGGGATGGGGCCTATAAAACTTCTGCCCCAACTCTAGGGCACAAGATGATTTTTATTATTAGAGTTAGAATCTTAATACAGAGAATCGGACTTCTGTCCAGTGACCTGAATTAAATTGTGACACTATGCTTAAAGGAGCCTGCCAGCTTTTACTTTTGCAGTACTGTAAAGTCATTATTGAAATGTTAATTTTCCTTTTTTAATTTTAGCTTGAGTTAGAGTCTGTCAAAGCCCAGTCTTTGGCAATAACAAAGCAAAACCATATGCTAAATGAAAAGGTTAAAGAGATGAGTGATTATTCACTACTAAAAGAAGAGAAACTGGAGCTTCTGGCACAAAATAAATTGCTTAAACAACAACTGGAAGAGAGTAGAAATGAAAACTTGCGTCTCCTAAACCGTATGTTTTTTTCTGATTTGCATGTTCTAGTAATCAGTATTAGGTCAGTATTACAACACTGCTTTGTACTTATATGAGCGGGGGGCTTAAATTGGGAAGATTTATAAAATTAAGATTCTTGGATTAAACTCTGCAAACTTGCCTCTAGGTGGTATCAAGGCTTCCCTTGCCCTCTGACTGCTGATGGGGTTTGACCAGTGGGGACACCAGCCTCTCTACATACAGTGGCCCTAGGCTGGCCTCTGCAGTTTACTGCCAAGTGAGGTCATAATGCCTGTGATGACCTCTTCTCAGTGCTCTGCACCACCTCCCTCTCTCCAGTGCTGAGAATTTCTCCCTCCCCTGATCCTCCAGGCCCCAACAGTGCTAACAGTGTGGCCCTGTACTAGCCCAGGGAACTCCACCATCCTTTGTGTATATCCGGAATAAGTCAACCATTATTAAAGGGTTCTTAGATGACCTTGATTGTGGGTGCCATCTGCTTTCTGACTGGATCCCAACTGCTGCTGTCAGATGCCCAGATCATATTGGATCCCGCTGTCATCAACAGGTAGACCAGATAGAGAGCTCCTTCTATGCATGGGAGAGGAGAGAAACAGGCTTTCTGGTTAATTTGAGGATTTGAAAGAGTTCTTTTACTTGGAGTAGGACTCCAAGGGTAAAAAGTTTGCATTAACATGCACTAAATTCTTTTGTTGTGAAATTTGAGAGTCAGGATTGCTCTGAGCTCATTTAATAGAATTAATATCAAATTAATTGCGTGAGTACACAGCAAAGTAACACTTTAAAACCCCTTTCTTTAACTGTTTTTGTTAAATGAAATAAGAAAACTTAGGGTTGATAATGATTAGGATTTTTTTTTTAAACCTTTTTAGGCCTAGCTCAGCCAGCTCCTGAACTTGCAGTCTTTCAGAAAGAACTATGGAAAGCAGAAAAGGCTATAGCAGTTGAGCATGAGGAGTTCGAAAGCCGTAGGCAAGCTCTGCACAAACAGCTGCAAGAGGAAGTGAGTATTGGTCGTCTTCAGTTCCTGTATGATACCAGTACACTTCATAAGTATGTAAACTTGGCACAAGTCACACCAGTGCAAATCAGATTTACTGTAACATCAAACATTACTCCCCCAAATATGCTAAAGGTATCCTTTCTCATCTGAGAAAATTCTGCAGTGATAATATGATTTGATATTTGTAATAGTAATAAAATGGAGAAAGCAAACTCACCTAAACAAAGCATTTTTTGAGTGCCTGAAGGTACCCATTGTTATCTGTAAATTCTCACCCTGAGAAGTATTACATTTACTGTCTTATGATTTTTGCCTGCATGCCCTAGAGTTCTTTGATATGACTGAAAAAGATGGCGAAAAACTTGTGTGTTCTGTGTGTGTGGTGTGTTTTTTTTTAATAGGGACCCTGTTGTTTCCTGTCATAAAGCTTCTTGGAATTGGCAGAACAAAAAGAGGACAAGCATGATAAGAGAACTTTTCCTTTTGAAGCAAGCTGTGATTTGTTTTACATTGATCTCTTTTCCTATCCTGAATCTTTTCAGATTGAGCATTCTACACAGCTGAAGGCCCAGATACTAGGTTACAAAGCTTCCGTAAAGAGGTTAACTACTCAGGTTGCTGATTTAAAATTGCAACTGAAGCAAACCCAGACAGGTTAGAGACATTTTAAGCCATAAATGCTTTTGTGTGTGTATAGCTTCTGATGTCTGTGAAAATGTAATGATCATAATTTATTGAATATTGAGTAATTAATGTGTTAGGGGAAAACCCATAGAAATGTGTGTCATCTTAGAAGTAAAACTCTATCCATTTTGATAATACCATCTGGATCGTCAGCAAAAGTGACTTGCTTCATCATAGGTTTTTCATGACTTGGGAGAGCCTCATGCCTGAAATAGGAAAGATGTGGTGGTGACATAGAAGTCCCTACATCCATCCTAGGATTTCCTTTTTTATCTGTTACCACAATGTTAACACCAATTCAGTAGTTTTATGGATTCCTTGATAGACAGATATATAAACATACAGGAGAAGCAGGGTGGTTTAGCAAAACAAACAAACAAAAACATTGCCCTCAGAATCAGAGAACTCTTGTTTTGGACCCCAGTTTTTTGAAGTTTTGAAGTTGAAGTTGTTTGACCTTGGGTGTGCTACTTTAACTTCCTTGGGCCTCAATTTCCTCATTTGTAATGGGGATAATAATACCTGCTGAGCCATGATGAAAGAGATGAAATGAGATGGGTTTCAGTCGAGTGCCTGGGATATAAAAGACACTCAGGAAATGGTTATTGGTATCATTTTATTATTGTGTCTTCACTGTGAATGCATCTCTGCCCCTTCCTACTTTGTAAGGAAGATACTGAAGTTTAGCCAGTTGCTTTCAAGCTCAGAGAAAGTGCATATGTGTTACCAGTTCAGCTCGGTCTGAGCCTTCCTCGTTCCCTCTTGCTCTCTTTCCTCATCAGCTCCTTGCTCTCTTCTACCAGCACTTGTTTTATTTTTATCTCTACTCATTTCTACTTTTTTCTGTTCCTCGTTTTCTTTCAATTCTGTTTAGCAAAACTTCTTACAGCTGAAATCATAGCACTCTCCTATCAATAAAAAATAGTTGAATGAGGATAGAACCCTTTTGCATGCATGCATTGCTGAGGGCAAGCTTCTTTCTTCTAGCATCATAGGGAGGCATTGCAGGAGAGTGGGGCACATGCACTGGTTTTGCATTAGGAAAGCCCAGTAGCTCTTGGACCTGCTAGCCATGTGACCCAGCCTCAGTAAGCTTTAGTCCCCCATCTGGAAAATGGGAGCAGTGAGAGTTCCTTGACCACAGTGTTGTTGTGAATGCAGGTCCTCACTCCCTTATATGAAACTCGGTCCATGTGCCGTGGATTTCACAATAGCCCTGGAAGTTCTGAACAGGATCCTGTAGTAAAACACATTAATTATTTTGCAGTCATCTGTATGAATATTCATCCTGGGATAAATAAAGATTATAAATGGGTTTACATCATCAGTTCAGGTCAAACTTTTCAGCCAAATGAGTTCAAGTCTGGTTAGGCTTTGCCACCAAATTATGAATAAATTTTCAGTTCTCAGAGCCTGTGGATTTCAAAATTGTGCGTAATGGATTCTAAAATTATATTGTATTACAAAAGACATATGAAGCTATAGCTGGTACAATAAGCTGTCAATAAATGTTGGTGGTTATCATTACCATGGCTTCAGAAACCGTTTAATGTGCAAGTTTGTCCTTATTACTGTCTTCCCTTTTTCAAAGAATATTCTCAAGTATATTAATTTTTTTCTCTGCCTTGTCTACTCACTTTTGAAATTGGCTTTTTGTACTCTGCAGCCCTAGAGAATGAAGTCTACTGCAATCCAAAGCAGTCTGTGATCGATCGTTCTGTCAGTGGATTAATAAATGGCAACATGGTGCCTTGCATTGGTGAGCTAAGTGGGGATTTCTTGAACAATCCTTTTAAACAGGAAAACATTCTAGCAGGTATGGTTGCATCAGGGATCACAAATTATCCAGATGCAGGGGTGGAGGGTAGTTCCCCAGATTCTGAGCTTGAGTTTGTAGCCAATGCTAAGGCAAGGGTCAAAGAACTTCAGCAAGAGGCCGAACGCTTGGAAAAGGCTTTCAGAAGTTACCATCGGAGAGTCATTAAAAACTCTGCCAAAAGCCCACTACCAGCAAAGAGCCTACCATCTCTGCATTTGCTAGAACCCTTCAGAAGTACTACTTTCAGTTCTCCGGAAAGACATATTTTTGCAGAGGACGGAGTTGTCTCTGAGCAGCCTCAAGTAGGCACATTTAAAGAAGAAAGGAATGACATCTTGGAAGCACTGACCGGCAGTGCAGCCTCAGGGCTACGCAGGGGCACTTCCTCCAGACGCCTCTCCTCCACACCTCTTCCAAAAGCAAAAAGAAGCCTTGAAAGTGAAATGTATCTGGAAGGTAAGCCACCCACACAAAGGGTTGCAGGGTGCTCTGGAGTTGGGTAGCCACCCCGCCCATGACGCAGGGTTGCTGTGAGGGTCAGCGGGACAGAGTGGCAAAGTCTAGTGTTTGCTTGGCACACAGAGCTGTTTAGGGAGTGGTGGTTGTCTTTCCTTTGCTGCCGGTTGGTTTCATACATTTTATTATTGCCATTGCAATTTAATTTAGGTGCTTGAATCATTAGTTTTGTGGATCTTGTGCATCATAATTGGCTATTTGTGAGGATAACAATTTATTTTCAAACTAAGAGAGCTCTTTAGGAACCACATTAGTATCTTCTCCATGCAGTTGGTAATGTTCTTGCCTTGGTTCTTTCTGCACCTTAGGTCTGGGCAGATCACACATTGCTTCCTCGAGTCCTTGTCCTGATAGAATGACCCTGCCATCACCCACTGAGTCTAGGCACAGCCTCTCCATTGCTCCCTTCTTCAGCCCTCCAGAGCAGAAAGCAGGGTAAGTACAATGTTCTGATTGATTAGCTTCAGCTGAATCATGTTACTTGCTCTGTCAGCCTTCACTTGTTTTACTGGGATTTTTTTTTTTTTTTTTTTTTAAGGTAATTGTTACAGATCATATGGCAGTATAGAATTTGCAACCAGATTGCAAAATGATGTGTCATCTTTGAGACTCATCTAAATTACCTGGAGGGAAAAAGATTGCTTTTAGTAAATAGTAGATAATGCTTATTTGCTAAAGTTGATATAGAGACCATACTATCTGGTATTAATAAGCATCTTCCTAGTTCTGTGAATAGATTTGGTTTATTAAGATAAAAAACAAATGTATAAAATCTGAGAGCAAACAAATGGAGGTTATTTCTAAAGTTGGAACAGTTTTACACATTAAATAGTCTTTTAAAAATATTTTGGCATTGAAATATAAAAAGATAAGTTTCATGACTTGCATGTCATTGAAATAAATTCAAACAAGGTGGGGGGTCTGGAGTATGATTGTTGAAACAGGAAGGAGTGGATGTTTTTAGAAACTAGACCACTGGGTCAGCAGGCTGTGATTTGAGTCATGAGCAGAGCAGACTCCTACCCATACCTGGGCCCCACAGCAGAGAGAACTGATTCCTTAGTTCTGGGCTCTGTGTGTTCATGTAGTTCTCTGCCACATGTGCTTGTCATGGTCCTAAAGCTTTTTTTTTTTTTTTTTTTTTTTTTTTTGATAAGCCAAAAGGAAGAATAAGACACATGCGTAGGCTGAGGAGTTAGGGCACTTTGCTCACTCAAGGTTGTGGTATTGCATCTTCAGCTGGTTCAGGCTGATAGTGTGCAGAATTTTTTTCAGAAATGTTTTATGGTTAGTGAAAAACTAAACTAGGAATAGCATTCAGAGTATATAACATTTTTTGTTAACAACTGTAGTGCCTACTTCACAGCGTGAAATAGTTACAAGGAGTAACTGAGTAAACAGGTGTTAATTGCTGAGAACAATGCTTAGTGGTGGCGGTGAGGTGAAGCTATTCTTTACAAGACAGAGAGGAAAGGAATTTTGTAGAGCATTTTCTAGAGTCACAAAAGGCTTTTTGTCACCTTGTGCTCTTGGGTTTTCTGTTATTAAAACTGCACATTCACGAGTTTTATCCTTCCAATCTAGTCCTTATACGAGACAAACTGAACTTCAAGACAAAAGTGAATTTTCAGATGTGGACAAGCTAGCTTTTAAGGATAATGAGGACTCTGAATCATCTTTTGAATGTAAGTTCAAAAATTAGTACCAGTTTATATAAGTCGAAAATCTTGAAAGCTTAGTTTTGGTGAAACCCTCTACTGGTTTAAAAAGAAAAGCATTTACAAATTGGGACATTTTTATTTTGTGATACAATCACAAGTACAGATGTATCACCTCATTTTTGTGTCATGAAGATTTTTATTGGTGTGTCTGCTTTTTCAACATTTCAGTATGACTAATAATTTCAGAGTTTGAGCTAAGCTTATAAATGAATTTTTAACTTACCAGATTTTAAAAGTTATCAGGTTTTAAATGTGATTTTTCTTTATTTTTTCCTTTTTATGGAATAGAAGAATGGTTGTTTTTATTTTTTGAGATAGAGTCTCGCTCTGTTGCCCAGGCTAGAGTACAGTGGCTCAGTCTCAGCTCACTGCAACCTCCCTCCACCTCCTGCGTCCAAGCGATTTTTCTGCCTCAGCCTCCCGAGTAGCTGGGACCACAGGCGCGCACCACCATATCTGGCTGGGTTTGTTTTTTTTTTGTTTGTTTGTGTTTTTTTTGTATTTTTAGTAGAGACAGGGTTTCACCATATTGGCCAGGCTAGTCTCGATTTCTTGACCTCAAGTGATCCGCCTGCCTTGGCCTCTCAAAGTGCCGGAATTACAGGTGTGAGCCACCACACCCAGCCTAAGAATGTTATTTTTTAAATTTACTGATTCTGTTGATTGCCTAAGATTTAGAAAATCTCATTTTTAGTGAAAGAATGGAGATAAAAGAATATTAAGAGTCCAGAAACTGGTGTCCTGGCTATGGCCCTGCCTTAGACTGTCTTACTTTGTCGCCACTTTGTAAGTGTAAAATAAGCATGTAGAGCCTATCATCTCTAAGGTTCTTTCCAGCTTGAAAAATCTTTATATTTGTATATAACCTATTGGTTAGCCTTGTAAACGTCATCTTCAAATCTGAAAGTATCATATTTTGAACAGTTAAATTAGAGGGCTTAGTAAATTTTGTAAATATTTGTTAAAGTCTTTGTGTTAAATCATTGATATTTCAGTAGAATTCAAATGATTATCAGCAAGCCAATTGAATTCTTCACTGTCACTGGGTTAATTTTCCTGTTGGGTAACGAGTCCAATTTTGTCAACAAAGTTAATTCTTGCAAGTACAAGAACACTAACAAGCAAGACTGTGGCAAGTAGTTATGTTGGGAACGTCATAGAATCCCGTTAGGAAAGGGTGCACACAGATACTTTGGCTGAGGTTCCTGTGCTCCAGTCAGTTGCCCCACACTGCACTGCCCTCCTTTGTCTTCCTGTTATTATTAAGGACTCATGGGACAATTGTTTGTTCCTCATGAAGATGCAGGGAACGTGCCAAGGCAGTTTGAAATGGATGGGCTCTCTCCTGCGGGGGATACGCCTCCTGTGGGCACTGCTGCAGCTGCTGAGCCCCTCTCATATCAGCACCCAAGTAAGTTCTTTTTTTTAACTAACAGCAGGGTCGCATACTTAATACCAGTCCGTGTGCTCTGTGAATTATTTCATGTGTCACTGAGGTCTTCTTGTAGGTGTAAATTAGTGAAAATCTTGGGTTGAGGGTTATAGTGTCATTATATTGTTAATGACATTTCTGAATTCCCATGTGAACATGTCAAGACAGTGCTAAGGAAAGGACGCATTACAAGGAAAGGCTTCTCATTTAGGCTCCCCAGGCCAGTTGCTTACAGAGTGTTTCCATTAAATCTTCAGTGTCTGGCATAGTAGGTGGACTTTTCCCCAAGACTCTTCTGCAAAAGCTATTCCATGGGAGCCTTATTTCTTGGGAAATCACGGTGAAAAACTGAAATAAGAGTTAACTCCCATCATATATCTTTAATGTAATTGTAACATTTAAATATTATTTCTTTTTCTATCTACTTGTTTCCTTCGTGTCTTAAGAAATTAGGACATGCCGGGCGCGGTGGCTCAAGCCTGTAATCCCAGCACTTTGGGAGGCCGAGGCAGGTGGATCACGAGGTCAAGAGATCGAGACCATCCTGGTCAACACGGTGAAACCCCGTCTCTACTAAAAATACAAAAAATTAGCTGAGCATGGTGGCGCGTGCCTGTAATCCCAGCTACTCAGGAGGCTGAGGCAGGAGAATTGCCTGAACCCAGGAGGCGGAGGTTGCGGTGAGCCGAGATCGTGCCATTGCACTCCAGCCTGGGTAACATGAGTGAAACTCCGTCTCCCAAAAAAAAAAAAAAAAACAAAAAAAACAAATTAGGACAGAAAAGCTTTGTATTTCAATCTTTGGAAATGCTGTGATGCTGAGTTAGCTTAGCACTGGAGGAAAACTGGCCATCAGATTCCTCTTGTCTGGCTCACTTTCTCTTTCCTCTTTTCCTCCAGATTACCCACTTCCCTCACTGAGGGTGGAGGGAGATGGGAAGAGAGCTGTAGGAGCTTTGTGATTTGTTCCAGGGCTCAGCCAACAGCCAGGTCCTTTTCTTCTTGGACTAGTGTTTAATCCTCAAATCTCAAAGGAATTTTCTCAAGTAAAGCCACCTCTTAGTCCCTCCCAAACATTGGAAAAACATCATACCCAAAACATATCCAAAACCTCTTGTTAGTAGTTTCTTGGTTTTAGTCATGGTACTCAGGAATGTGTAGAATTACTGAAAGAGGCAAGAGATTTTGAGAGGGTGATTTTGCTGATTTCATAGTAAATCTGCTTTGGAAAGCACTCAGTGAGACTTGGTTTAGAGCCTTATCTCTGCTAGGCACTTTGCTCGGGGCTGAGCATATAGCCCAAGCCCTCGCCTTCCTGGATTTCTAGTGGGGGAGGCAGATAGTCAGCAAACCATCACTCACGACTGCAGCAGGGAGGGGCTGCAGCAGCTGGGCAGGGACCGTGGCCACGAGAGGGAGTGTCTACAGGCAGCCGTTTGGCACAGACCTGAGTGAGGGAATACAAATATGTGCTAGGGTAAGGGAAATCAACTGAGTAACTAGGTGTTCTGCTTCTGAGATGGAATTTAGATTATAATACTACTGCCTTTAAAAATTATTAAGCAGCATGGCAAGTAACATTTTGGCTATTGAGAAATCATTATATTCATCATTTCACCTCTTCATCTGGGCATAAAAGGAATTCAGAAAGGCTGAAATTTGGTGTCTAGGAGGTGCCCAGTGGACATGCTTCCTTTCTTTCCTTTCATGTCCAAAGAGGTTTCTGTATACCACCCTGCAGTTACAAAATACACACCAGAGCAGAGAAGCAGGTCACTCTTCCTCTTTATTTTTTAATTGTTGCTTAAGCAGCATTCCTATTTTGAGATTGCTATTCCATATAAGAAAGCGATCTTTTTTAGGAGTAACCATTTTTTCTTCTAGCAAGGAGGAAGTTGCATTTCTGCCTGTGGAATTGATCAGCTGTCTCCTCTGGTATTTTAATTTCATGAGAAGGATTCAGAAGAGATGAGGGGGGAGAGAGAAGAAACTGTTGCTTCTCTCCTATTAGTAAAACTCAGCTCTTGCTGATGACTTTAGAACAAGACTCAGCAAAAAGATTCAAGGTCCTCTGCTGAACTTATGAATTTTTCTGCTTATTAGCATTGCTTGGGTTTAAAAAAAAAAAAAAATGTAGGTTATGGGTCAGAGCCAGAAGAGAAAGGTCAGCATAATTGTCTCTGGGACTGGGGTCTAATTAAACCTTTGAGATGTAGGGACCTGTGCCAAGAGGCAGAGGGAACAGACAAGTAATTAAAATAGGGGCCTTGCCTGGAAGGAGTAGAAATGAAAGAAACGAGTACTTGTTTTTGACAAAGCAGGTACAAGACATCATGCAAGTAAGATGCTGGAGTGGTTACTTGTCACTTCAGGAATAAGGAGGAGGTGGCATTTCAGTCGGGTCTTGAATAGCATTGTAGGCTTTGTGAGAGGAAGAGAGTGCTACAGGCTGAGGAGACAGTGAAGGCAAATGCCGAGCAAGGAAGATACAGCCATGGCTAGGCCCCAGTGAGTGGGTTGGTACGGATGAAATATTTCTAGTACAAAGTTGGTAGTGATGTAGGAAATCTATCTGGGAAGAAAAAGGCATATTGTCAGAGCCCAACTACCATGGCATTGGACTCTAGATCCACATCTTCCCCTGAGGAAATGCCTGGTGCAGATGGCCGCCAGGTTGTTGGAAGGCAGAGACTGGCTGCAGGGAGAGCCTTGACTGGGCTGTTTCAGTAGTCCAGGGAGATGGTGAGAAGGGCCCGTTGCAGCCACAGAACAGAGTATGTGAACCTGCGAGTGCTGGTGGCTGAGTGGATGGAGGGTAGAAAGAGCATGATCAAAGGACTGGAATGATCATGCCTGGGAGGAAGCTGGTGCTGTGGGGTTTCCCCATGTGGATGGCAGGGAACTATCTGAAATATGGAGAGAGGCTAGGGAGAGACACCAGGAGTAGAGGAAAAGATATGGAAGGGATCCATATACAAGTGATCACTAAAACCCCAGGAAGCGCTGCTGTCAGTTTGGAGGAAGTGGGGAATGAACAGTGAGATGGCTGGAATGGCCGGGGGAGGGCAGTGGGATGATTTCTGTTCTGTTTTGTTGGGGTAGGACACATGTGAGCAGCTTTATGGGAGTAAGAGTTCTAAAACTAGTGTGTACAGAAACAGGGATTCATGGCTCAGTCAGGGTCCTAAAGACAGGAGAGGGATTATAATCAAAGGCAGAGGCAGAAATGCAGGGATTGCCTTGGAAAAGAAGTGAGGAGATCTGGAAGAGGATGAGAACATGTGACATGAAGGAAGGACAGTTGGAGTTGGTCATGGTGAGGGTGACTTGTATTTGCCTCAGTCAAGTGAAGTAGGGTGCAGTTCAAGGAGTTGGGGGCTTGAAGTCAGTGAAAATGAAACAGTGACTTGAAGCAGGTCAGAGAGTCAACTAAAAGCCAAGCAGAGTCTCCGTGGGCCTTAGCAAGGACTCCTGCAGACTGGTCCTACATTCATTTAAACAGTCTGATACTGGAAGATACTCTTTATTTTCTGTCCTATTAGGTGTAGATCAGAAACAAATTGATGAAAAGGAAGAAGAGAAAATATGGGAACAGCAAGTGAAAGAACGAAGGCAGAGAGAAGAAAGAAGGCAGAGTAACCTACAAGAAATTTTAGAAAGGGGACGAAGAGAACTAGAAAAACTGGATCAGGAAAGGGTAATAATAATAAATATGACTTGATTCTCTGTACTGGTTGCTCCATTGTATGCCTTTCTTAAGTACATTGAGCTCAGGGAGGGGAGTCAATTGGTGTCCAAAGTCAGAGAGGCAGGTGCCTAAAAAGGCACCCCCTCCTCTCCTTGTCTTACAAGCAGTGAGAAAGGCTGCATCCAATTGTGCAGCTTAGGAGTTTTGTAGTAAAGGATAGTTTTTGAAGGTAGTTTTTATACATTCTCATCTGATCCTTAAAACAAGCCTGTAAAGAAGGTAGACTGTGGTTTGCTGCAGAACTTTGCTTTGAAAACAGGGTTTAAAGAGGCTGTCAATATCAGCTAGCTGGGACTAGAAGAACCCAAGGGAAGAGGTGGCTGCCAGTCCACAGTTGCTTCCTGGGGCACACACTGCCCCCCTCCTTCTTTTAGTTCTCTTCTTGCCTTCTGTGTCCCCATTCTGGTCCTAGCAGATGGATTACTGTGTCCACTTAACACACCTGCTAAGGCTTGCTTCAATTACTCTAACATAGGATGGTCCTTGGACTCCTGGTTAATTCAAATCTAAAGCCTAGGATACTTGCAGACTAATCCATTCATTCAAATGACATATTTGTCTTCCTTTGATGATAGCAATGACTTAGTTCTCTGGCATACAGGCTGTACTGGAAGGATTGGGATTATATTAGTGCATTTTTTAAACACTTAAAAGTTTTTCAAACGTATCTGTGTATTTTGTTTTGGTGCCTGTTTTATAGAGGGTGATTGAAGAATCAGTGAAGATTGAAATGGAAAATGAATTAGAAATGAGTAATCAAGAAATGAAAGACAAATCTGCTCACAGTGAAAATCCTCTAGAGAAATACATGAAAATCATCCAGCAGGAGAAAGACCAGGAGATGGCAGATAAGGTGCCAATGCCATGGACAGGGCAATCTGTGGGTAGGGGACACCCAGGCCTTCCGTGTTTTAACTTCTTAAGACAGGAATCTGTCTTCCCCGTTGAAGACAAAAAAGTGAAAAGTATAGAAAATCCAAAGTTCAAATGTAACGTTGAGTCTTTTAAATATATTACTCCTTTGATGAAAATTCATAGCTTTTTTGCGTAAGGTAACAGATTTCAGAAATTTTCGTTTGTAAAGTTGGGGTGGCTCATTATTTTAAGAACAAGAAAGATCTATCATATAGCAGATGCATTAGTACTGACATTAATATTTTATATAAGTTTGAAGTATTATGGGTGTTAAATGCATACCCTATAGTTTATTTTGATGTACTTGCTTAAATTTCATGTTTAAAAGTCACCTCTTTTTTAGACTTTTATATATTTCAAAAATGGTTCTTAAAAGTATTTCATAAAATTAATGCATATCTAATTTCAAAATTCTTCCCCCTCCCTCCCCTATGTAATCAGAGCTCAAAAAAGATGGTCCAAGAAGGCTCCCCAGTGGACACGCTGCAATCTAGTGACAAAGTCGAAAGGTACCTGGTTTCCCCACACACTGTTTCATACACAAACATTGCTCATTTTGTCAGCCAAGAGAAATGGCTAAATGTTTGAGACTGCCTGTAAATAAGTTATTGAATCAGTCAAAATGACTAACTATAAAAACAATTGCGTTTTTTAACTTGAGAAATTGATTCTCATATAAATTGTAAGCTAGGGCAGAAACCCCTCCCCTCCCCCAGGGAAGGAATTGAGAACATTATGAAGATGCCAAATAAACTTGACACAAATTTTTTTAATTTTTATATTTAAATTTTTCTCTTTCCCTAATTTAGTTTAACAGGCTTTTCTCATGAAGAACCAGATGACTCTTGGTAACTGTGTTTGCTGCCCAGCTTCTAACTTACATACCATGAGAAGTTACGTAACATTTACTCCTTTGTAAATGTTTATCATCAGACAAAACTCTCAATAAAAATGTGCATAATCCAGTGTGGGGTTTTTTTTCCATAATTATATTTGATACTGGAGTATATGAACCAAGAATAGTCAAGTGAAACCCCTTCTCCAGTCATAGAATTTCTCATTCATTATACTAAAAGGAGCTGGTGTTTTTTTTTTTAACCTCCTTATTTTTGTCTTAAATTTTTAAATGGGTATAACATATCTTATTGGTCAACTCCAGGCTTACATTTTGAAAGTTTAAGCTGTGTTCTTTCCTCTCCAAAGTTGGGCTGCCACCTGTAAAACAGGAGGTTGTTTTTCCCAGCCCAGTCCTGTTTTCTCCCTGAACAGAAAAACAGATTTTTCTAGGCATTAGAAATAGTAAGATATTGCCTCTGGTCTTTACTTTTGACATCTGTTATTTGAATGTATGTGTCCCTCCAAAATTTATAAGTTGGAATTTAGTTCTATCACACTGGAGGTGGGGGGAATTAAGAGGTGGGGCCTTTCAGAGGTGACTAAGAGTGGCATTAGTGACCTTATAAAAGGGCTCAATGGAACTAGCTAGGTAGGCCCTTTTGCCCATCCACCATTTGAAGACACTGCACTGGTCCCCCCTGGAGAACACAGCAACAAGGCACCATCTTGGAAGCAGAGACCGGGCCTTTACTAGACGTCCAACCTCCCAGTTCCTTGATCTTGGACTTTCCAGCCTCTAAAACTGTAAGTAATACATTTCTGGTTTTTATAAGTTACCCAGTCTAAGGTATTTTGTTCTGGCAGCAGGAACAGACTGAGATAGCATCTTGATTGTGGAACCTTTGGTCCTCATACTTAATGAATGGGCTTCAAGTATTTCATTTGTTTTTAAATGATTGGGCTCCTTCCCTATAATTGACTTCATTTTTATCTCTTAAAAATTAAGTAAGTTTTACAAGGCAGAACTGGAAAATCTCTACTCAGCCCTCTAGAGGGCCCTAGGTTTTGTGGCAGGATCACTGTGGATAATTAAGAGGATGCTTGTGATTTTAATCATTATTTACAGTTTCCTCTGGTGACTCATGTGACTTAATTGCACAAAATGCTACTTAAACAGAAGATACTAAGTAGTGTGACAAATAGCACACTAATTGAGCTCCTGATTGTTTTCCTGCCATGCATGAAAGGGTGATGATCCAGAGTCAGCACCTCATTTAGGAATGGCCATGTGTCAATAGTGACAAAGGCTGGGCCTCACTAAGAAAGGTCAGATGCGGAGAATCAGATGTGTAATCATGTTGACAGATACGAGTTTAAGCAGATTATAAAATAAAATCCTAAGTAACATATTTAGCTCTGCTTCTCTAGAGAGTAACTGTTAGAACTAGGTTTTTCTATATTCCTGAGTGAATCTTTCAGTAGACTTTTGGTTTGAAAAATAACTGCACACAGGCCCTTATTTTGTTTCTACTTTGCCCAAGTTTAAGCCCTGTTGATGTCATAGGTAGATGGTGTTTATTTGTTAAAAAAAAAAAAAACTAGTCAGAAAAATTCTTACTTTATACAGAGAACTACAGAAGTGCTAGTGGCAGTTCTGTGCCCAATACAGCCCAGTGGATTATAATATTTAATTAAATTGCGAGATTTTTGCCAGAAATAAAACAACACTCAGACTTGAGTTCCATACCAACGTGAAATCTTGACTATGCACATTATTCAAAAGTGACACCATACTGAGAACAAAGGATTTATGTATGGTAAAAAGGCAAGTGAATGAAGCTATAATTTTATTTCATTACTCTTAGTACATCCACAACTATTTCCACCTAAATAGATCTTTAAAATAAGCATACACAAGTATTGACTATTATCTACAAATATTTATTGTAACACTTGAATAGAACTACAGGAAGCCCTTGGCACTGATAGAAAATATTGATTCACTGTTAGGTTACAAAAATTTATACATAGCAAAATTTAATGCTCTTTACATAAAAAATATTAGACTACTTAAACAAAACTTTCAAAAATTCCTGGTAATAGCTACCAGAATTAGAAAAGTAAAATTAATTAGGCGTTAGACACTGCCTCTTCTAGAACACTGGACTCTGACAGCACCTCCACTGCTGGAAAGAATAGTTAAATCTGTCATGCAACAGGAAAACAAAACACTAAGCTATTTTGGAACAACTGTTCTACACAGAAGAGAGCTTGTCTCCATAAAAAAAAAAAAATCCCAAATAGGCATTTTTAGGCATTAACCAAAAAAAAAAGAATCCAAATGAAATATTATACTTGATGTTCAATTTTAATAGCATCTTGATAAAGGTATGCTTCCTTTCATTTGAATACATTTCTGCACATGTATATGTTATAAAATCCAGGAAACAGCCAAACCACAAGTTAACTCTTAACAACGAATATACATAGTTAACCCTATAGTAAGCAGCCCCTTTGAAAAGCACTGATGCACCCAATAGTTATATGGATCATTTCATAAAGAACAACACAAAGTTTACCATCACTAATACCCAGTACCTATAGTCACTTAATGTTCTGGAACACAATAATGTAGAAGGCAAGTTTCTTTTGAAAATGGCTTAAACTCAAGCAGTTTCCTTGCTGAACATCAAACTTTATTATTCCAGGAAATTAAGATTTAGATAAGAAAAAATGAAAACCAACCCTAATTTAAATTACTTAAGTATTCAAGTCTATAAAAGTAGGAGGTTAGAGGTCTGTGGTCAATTTGCAATTAGGTTTTCAATAGTTGGTATGAAACTGTAAACTTACTATCCAGACCACAGAAAAATGGTTTAGAATGGCGGTCATTTTAATAAGGTAACACTTCTTAAGAAAAACATTTATGGAACAAAATTCTGTGAAAGATATTTGGGTCTCTGGTTATGATATAAATTCTTAGAAATTTAAAGCAAATACTCATTAAGGCAGAGCTGACATTTATTTCCCACAAATAATGAAAACTGGATCAGTATTTTGATAAAATGCTATTACAAAATTATTTCTGGAAAGCTTGTCAATGAGTCAGATTCTTTTGTAGTAGGGTCAGCAGGATTGTAGCTAATTTTAGCATTATTGAAAAATATAGTTGTGATTGGCTCAGGAAATTAATGGGTCCTAGACTTGGGAGGGAAAAGCTACTTTGAAAAGTCAGTCATAAGAATCATGTTAACTTTGAGCCAAAGTTTAATAAATGTCAGCTGTCAGAAATGGAACTTCACACCACACATTTTACATAAATGAAATAAAATTCCATTTTGTTTTCTATGTAGATAACACTTAGAGGACAGATGTCCGAAAATATGTGAATTTATGGTCTTACCCCTTGATGCTGGCATGTCACAGGTCCCTATCAAAGAGAGTGACATATTCCATTGAGTGTCTTAGAATTGCTCTAGCAATAAATGTGAACATGCCACAAATTCCCAAAGTATGAACGATCATTTTGTCAAAGTGTTGCCTTTTAAAATGGCTAACATGAAACCTCCAATATTTGCTCTAAAGAAAAAGATTTACCCACTGGAAGGTTTTCCTAGAGATACATCCCAGCAGCTTGAGACAGACAGTGAAGTGTTTGTACATCTACATTAGTTTGGTGGGGTACACATCTGTACTGCAGAGCAGCCGATGATTTGTCAGAGCTGTAAATACGTCGCTGAAACACTCTGGCAAACATTTATGTGTAAGAATTGAGTTGTTCTTTTGACCGAGACTGGATATCTTGCAGTTCCTGTTCTTCCTTTGCTTTGATATCCTGGTAAGCCTGCATTTTGCTCGCATCCTTTAAGTAAGCCCAGTTAGAAGACAGTATCATGAGGAAGTGGATCTGGAAGAGAAGGGTGAGCATGATGGCTAGTGAGCATGTGAGAAGGCAAAGCGAGGCGCTAGTTAGATTAGACGGACTTGACTTTAAAGGGGGCGAAGGTTATTCTGTATTAATACTCTCTCTACTAGCAGAGCTGTCAGATCCTGTAAGCATGCTCTACTAGTTGGCTTTGCATTAAAAGGCTGAAGAAAAGTTAGTAGACAAACATAGTGAACTGGAAAAAAAAATGGCCAAAGGTATTGTTAAGAAAAAGCAAAAATGAAATATGAGAGGGTGCTGCTTTACCATTTTGAGAGTAATTTTAAAGACCAATGCAGAAGTTCAGGAACACAGTGTATATTTTAAATAAGTGTAGTATGTGCAAACACATTTTCTACCTGTGGATAAAAATCAATTCCCCCAAAGGCCTAAAAGTATGAACAATGTTTATTTTTGAGTAAATAAACTACATAGTCAACATGGAAAAAAATGTCAAAACCAAAATTAAAAGTATAAGCATGCAGTCTGTTAACAAAATTTAGTTGTGAAACTACTTTTCATTTTGTAAATGCCATTATTTCATTTCATAAAATGTAAAAATCCTCAGTATCATTCTTTACACTTTGCAGCAAACAGTTCTTTCCTGTTTATTTTCCTATTTCCTACAAAATAAATCCACATCTCAAGTTCCTTATAGTTCATACTTCCATCTCAACATATTTGAGACCTTCATGTCCAGGCCTAGTTTCTCTTCCCTTTAAAATATTACATGCAGTTTGAGAACTAGCTATGAGGAAACAGTTACTACTTACCAAAACACACAATTTAAGGTTACCAATTTCGTGGGCTCTAAAGGAATGATTGTGTTGTGAAGAAAAAAAAAACACTATCCACATATAAATCCTTTTTTTTTTTTCCTTCAAATTTTCATCTGGCTTATTTGACGGTCATTTGGTAGTCAACCATGAAATCATTAAAGAATTGTTTTAAATTTAGAAAATATTTGCTAAGTATTTTCCAGAAAGAGTATGACAAAACAAAATCCAGCTTAAAACAGTTCTCTTCCATTTCATCTTCAGCCCTTTTCATTTTCATCATTGAAACTGGTTATCAAGCAATCAAAAATAACAAAATGTAATTATTCCAAAGTGTTAATACTTCATTTAAAGATACTGCTCTCTAAAGTATGAGAACATATTTTTCAAAGGATGCTCACCAGTGTCAGTAAATAACTCAATCCTTTTCAAAATATGGAAATAGCCAGATCTCATTATTGTGTAATTCATGTACAGTAAGTCATCTTATTAATCTACCATGCAAGATGAGTATACTAAAAGCTATTTACAAATTACTGTAACAAAACTGCAGAAACCTAGACTCTGCTTTAGTCTGGAGTGTCAGTGATATTTCATGCTACAGAGCATAGCTCTCTAAAACTCCTTATGCAATTTAGAATTTAGTGCAGCAATCTTCCCGACTCTTAAACTTCAAAACCGCATAGTTATATGTAGTAGCCATCATGTAGATCAGCTGGTGGAAGAGAACAAAACAGGACAGTAAGATACAGGCAGTGAGCCGATGCCATGACACTTCTAAACTTGGCTGGGGACGGGTGCCTGCTCATAGTCTAATATGTTTCTTTTCTTCCCCCTTAAAATCACGAGAGACAGTTTTCCTATCTGGCACACACAAACTTTTTCTCATCACACGTGTACAATCTAAGTGATTAGTTCTGCCTTCAGTAAGTTTATTAAAAGGACTTGGATGTGTTTGAAGAGAATGATTTAATAGTCAGAAAAACTGGGAATGACTCATTTACAAGCAGACGAGATTTTCCCCTTGCTCTACCAATCTTGGTTTTCCTCAAATCACAAACCAAGCCCTCCAAAATTACATGTATATGAACATACATAAGAGCATGTGTTTATACAGTTGATTTTTATTACTTGTAGATTCCATATTTGTGACTCTGCCCACTTGCTAAGATTCATTTGTAACCCATAATACTTGAGGCACTTCTTTCAGTTATTAGCAGACATGTGCAGAGCAGTGAAAGTTGAGTTGCCCAGTATGCACATTCCCAGCTGAGGTTGAACAGACAACACTCTGCCTTCGTGTTTCACCTCTCAGACTGTAAATAAGTATACTCAAAGTATATTTAATGCCACGTTTCTCACATTTTGGTGCTTTTCTGGGTGATTTTACTGCTTAAAATGGCTCCTAAGCATAGTGTTGCAGTGCTGTCTAGTGTCCCTAAGTGCAAGAAGGTTGCAAACTGCCTGACCAGAGAAAACATTCATTAGAGAAGCTTTGTTGAGCCATGAGGGATAGTGCTATTGGCCATGAATTCAATATTAAGGACTCAACAATATATATTAAATAAGATGTATTTACACAGAAACACACAAAACAAGCTGTGTTGATTGATAGGTGGATGAAAATGATGTGACCAGAGGCTCACAGGAACCTAGCCATGTATTTTCCCTAGGAGCAGTGGTCCACCATTTGCTCATTCAGTGCTTGAGGTGACTTTATGAAACACAGCTACTGTGTATAATGAGACTGACTATATAAATGTATGTATATGTGCATATTTACATTTGGAAATGAATATTCCTTGGTAAAGAAATGGGTAATGCCTCATGTGAGCATTTCATTTGTCTATGACTAAAGTCCTGAAGCTAAGTGCTCAGTGCAACAAGGTAATATGCTAGACCTAGCTGACAGGTGTTGATACCCTCTCTTCTTTCCAGAGTCCAAATTACATCACCTACAATTGGTGCCAAGGCAGCCAACTAATACTGTCTGCAAACTACATGTGGTAAGTTAACACAGGTGCCAATTAACCAAGGTTGAGTGCCAGAATCATTGGCTTCAATAGGCTGGTAAAAGCTGGAAGGGAAATCTGTCATTTAGAGGCTGGAGGGAGGGGGCTAGACTAGGGTGGTCTTGGGGCTATTACTCACCAGGGCAATGACGGTGGCACCAGCTCCTGCACAGGCCACAATGAACAGGTGATAGGACATGTAGAACTACAAAAGAACAGGGCACCAACATAAGCATTTGATGTGAAATGATATGGCCTCCACTCATTCTGGGATGCTGCTTCATCTGTCTCCTTTGCAACTATTCTCTGCAAGACTGGGCACAGGCCTGCCTTCTCTTTGTGCTCTGGACTCATGGTGGAATTGCCTGGGGAGCCTTAAAAACTTTCTGATTCTCAGACTGCCTCCCAAATTGATTAAATCTGAATACCTAGGGGCTGGGCCTCACCTATCAGTATATATAGTGCTGCCTTGATGGCTGTAATGTGCAGCTAAGGCAGGGAGCCCTTGCTTCAAGCCACTGCATATTATGGATATACAAATTGACAAGCTGGATACGGTAGGAGCTGATTATTTCTGTAACTCACTGTTTTCTAAAAGCATGACAGGATTTTGTGTGTGTGTGTTGCTCGTCGCCCAGGCTGGAGTGCAATGGTGTGATCTCAGCTCACCACAACCTCCACCTCCCAGGTTCAAGCGATTGTCCTGCCTCGGCCTCTGGAGTAGCTGGGATTGCAGGCATGCACCACCATGCCTGGCTAATTTTTGGGTTTTTAGTAGAGATGGGGTTTCCCCATGTTGGTCAGGCTGGTCTCAAACTCCCAACCTCAGGTGATCCGCCCACCTCTGCCTCCCAAAGTGCTGGGATTACAGGCGTGAGCCAGCACGCCGGGCCAGGATTTTCTTAAATACACAAGCACCTACCAATGCATTTAAGAATTTCGCTTTATAAACAGTTAAAAGCCAATGACTCAAGAATATTCTAGGGCTGAGACAATTTAAACCAAAGTATTAGGAAATACTCCCGATTAAGGATAAATGAAAAACAGAAATAACAAGTCATTCCGGAAACATAAATGATTAACTGTGGCCTCATTTATTAAAAAGTGGGTATATACATAAATTCCTCTATGAAATAGAGGGACTCCTCTATGAAAATTAACTTACATCTGTTCTGTGACACGTGTTCTACTTTGGAAATCTTTCTAAAGAGGTGAGAAGAATCTAGATGTATTATTAGATTTGTAGGTTTGGGATCACCTATAAATTATTGCCCAAAGGAAAAGTCCTCCATTTCTTAAGGATCCTCACCAAATGGACTGGACCATTTGAACTGACCATTTTTGTAGGTTGAAAATGGCTGAATAGTGATGGTTACATATAGCTCAGTCTTAAAGAATCTAAACAAGGAGCTTTCCTTAATAGCATTTTAGCCATCTCTCTTGCTCTCTCTATAGCTAGGAGAGCCCTTTTTCTCAGCCTAATACTCAAGGGTTATTCTTACGAGCCCTCTGAACTGTGATAAGTTTACCTCATTTGTGTTGCAGATGTTCTCCAAGGCAGAGCCACATATTTTTCCTGGGAATGCATTCCAAGGAATGATGCCTGTAAAATGAACCCCAATGGGATGTTAGTACGAACTGTAGTGCCTCATGTTTTTAATAGACCCCACCACTTTGGATGCTAGTTACAATGTAATTGTAGGCTGTTCTTCATTAAGAATTGATGGATCTGCTGTTTACAGAACAGCATTTTGGAATAAATAGCCCCATTTGGACAACAGGCCAAAAGCAAAGCCAACTAGTCCATAAGAGATTTGAATAGCCTGATATTTTTTCCCCTACAAATTGTGCTTTATTCAGTGAGGGTTCATATTTGGGAGTTCATGTTTGTAAAGATTAATTTTCAAAGCCAGGCTTTCCCTATAGTTACTGCAGGACAACCACTCAGAAAGCATTTTATCACATTGAGGTCAAAAACATTTCTTCATGAATGTTGTGGTCTGTGGCCTTGCTGTTCAAGCTCTTGGTTAGTGGCCCGCCAGGAGTTAAGTTCCAAAATTGCCAGTATACACTCAGACCTTTCATGGCAAATGGAGTAATTTATGTTTGTGGGAATCTAATAAAAAATGCTGGATTTGTACTTTGTTTTTATATTCATTTTTATGTCTTATAAATGTATTAGAAAATACTTTAGGACTGAAAAATTGGAAATTAAAAAAAAAACGCTACTGTCCTTTACCCCAGAGGGTGGGACAAACAGTCTGTCATTTCTCTCACTGTAACCCTGAGGCTGCTCTGCAGTGACAATTGTCCAGTGGGCTGCTGCTTTTCCCCCTTTAAAGCATAAGTTTGTGCTTAAATATTAAACACTTCTAGGAGGTAAGGAAAGGAGTATTAGAAGAAAAAAAAAGTCCTTATTCCTTTCATCCTTGACATAGGCCAAGAGTACATCTGTATACCTCAGAAGAATGGGAAATGACCCCAAACTGCCAGTGAAACCAGTAAATTCAACAATCAATAGGCAAATATAGAGGATTTAAAAAGATGGCTGACTACCAAAAATTTGTGGCAAAACACTGATTTTTGATTTTTTTTTTTTTTTTTTTTTTTTTTTTTTTAGACAGAGTTTCGCTCGTTACCCAGGCTGGAGTGCAATGGCGCGATCTCGGCTCACCGCAACCTCCGCCTCCTGGGTTCAGGCAATTCTCCTGCCTCAGCCTCCTGAGTAGCTGGGATTACAGGCACGTGCCACCATGCCCAGCTAATTTTTTGTAGTTTTAGTAGAGACGGGGTTTCACCGTGTTGACCAGGATGGTCTCGATCTCTTGACCTCGTGATCCACCCGCCTCAGCCTCCCAAAGTGCTGGGATTACAGGCGTGAGCCACCGCGCCCAGCCCAAAACACTGATTTTTAAGGAATAGGGAAATGATATACTTTAACAGCCAACTTTAGGCTCTGTTTTTAGATCTTTCAAAAAGAACAGTGTTGCTCAGCCTTATTCTTTGTAAGAAGAGATTAGTCTGATGGGCAGTTTCAAGAAAATTTAGTATTATGTTGTAAGGTAAGATGTTGAGACTAAAGCCATATGAGAAAAGCAACAAAAATGAAATAGTCATCTCTTTCCAGAAAAGCTCTGGAAGGACAGTTATTTCCTCTTCAATTTTGATGAAAGCTTTCTTCCCCCCTGGTTGTTTCTGCCAAGAAAAGATTTCCTACCATCCTGGCTGGAAGCAGTAATTAGACTCCTACCTTAGGATGCTGTCCTCTTACTCAGCAGCGAAGTCAAGTCCCAAATTAATTGACAGGAAGAGCCAATGGTCTTTTCTGGGGCTTGTCACAATGAACCAATCTTACATCCCTATTACAAGGATCTAGCTCTTTAGAAAATGTTTGAACTGGTTTCCAACAACTGACGATTTTTATAGAGTATGTTCTGATGACTTTAAAATATGTCTGAATCTAATGTTGCATTTTTCAGTACAGATGAGGTTTAAGCAGTTGGTCATTTTAAAAAGACCAGATTTGAGGAGTTGGATGTACAAATTCATTGAATTATACAATGTGTGCAATATTATTTTGAATGGAAAGTTGGATGTATAAAACTGAAACAAAAATATATAATCTTTTTATAGCAGAGATCCAAGTGTTTGATTGAACTACATTATAAAGTAGTTTCACATTATGAAAAGCTTCTTTTACTACACACTTAACATGAAAATGTAACGAAATCTTGACACCTTCTAGCAAGCTAAAAGCCTCCCTGATATTTCCACCCAGGAAACAGCATGCTGAAGGGAAAACTATAAAATTACTCTAATAGAAGGGATGAAACAGATCATAACAATTAAAAGGATGCCCATGTAATAATAAAGATCCAGACATATGCAACACAAGATAATTAATTTGGGGGGGGGGTGGTAAATAAGCAGGAAGTACCATATTGTCGGATATCCACACAGATCTGCTCCACACCCGTGGTCCCGTTGGTCTGCGGTGACTTGATGACTTCACAAGTTGACCATATGTTGTAGAACATAAACACGGGCACCGCTGAGAAACCAAACACACCCAGCCAGGCCACTCCAAGCACATAGGTGAGGAAAACAAACTAGGGCGAAATGAGAGGATGGACAATCATCACTGAAACAGGTAGGTGCGTCCCCTGAGTGGAAGGATTGTGCATTTTCAGGCCCGACACTGACCTGTGGAACACATCATGGGAACATTCGCCCCGGCATTGGCAGCAAGAAGGAAAAGCCAGCACAGGGGAACATGGGGAAGTAAGTGCCAGCCACACTCCCCAGAGCTAGAGGATCTAGAATTGGAGTGCCCTAAGCAACATCGGGGCCTCTTTTGTGTCATTCAACAAGGACAGGAGACCCCAAGGGGTGATCTCACTAGTCCAAGGTCACAGAGCTAATTAGTGGAAGCCTCTCAAGAGGTGCTCCTTTTAAGTATCAGTTCTGAAAATGCAGAGCATCCTACTTAACATGGCATCAACTCTGGATGCATTCTATATACCATGGAATTATAACTTCATATTAATTTCTCAAAACTTTATTTTTCATAACAGGTTGGCTCATAGAGAATAGTAATTACCATAAGAAGCCCTCTTTCAAAAAGAACTTCGCTAGTTTCCCGAATCTGACGTTACCAAAAGTTTCAAATAATCATGGACACAAGCTTAATGCATGATCTATAAAATTCTCATTTTCCTCTAGTTTTGTTTCTAAGATTCACAGCAGCTTTGCAAGCAAAGCAACGGCTTGGGGAAAAAGCTTCAGGTGTTCACCCACACATTGCCGTGGGCAATTCCAAAGAATAGAATCCACTTGCTTGGCTTTCCTCAGGACCTCTGCCTTGACCACTCTTCAGAGAGCTTTGTAAGGTGGCCTCAAAAACACAGTATTTGTGTTCTCAGACGGTGTACTCACAGGGGGTGTGGGTGAGGGTGTGGAGTGCTAGTGTGGCTTTTCTATTTATAAGCTAATGGTGGAGACCTGATGGTCCCCCCTAACTTTCTGCACCACA
Organism: Sapajus apella; assembly: GCF_009761245.1. Taxonomy (NCBI): domain Eukaryota; kingdom Metazoa; phylum Chordata; class Mammalia; order Primates; family Cebidae; genus Sapajus; species Sapajus apella. The sequence goes on from NW_022436957.1 coordinate 9,548,143, forward strand.
GGAGATACCTGGGCGGTTCGAGACCACCCCCGATGGTCACAATGCCAGGAAACTGCAGAAACAAGACACTTTCCCTTTCATTGCAAGGAAGCATTTGCATCTCCAAAAATACTCAGAGAAGCAGATTTCAGCAGTTTCACCTCCCACTTCCTCCCACTGCTGCTCCAGACTAGGTTTTTTTTTTCTTCCCCTTCAAAAAGAAAACGGGACCTGAGCAGAGGGAGCTGGTGGTTCTTGGCTTCAGTGAGCCTTCCCTTCTGTCAGAAGCCAGGACTCCAGAGGGAAGGTTACTGTCCCCTCCCGGAGGGCTCTGCTGCGGGCTAGCCCTGTCACGGTGGCCTCCAGTGTCCAGAGCTGCTTCCTCAGTAATCTCCTGGGCACAAGCCTCCCAGACAGGACTACGAAAGAGCATCCCCAAATCACTAAGCCAAAGGGAAAAGTCAAGCTGGAAACTGGACAGGCATACCTCCCATTCTATTCCTAAACATGATAGCTCCAAAGATAAGGGTACCTCCCTCCCTCACAACTTGCCCACAATGAAATTCCTTGTGGACAAAGGACAGACAGAGCTCAAAGTCATCCCTCTGAGGCTCACGTGAGACAACTGCATATCTAATTGCTTCCTCTGCCCTGTTGTTTCACTAAAGCCAGACCAGGCATAAGTGACTATTTCCCTACCCTCCTCTCCCATGTGAATTGTATATCCAGTGAAAGGCTGATCAGAGATCCAAAAGAATGTAACCATTTGTGTCTCACCTACCTGTGACCTGGAAGCCACCTCCCTGCTTCGAGTTGTCCCCGCCTTTCTGGACAGAACCAATGTACATCTTACATTTATTAATGTCTCACGTCTCCCTAAAATGTATAAAACCAAGCTGTGCCCCGACCGCCTTGTGCCCATGTTGTCAGGACCTCCTGAGACTGTGTCATAGGCACATCCTTAACTTTGTTTGGCAAAATAAACTTTCTAAATCGGCTGATACCTTTTTTAGATACTTTTGGGTTCACAGGACTGAGGAGATGAAAGGCTTTGCTGACGGAGTGGCAGCTTTGCTTCCCTGGGCAGAGCTCGTCCACCTTCTCCACCTCACCTGACTTTCTGTCCTGTTTCCCCATCATCCTCAGCTCTGCCCCATCACCTGCATCTTCCTCACACCCTTCAGGTCAGCACTGTGATCCCTTGAGCATATGGATGAAACAAGTACATGAGGTGCCAGTGCCCAGGGATGCAGCCAGCACATGAATGACTGGCGATGAAATCAAGGAAGATGGCCAAGCTCCTTTCTAGTCTAAAGGGGCTTTTCGACTTTCTCGAACAAAATCTGACATACGAGCTGAAAGCAGGCCATGCTAGGTGGGCTGGGGATCCCACACGGTGTCCCCATCTCTAGGTGAAGTGCCAATGGCTTGTACAAACTTGTACATGCTCCTCTTCTCTCCATCATGTGCTTTGTCCTGACCAATGCTCAAAGGATCCAAAAATGTTAAACATCAAGCAGTGGATCACTTAATGCTGTGCCCTGGCAGAAACTAGACCTTTTTGACTTTATTTTTACCCAGGCTGGAGTGCAATGGCACGATCTCGGCTCACCACAACCTCTGCCTCCTGGGTTCAAGCAATTCTCCTGCCTTAGCCTCCTGAGTAGCTGGGACTACAGGCATTCGCCACCATGCCCAGCTAATTTTTGTATTTTTACTAGAAACGGGGTTTCACCATGTTGACTAGGATGGTCTCGATCCCTTGACCTCGTGATCCACCCGCCTCGGCCTCCCAAAGTGCTGGGATTATAGGCGTGAGCCACTGTGCCCGGCCCTCAGACCTCTTTATTTTTGAAAGTTGATGGGTAGAAGTGAGGGGGAAAGCAGCCATTTTAAAGCTGTGAGGAGGTGTTTTTTTTCCCTTTGGAGGAGGATTCCTACTTTTTGTGGCTATTTTCCCTCTCCCTCCACAGGCATTTTAACAGCTGCCTCCTTCCCTCACAAAAGTAACCATTCCCTTGACTTGTTCAGTAGTCTCTTCTTTGTATTTTTTTTTTTGATAACAGCTTTATTGAAATACGATTTCCTTTAAAAACTCAAATTAATTTACTCCTTTGTTCTGTGAACTGAATCTTTAAAAACCAACATGAAATGAGGACCCTATTTGGAATTGGGGAGGTCCAAACTGGCAACGAATTCAGTTGTTCAGCAAATGAGTAATGGGTTTTATCCCTGTAGGTAGTTTCTTTTCAGAACATGGTTTTCTGAAATTCCATCAAATGACACTATCTGTCAAGACTATTATCTCTCCTTGAGAGGGGTAGACAGGCATGTGAGTTTAAGCCCGGCTGGATCATTCTGAAGTCCCACAAATGGCCATTCCAAAAAAAATAATAAAAAATGAAATTTTTTGTTTTTTACATGGCCATTCCAGACAAACCTAAAGACTGGTATCTGGATCCATGCAGCCGATGATGCTCCGCTCAATGACTTCCTGGGGGTGCTGCTTCTCCTGGCAGGGGCAGGTGTGGGGTGAACAGACTGTGGAGTTGGGCCCATGGCTGATGTGAGAGAGCAAAGGGGACAGGCAGGGCTGGGGAGGGGCTGAGGAGCAGGCCCCTGTGATGTGACCAGGCCTGTGGACTCCAACAGGAGTGTTTCCCACATTGTAATACCCTTCTTGTAGCCCTGCTGCCCTCAGACGGACTGTTTCATTCATTTATAGCCTCTGCCTTGAGGTTCAAGTGATTCTCCTGCCTCAGCCTCCCAAATACCTGGGACTACAGGCATGCGCCACCATGCCTGGCTAATTCTTGTATTTTTAGTAGAGATGGGGTTTCACCACATTGGCCAGGCTGGTCTCGAACTCCTGATCTCAGGTGATTCTCCTGCCTCGGCCTCCCAAAGTTCTGGGATTACAGGTGTCAGCCACCGCACCAGGCGGCCAATTCCACTTAGAAACTGAAATTCAATGCGCCAAAAATCAAACTCCATAAATACTTCTCCCCTCCTAGGCTCTGGGTGGAGAGCCTTTTCCTGTTTGAGAAGGACCATTTTCTTTTGTAATGAAGCACTTTTTAACCCTGTCTTTTAATGACCCATTGTTAAGATCAGTCCTCCTCTAGACCAGAGGCCAGCAAATGCTATCTTATTGCAAAGAGCTAGATAGGAAACCATTTAGGCTTTGCAGGCCACATATGGTCTCTGTGGCAACTGCTTCAATCTGCTTCATATTTTGTAGCATGAAGGCAGTCAAAGCTAATATGCAAATGAATAGGCATGGCTATGTGCCAATCAAACCTTGTTAAGGATCATCAAAACTAGAATTTCTTATAATTTTGACGTATCATGAAATATTCCTTTTTTTCTAACCTTTGAAAGATATAAAAAGCATTCTTGACCAGGCACAGTGGCTCATGCCTCTAATTCCAACACTTTGGGAAGCCAAGGCGGGAGGACAGCTTGAGCCAGGAGTTTGAGACCAGCCTAGGCAACATGGTGAAAACCCCATCACTACAAAAGATACAAAAATTAGCTGGGTGTGGTGGAGTGTACCTATAGTCCCGGCTACACAGGATGCTGAGACTGGAGGATTACTTCAGCCTGGGAGGCAGAGGTTGCAGTGAGCTGTGATCATGCCACTGCACTCCAGCCTGGGTGACAGAGCAAGACCCTATCTCAAAAAAATAAATTCTTGGCCGGGTGCGATGGCTCACGCCTGTAATCCCAGCACTTTGGGAGGCTGAGGTGGGCGGATCATCTGAGGTCAGGAGTTCAAGACCAGCCTAGCCAACATGGTGAAACTCTGTCTCTACTAAAAATACCAAAAATAGCCAGGGTGGTGGTGGGCACCTATAATCCCAGCTACTCAGGAGGCTGAGGCAGGAGAATCACTTAAACCCGGGAGGCAGAGGTTGCAGTGAGTGGTAATCACACCACTGCCCTCCAGCCTTGGAGACAAATTGATACTTTGTCTCATAAAAATTCTTAGCTCTTGAGCTGTACAAAAATCAGGCCGAATTTGGCCCACAGTCCACAGTTTGCTAACCCGTCTCAGACTATAAGCTGCTTGAGGAAGGTGCCTGTGTTTGAATCTTTGTACCTCTAGTGGCTAGCAAAGCCCAGCTGGGCCCTCTGTACAGTATTTCTGCTGGTAAATACTCACAGAAGGATCGGGATGATTTTCCATAGTCCATGTATGTCTTTATAGCCACGAACCATATTTAAAGACAACCAAAAGGGAGCACTGAGACCACACGAAAGTTATCTCCTTCTAGAGTGAGAACTTGACATCTGAAAAATCTTCAGCACCCTTTTCACCTTTACACTGATGGAAACATTTGATTTATTTCTACCAGCCATAGATTTTAATATATTAGCAATAACATGTTGAAGGTGTTTATAGTCCTAACTCTAAATCGGTAAGGCCAATGTTTGTGTTATAGGCCCTCCACATCCACGCCGGGGATCTGGTACCTTTTGCCAAATACAAGGAAATACATCAAGGCATGGCTCTGGTTGTATATCAAACAACAAGTTATCAGAGGTTCACACTCACCATTCCACTGATGCATCGGCCACAGGCGGTTGTTTTAAACTCACCGTGCAGCTCTTTCACTGCACTTGTGGTGTAAAAGCCTTCTGCCAACAGAATGATCCCATACAAGAAGAAAAAGGATGCAATTCCATAGATGACATACTGCATCAGTTGTATCCTACAAAGAAGAAGAGATCCTGAAGTGTTAAATTCACTGCCTGGTAGTGACTGTTTTGGACGCTGGAGAGAGAACATGAGGGGGATGTTCCTGGGAGAGCATCACTCGCCCTACTGATGGCCTTGGTGGACTTGGGGGGCGTCCTGGGCAGGCATCCCTGCCCACGTCCCAGCAACCTGGGCCTTCCTTCCAACGTGGAAATGTCTTCCTTTGATCAGGGCAGCATCTAGTTTGTAATCTTTTATCCTTCCCTGAGTTCTGGGCGGCAAGGGTTAGAATCCTCATTTTGTACATAAGTAAAACACAGGCACTGAAGAGTTAAGCTCTGCATTGGAGGATACACAGTGGCAAAGCCAGCATTTGAACCCTGGTCCAATGGACAACATGTTCTTTCTGCCCTATCAAAATACCTCCCAACCAGGCCTAGTGGTTAATGTCACTCTGATAAAACCCTAAGTAGGCACTCAGGGCTTCTTTAGGGGATAATTTGGGGAGATGTTTTTTGCAGTGTGACTCCCACCACACAAGTAATAGTAGGTCGAGTAGGTTTAAGATACGGAAAGTTAATTCACAATGCAGTTTGTCCCACAAAAGCTAACAAAGATGGATGACATGTCCTCAGCCTTCAGCTGCCCATTGGAATCAGCTGGGGAGCTTTGGAAAATACTGGTACCTGGATTCCACCCCCAGAGATTATGTCTTAACTGGTCTGGGGTAAGGCATGGGGATTTTTTTTAAAGCTTCTCAGAAGTTTGAGAGCCACAGATTGGGATCACTACCTAATTAAATCAATACACCTTTTCCAGGTTCATTCTTGGTAAACATTTCTTCTTTGCACAAAGTTGGTACTCAGTGAGTCCCTTGTCCTGTCTCAGCCCTCCTTATACTCTCCCTGACCTGTGTTCATTTCCTTGGAGGTCATTCGTGAACAGATAAGAAAGAATAAAATTCCCTAAGGACTGAATAGTCTCCAACACAACTTCATGACTGTTCCATAAAATTTGATTCATGTCTTTTTCAGTCTGGTGAAGAAGTTTCTTATAATCATAAGACACCTAAACACTGCAGAACTTTGGGGTTCAAAGAAAGAAAAAGAAATGCTGAAGGAAATGGAGAAAGGGGAAGATACGTGAAGAAAACAAGCAGATTGCGGCTGAGCTTGCACAGTCACAAGAGTCGATGCATGGGAGTCACTGCGATTCCACTGAGAATGTTTCCAGAATGAAAGGCAGAGATATGCTGCTAAACCCCTGGACCTTCCTCTTTTCTGCAATGGAAGATGCCCTGGGGTCTGCTCTTTTGCTGGAAGAGTTAATGTTAAAATGGTGCTCCTGTAGGCTTAGAGTTGGGGTCAGCCTTCAACAGGGCTCCTACCATTCCAGGGATGGTCACTTCCTGGGAGAAAACTGGAGGCATCTGTTATTTGGGAACAACATGACTCTGTTGAGACAAATGGCAGCATCACCTATCACCCTGTCACAGCCCCCCATGTCCACAGCTACCATGTGTGGAGTGTCCTGTGGGCACACCTTGCCATTCCCAAGTAACATTCCACTCTGTGGCCTAAACGCCTATCACATTCTAGACCCTTTCTTTTTCCTTCTCTCATGAACTTTTTTCTATCTGCATAAAGCGAGCTTTAATTAAAAGCATTCTTTTCTGCCAGCAGAGCACACATCTGAAAAACATCATGAGGTGGTTGCGTCTTACATACTTTCTTTTTGAGACAGAGTATCACTCTGTCACCCAGGCTGGAGTGCAGTGGCACCATCTCGGCTCACCACAACATCCGCCTCCTGGGTTCAAGCGATTCTGCTGCCTCAGCCTCCCAAGTAGCTGGGATTACAGGCACTCGCCACCATGCCTGGCTAATTTTTTTGTGTGTATTTTTAGTAGAGACAGGGTTTCACCATGTTAGCCAGGCTGGTCTAAAACTGACCTCAGGTGATCTGTCTGCCCCAGCCTCCCAAAGTGCTGGGATTACAGGTGTGAGCTATCACGCCTGGCCTTAGATACATTTTTAAAGGGAAGCAGATACTTACACTTCACTCAGCAAGGCATGGTCACTGGCATTGGTGGAGAAGTGTTGCTCAAGAATCGCCACGGTGCCTGCAAGAGCCACATGCCCACAGCCGCAGAACAAGGCCACCCCGGAGAAGCAGAGGATGGTGGCCACCAGGGAGGCATAGGGGACTCCTCCCAGACACTTGATGCAGCATTCAAAGCAGCCTGGACCCAAAGGAGAAAAAATGCAGATGTTATGTGCAATAACACCTCTGGTCTTCAAGAATACTACATATTCACAGAGAAGGCTCTAATTTTCCGTCTCCCCCATCATGCTCTATGGTTAATACTTGGACATCCCAAGGGCCAGTGTGGTCGTTACCATGGTCTCACAATCTCCAGTGAGGACCCTGAGGCTCCAAGAGGGAATATAACTTAACTTGCTCAGAGCCTGGAAGGGTAGTGAGTGACTGGGCAGGCAACTGACAAAGAGTTATAAGGCAGCCACAACTCTACAGCTTCCTGATCCACTGAGAGGTGGGGGAGCCCTGCTCAAGTGCCAGTGAGCACTCATTCCACTAACACAGTCAAAAGAGAGGACAGCAGTGAAGCTGCAGCTCTGCGAAGAAAAGCAGCAGTCAGGTCATCTCCAGCCTCACAGTTCTGGGGTTTCAATACATCTGCTGCTGTAGCAACCAATGGCTTTCCCGAAGCCCTTGACCTCCTCGGCAACTGGGAGAATCTGATACAGCAATTATGCCGTCGCCAGGTTCAAAACAAATAGCAATGTGACTGTTTGGGAAAGGTCACAGGTATTTTGGTCCTAATTCAATGAAGTACAAAGCCACCCAGATCCACTCAAGTGGGTCCATTCAAGTTTCATTCAAGTTGACATCAGAAATTATCTCAAATTTTCAATAAAAATGCTTCTTCTCAGCCTAGTCGGCCCAAGTAATTCATTCACAGTCCTCCTCCTCCCCAGCTTCTACCTGACCCCTTCCCTTCACACACCTTCAGAGTCAGAACCCAGAACTGGTGGGTGATATTTAAGTACTTGGAGGAGAAAAAGGAACAGAAGAAAAAAACAAAACCAAAATGAATATCCATGAAGTGGAATGAAGGGAGAGAGAGCTGTAAGTCACGCTTAATCTTGAAAAGATGAGACTTGTATTCATTTTTAAAATAAACTTTTACTTTAGATGTCCATGAAGACCTGCCCGAGGGGCAGAGCCAGGTGACATTTTCAGTTTGGAGACATTTATGTTTCAGTAAAGGCAGTCCTGGCCTCGGGATAATGTCAGTACCTCTCTTAACCTCCCAACGCTGTTTATATTATCCAGACCCTTAAGTAAATGGCTTGTCGGGGAAATTGAACTTTAAACGCATTATGGTGCTTAACAGCAATCAAGAGCAGTTCATTACTTCAGGGCAAGCACATTAAGCCAGCTAAAACCAGAAATTTCCCCAAATGGTCTTCATAGTCATCATGGAATGACAGCCCAGCATAAAACACCAGAGATGAACGTTTTCATTTTGATGAGCATTCCTTTTAAACTAGCATTTGCTTAAAACTATGGAAAGTGACTATGAAAGTTCATTACTAGATTTCTCTTTAGTTCATTGGAAAATAAAAAAATATCAGGGCTTCAGAAAATAAAAAAATATATATCAGGGCTTCGTAAGAAAGCTGTGCTTCCTTTTATTTCAAAAGATTATCAGCTGTTTTTAGGAAGATCGACTTCCCTGAAACGGATTGGGAATACTATATAAGACGGGAACCAAGCACAACATGGTTCAAGTTCACTAGCAAGTCAGTATCTTAAAGAGTTTCAGACACTTGGGGTTTGTGAGCAGAGATGTTAGAGCTCAATCTCATTTTGTTACATGACTTTCTGGGGACTGAGGTGAGAGGAATGCAACTCAAAGTCCAAATTATCTCCAGGTTTGCAAACTAAGAGAAACCAGAATTCTTAGCCTTGGCATATCTCATATGAAGAGAAAACAGACATAGATATTGTGCCGTTCACAACCTCCACACATTCTCGGCCTCTATGATCATGTTAAGAAAAAGATGAGTGTGCCTGCATTTCTGGCTAACAAAGTTGTATCTGGTCCTTAAAGGATTAAGATGTGTGGCCTTGGGACTGTGTGGTTCAATATGGTGGCCACTAACACATGCAGCGATTTACATTTAAATTATTTAAAATTAAATAAAATGAAAAATTCAGGTCCTCAGTTGCACAAACCGTAATTCCTATGCTCAAAAGCCACATGGACTAGTGGCTACTGTATTGGACAACACAGATATAGGATATTTCACCATCACAGAACACTGCTTTGGAAGACATATTTTCAATTGTCACATATTTGATTTTCTATAATGTGAGCTGGGTTCTAACTGGGTTTTCTGTTGGATTTCATTAATTCAGTACTTTGTGAAGACCTATTGAGTACCAAGTATACTCATATGAAATAAGATACCTTTCTGGCTTCAAGATAAATCCAATACGGCAGACAGACAACTAACACAATTATAGTCCAGCATGATGGGAGTGAAGATACAGACCCCTACAGAGTGAATGGAAAGAGAGTGAAGAGAAGGGGCGCAGGGAAGGACAGAGGGCAAATAATTCATACAGGAGGGGTTCTTCTACACAAAGACTTGTATGCAGAATACTTAAACAGCTGACGTGGTGACACTGATATATAATCAGATAAAATTGTTCATTAATTCTCTGCATTTTTTGCGATATATATTTCTTTTTTTTCTTTAACTAACCCCATACCCTTTTTTATCATTTGGAGTTAGAGTTAGGTGCTACGGTGTAGCACACTCGCCCTTTAATGACAGAACTCATCCTTCCAAATCCACAGTTGCCACTTCAGTCTTTCATCCAAATGGTTAGAGCATGCCAAAGAAATATCACAGCTAACGATGAGTTGGTGTCCTTTGTAGGGACATGGATGAACCTGGAAACCATCATTCTCAGCAAACTGACACAAGAGCAGAAAATCAAACACCTCATGTTCTCACTCATAGGTGGGTGTTGAACAATGAGAACACATGGACACAGGGAGGGGAGCATCACACACTGGGGTCTGTTGGGGGGAAATAGGGGAGGGACGGTGAGGGGTGGGGAGTTGGGGAGAGATAGCGTGGGGAGAAATGCTAGATGTAGGTGATGGGGAGGAAGGCAGCAAACCACACTGCCATGTGTGTACCTATGCAACAATCTTGTATGTTCTTCACATATACCCCCAAACCTAAAATGCAATTTAAAAAAAAAGAAAGAAATATCACAGCTGCTCCCAGGCTCAAAAAGACAAATGGGGTTAGAAGAATGATGCTGATCAATCCCAAATTCAATATTAGATCAAAGCTGAAGTTTCCCTCCAATTTAAATCTCTCGGAGACTCTGTACACCTCATGCTGTGGATCCACTTTTATAACAGCAGGGAAAACCAGGAACTCGAGAATTTGGGGGATCACTTCAATGAATCATCCTCTCTCAGCAGATGCCAATGCTCTTGCATTTTCAGCAGATGATTTTATTTGTGGCTATAGGAACCTTGACTCCTACAGAACAGAAATCACCATCTTTGTTCCACTGGCACAGATAAAACTCTTATGGACTGTGCCTGCCAACATGACTAGAAGCTAGTGACATAAAATATGAGGAAAACTGATAGGACGTAATACAGCTGGATGTAGAGCTTACTCTAGCTTAGTTGACCAGTTATTTTTAGGGTTAAAATTGCATGTGTAGTAGATACCTGACCATCTAAAAATGGGTCACTCCACACTGTACCTTCCATGTTAGTACAGAAGCTACCTCTAGCCACAGTGTGGCAATATATCTTTGAACATTGGGCAATTTAGTCACATATCACATACACATCCTAGAGGAACCAAAACTGCTGTAAAAAGTTAGTAAGGAAAAGCTAAATGTGTTTATTTAGGAGCTAGAGGATACAGGTAATAGAGGAGCTAGACCACTTAGGGCTTTCCAGGCTGCCTTAAGAATTCTGGACTTCATCTTCAAAATCATGGGAAGCCACGAAGCTTTTTTTTTTTTTTTTTTTTTTTTAATGTGGTCTTGCTCTGTCACCTAGGTTGGAGCGCAGTGGCACAATCACTGCTCACTGCAGCCTTGAACTCTCTGGCTAAGTGATCCTCCCACCTGAGGCTCCCAAATAGCTGGGACCACAGGCCCATGCCACTGCACCCAGCTAATTTATTTAAAAAATTTTTGGTAGTGATAGGGTCTCCTTATGTTTACCAGGCTATTCTCAAATTCTTGGGATCAAGTGATCCTCTTGCCTCAGCCTCCCAAAGTGTTCCGATTACAGGTGTGAGCCACTATGCCTGGTCTGCCAGGGAACATTTTTAAGCATGGGGAACAGATTGGGGTTGTGAAAGGTCACTCTGGCTGATGTGGAGAAATATGTGGATCTGTAGCTGAGAAGAGATGAACTTGGATGCTGGCAGCTTCTACTAGGCAACAAGGAAAACTATCAGAGGCCAAGAACAGATAGTGAGTGGACCATTTGTCAGTTCCATGTGCTTTGCAAAGTGTATTCCTTGGACCAGCAGTATGAGCTTCAGCAGGGAGGAACTTGTGAGAAATGAAGAATGTTGGGCATGACCCCAGACCAGCTGAGTCAGAATCTGCATTTTGGCAAGCCCTCCGGGGTGATTTGTGTGCACATGAAAATTTGAGAAGCCCATTTCTAGTCAACAGTGGCATCTTCCCAGTCTCAGGTATGGCATCCTGAGTCTGTCTGAAGCTGCTGCTTTCATGTTCAATGGCGTGTGGTGTTTTCTCGCAAAGACGTGGCCCACTGGGTTTGGCCATAACCCTCTAGCCACTTGTGAATCAAACGGCAAGTTCCAAGGACTACAGTGAAGAAAAACAAAATGTTCCAAGTTGTTCAGCTGTCTTGAAAAGAGTGCAACTAGAGTGCATTTTTCTGAGCCAAGCAAGTACTATTAACCTTGGAAATTTTCATGCTTTAGTGTCATGCCATAGGCGGGGGCTGAGAAGACAGGAATATAGTCACCTGAGAAAGCAGATTTCTAAATGCACACGCTCCTACCCCCTGCAGTGCTGGGAGTGCCTGTGCACACAAAGGAAGTGGATCTGGGATTCAGGACGTCCTCAGTAGTCACAGGCAAGCTGATGTTTTTAAATATAGGGGTGGTGCCAAGTACCAGCAGAACACCATGCTGTTAAAAGTTCATGCTGGCTAAGGAAGATCGGTGCTTTTCTTGGATGCTCCTGTAAAACCACAGACTGAATTTTCCCAAGCTTCAAACCAGCAATGACAGCATTGGATAACGTGAACCAGAAAAAGCAAGAAAAGTGTTTTTTTGATGACTGATGTATTCATGTAAAAAAATAAAAATCAAAAATCAATGGCAGGCCTTTTTTTTTTTTCCCCTGAGAAACAGTCTTACTCTGTTGCCCAGGCTAGAGTGAGTGGTGTGATCGTTTACTGAAGCATCAACTGCCTGGGTTCAAGTGATTCTCATGCCTCAGCCTTCCTAGTAGCTGGGACTATAGGCACATGCCATCACACCCGGCTAATTTTTTGTATTTTTAGTATAGATGGGGTCTTGCCATGCTGGCCAGGCTAGAATGCCAGGCTTTCTAGTACATTTTACTAATAATTCTCAATACCTCTCACCACACGCTAAATGTTTCTGTAGGGCTAATTTCCTAGGCCTTCATTTAGCTGGTCTCTGAATAAAAACAATTTTAGGTTTTGATTCCCATGAAGATTATAGTGGGCATTAACCTAAGACAGTTTAAATATAAGCCATGTAGTACAGAGAGAAAAATACACATCAATGCCTTTAACTCTCAAAGGCTATTTTGTCTCCAGCATCCCTAGAACCTTTTGTGTAGAACAACAGAATAAAATACCTTTTGTCCTCAGGCTTGTGGATGGCCGTTGCCATGGCTCTGAGTTCATAATGGCCAAGTGATTTGCCCAAGTTGTCTGTGATCTTGGCTGCAGATTTAATGCTGGCTCAGACGGAGGGCTGGCAGGAACAAGGGCTCAGATTCTTCCCCAGGGAATGAATGTCTCACACTCACACACACACACACACACACACCACCACCACCACCACCACCACCACCACCACCACCAC